>NC_088903.1:5382483-5716770 GCF_037157495.1 Lathamus discolor | reverse complement strand
TAAATGAGTTGGGTCTGACCCCCAGGAAGCTGGAGCGAAGCAGCACTGGTCTGCAGGAAGCAGCCCCATCCAAGGTGGAAGTGGGAGGAAGCTGCCATTTTCTCCCCTGCTCTTTGTTAACCTGTCCGGGAGAGATGAAGTGCACGTGTGCTGCGTCTCTGCCTGCTCCAGGACGCAGCAAGCCTCAAGGCTTGGCTTCTGCTCTGGCTGTGTTTGCACAAGCCATGGCCCCTCTGTGCTGTGGCCACCAGCCATGCCCTGAGCTCCTGAGCTCGGCTGCTCCCTCAGCAGCAGAAATGGGAGCTCTTGTTCTAAAACTAAGGGGCAGCAGCAGCAGCAGGTTCTAAATGCAAACGGGCTGCCCCAAGCCCACCAGGAAGCAAGCCCTGGAACTCACAGGGTCTCCAGGAAAGGAAGGTTCTCAAAGGCACGCGCCTCGATCGCCTCGATCTTGTTGTAAGATAAATCCCTGTTAGGAGGAGAACACAAAACGGCGGTGCCGTTTGCACGGTGCTGGTTCCTCTGAGGTGCTTGCACGCTGGCAGCAGAGACGTGCCACAGCGCTCATTCCACGCGGGGTTTCTCTCTGGCACTGGCTTGCAGTGGTGCACAACCGGGGCTCACGCTCCCGGCCGCGGTGGCTGCAGCTCAGAGAGGTTCTCCCAGCTCTGATCCCACCAGGGGTACTTCAGGGCTGATTTTGCTCTCTGGTAACAGGGCAGGTTCTTTATGCGCGCCCCAAGCACCTCTTGCGTGAGGCCTCAGGGACCGGCTGTAACGCCCTGTGTGACCAGCATGGGGCTCTTCCCCTTCGCTCCCCAACGCCACCTCCCTGCAGAGCCCTGCTCTGGGGTGCGCAGGAGTCCTCTGCCCTGGCCCTAGAAACCAACCAAGAGGTTCCTTGTCCCAGCCTGAACTCGCGGCCTGGGCCTGCTCTGCCGCAGCCAAGGAGAGAGGAACCTTTGCGGGCAGCGCCTGGTGGCCGGCGCAGCCAGAGTCCCCGGCCCCATCGCGTGGGTGCATGGGAAGTGCCCGCTCCTCGCCGTGGGCGCTGGAGAGAAGCTGCCCCACGAGCAGCTCTGGGGCAGCTGAGCTGAGAGGGGCCGAATGCGCGAGCCTGGCCCTGGAGGAGGCGGCCCCGCGCAGGCCTGTGCAGGGAGAGGGCAGCAGCCGCCTGCTCCTGCTTGGCCGCGGGGCAGTGGGGGCCCTCCCCTGCACCAAGAGCCTGCTGTGCCCTGGGGGATCCCCGCAGGAATAGAGCCCTGCCCGGGGCAGGGGGGTACTTACAGGTGCCTCAGCAGGAGCAGCCCCTCCAGCGAGCGCCTCTTCACTGCCCGCAGGCCGTTGTGCTGGAGGACCCTGCAAGAGACAGACGGACACGGGCACCCGCGGCTCAGGGGCAGTGGAGCTGTCGGGGGAGCAGCCCTGCAGCAGCGGCCCTGCAGCACGTCGGCGGGTCCCGCCGGGGCTCGGCACCCTCCTGGCAGGAGCAGGCGCCTGCTCCCGGCCTGCTGACCCTGACTGCAGCCCGAGCACAGGGATGGCCCCGGGGGCGGGAGGGACACAGCCCCCCGTGGAGCAGCTCTGGGGGCTCAGAGCCCTCCTTGCTGAGCGGCTCGGCCTCGGCTGCACGCGGCAAGCACTGGTGCGGTGCTCGGCACAGCCTCGGCTCGACAGCCCGGCGGAGGGATGGGGATCCCGGAGCCCCTGCGCCATGGCCGGCGCTGGCGCATACTCACAGCTTCTCGGCCCACGGGTATCCCTTCCACGCCTGCGGGGGGATGAGGGCGAGCGCGTTCCCACTGAAATCCCTGCGGAGAAGCCATTGGCAGCGTCACCCCCAGCACGAACCCTTCCCCTGCCCCAGGGCTGTGGCCTGGAGCCGCCCCCTCGGCGCTGCCCCTCAGCCCCCCACACGCAGCGGGGCCCTGGAGCCGCTCTCGGGGTGTCCCGGGGCAGCCCCCGGAGCTGCAGGGCACTCACAGCACGGAGAAGGGCCGCTGGCGGGCGGCCGGGGGCACGCGGGCCAGGGCAGCGCCGCTGCAGTCCAGCCGGCGCCCGCGGCAGCGGCAGGGCCCCGGGCAGGGCTCCAGGGGCCGGGCCAGGCCGGGGGCCAGGCCCGGCAGCAGCGGCAGCAGCAGCACCAGCAGCAGCAGGGCCATGGCGGGGCAGGGCCGGAGCGCCTTCGGTACCGCGGGAGGCTCAGGGCGGGGGATCCAACGCAGGAGCTCTGCGCCCAGCAGCGCCTCTGGGGCGGTGCTGGCCCTGCCGGGCAGATATAGCCCGGAACGCCTCGCCCGTCACAATGGGGCCAGGCCTGGCAGCGTGCGTCCCCACTGTGACATGGGACAGTCCCTGCCACTGGGGCTGCTTGCTCCAGCGTGGGGAAAGCTTCGGGCCCCGTGCGTTGGCTTGGAAACAGCAGCGTCACTTCCAAGGGACACCTGGAAGTGCCGCTGTCACACCCAGGCCCTGCGGGGAACTGCTGGGCACCTCCTGCTCCGTCTGGATGGCAGCGGGCTCCAAGTCAAGGGGATCGATTCCGTCTCCAGCCTCGCACACCCTCAGAACGCTGCAGGGTGCCAGGGCAGCTCTTGGGCCCTGTTCAGCCCCAGAACACGCTGTACTGGAGCAGGGACGCAGCCGTGCACCCAGCCCCTCACTGACACCCCCGTGCCTTGCTCACAGGGCCTCCAGGCACAGCCTGGCTTTGCTCTGAAGAACAGGGCAGGGCTGCAGAAGGCAGAAGTCCATCAACTCCCAGGACAACACAACAGTTGTATTGGCCTAGAATGTCCAGTCTAAACATAAAGTCAAATCTTCATGTCTGATCTGAACCTACTGTCCAATCTAAAGCTAATGTTGAATGCAAACCTAATGTGAGACCTAAACTCCAGTTAAAACAAATGGTGCTTTGTACCAGAGAAATGACAGAACCCCCTCTCTCCTTCCTGCTGTGCCCTGCTCCCACCCAGGGCTCCGAACCAGGAGGGATCTGGCTGATCCCGTGGGAGACGGATGCAGACAAGCTCAAGCCTGTGTCCCAGCTCCCTGCTGGCTTTGCCGCCAGGACGCAGCAGCGCTGCTGCGCACAGGACGAGCGGTGGATGGTGCTGGGGCCTTGCTCTGCTCCACGCTCCGCAGGGCACTCAGAGCACAGCGAGGGGCTCCTGGAGGGCGGCCGGGGTCCCGCGGGCCAGGGCAGCGCCGCTGCAGCGCAGCCGGGACCCACGGCAGGGCTCCAGGGGCCGGGCCAGGCCCAGCAGCAGCGGTGCCCTGGTGGGGCAGGGCCTGGCTCAGTGCTGGGGATCACCAGCAGCAGCCCTGGGCTGCAGGGTTGAGGCTGCTGCGTCCTGGACGCTGTCACAACGGAGCTGCTCCAGAGAGTGCCCTCTCCACAGAGCCGCTGTGAGCATCCCCAGTTCGAGGTGGGGCTGTGCTTCCCGCCGGGAGCCATCCCAGCACGGCGAACAGGCACCAGAGTGTGTTTGCGCTTCACCTCCCTGGTTAAAACCCTCACCCCCCATCACAGATCTGCTGAAGCAAATCACCCTTTTCCTTGGTTTGGTAGATTACACAGGCCCCACTGCTCTCAGTCCAAGGGGGATCTGAAACCATTCCTGCGGCTGTGCCCTGAGCTCTCCCAGTTTTCCATCAGGGAGGTTGAACAATCTGAGCAGGGGTTTGTTATCCTCGTGATTTGGGGAGCTTGATGCGCGCTGCGGGGCGGCGGGGGGTCCACTGCTCCCGGTGAGAGGCGGGGGGAAACCCAGCCTCTGCCGCGGAGCTTTTCCACCCGCAACAACAGTCTGTTAACAGAGACCGATTCACACGCGTGTCGTGAACCCTCCTCAGCAGTCAACCACTGTGCTGAGGCTGGAGAACATCCATGTATTTTACTGCCCAGAGGAAACTCAGGCTGTTCATTCCTGCAAGTGATGCAGGTGGCGGAGCTCAGACTCGGGGGCTGTTCCGTTCTGCTGCAGGCGACCATTTTTCCTGCGGCGGTTCCCGCCTTGCACCGCGTTGAACACCCCGGGCGCAGTGGATCCCGACGCCCTGCGTCCTCCAGGGAGCAGCCGTGGGGTGCCCTGAGCAGCCAGGGGCCTGCAGCATCCTGCTCCAGGACAGGGACCATTGCTCCAGATCTCAGGCACTCGGGAGCCGCAGGGCCATACATCAGCCCACTGTCCTTATGGCAGTGACTGGTTGGGATCCGATGCTCAACCAGCTGAAATGAGAGCGAGGACATGGCAGCAATGGCAGAACAAGCAAGTACACAGCAAGCCAGGAAACAGCGGCCAAGAAAACAACAGAAAGGAAACAGCATCCAAGGAAAGTCTCATCGGCTCCTCCATGGCCCAAGAGCTTAACTCGGGTGCTGGCATCGCCACCATCACACTTACGTTATGCCACTCTCCCCGGAATCGTCCTCCTCTCCGGAGCCCTCCCCATCGTAGAGCTGGGTCAGGGACGCCTTCTGCCAGGCCTCGAGGGGCTGGTGCACGTACTGCAGCCACAGGGGTTCCGCCAGAGGCGACTCCTGAGAGGGCTGGGAGGGCAGGGGTTGGAGAGGTGAGAAGCAGGCACGGGGCAGGGAGCGGGCAGACGGGAGGAGCTGGCGCCTGCTCCTGCCTTACCTCTTCCTCGTCCCTGTCCGTGTCCTTGCTCCTTCGGCACCACTTGGGCCGCAGGTCCTGAAAGCGCCTGGAAACAAGCGGGAGCAGGGGGATGAGAAGCGAAGGATGAACTCCTCTGGTGCTGGGGGAGACGGGGGGCTCTGGGCAGGGCTGGGCGCTGCTGGAGCAGAGCCTGTTGGGGCAGGGCAGGGCAGGGCAGGAGTTACCGCCGCAGCCGCAGGCACCATCTGCTGCTGCCTTGGGAATCCTCGGCAGGTTTCTTGGCGCAGACCTGGTGACGGAGAGCCAGAGACTCAGAACACGGGGGTTCCCCACGGAACACTGCAGCACGGGGGAGCCGGAAGGCTCTTCCTCCAGCCCAGCCCCTTCTACACCCGTGCAAAGGCTGTGCCAGCAGCCACGCCTTTAGGAAGGGCCCCCCCATGCCTTCCTGCCCAGCTCCCCGGTGCTCCCTGCCTCTGCAATGACCCAGACCTCCCCATCTCAGCCTTGCTGATGTCCGCCTTTCTCCTCTGCAGGGACCCCCCCACCCCTTCAACCGCTGCCTGCAACACGCACGATGCCTTCTAAAGACATGAAAGCTCATTTGTGTCTTTGGAGGAGAAGGGCCCCAAAGGGAGGTTCAAACTCTGTGGGCAAGATGGGGCCCCTGCCGTGTGCCCTGGCATGGCCCCGACCCACCGGAGCCGCGGCACCATGAGGAAGGGCTGGGTATGGGCTCAGGGCAGGGAGCAGGGGCATTGCTGCGTGGCTGGAAGCAGCGGGTGCTGCAGCAGAGCAAGGCCAGGCCAGGAGCTGGGGAGGGGATGCCTGGGGCGAGGGATTGCGGGATAGAGCCCGGGAAGGGCTGATGGCAGAGGCTGTGCTGAGAGGGAGCCGCAGCCCTGCCCGAGGAAGGAGCTGCTGGGAAGCTGCCCAGCAGAGCTGGGGACAGACCCTGGCAGGAGCCAGGACCAGCTGCTCCCAGCAGCTCTGAACCCCTCCGAGCTGCAGGGTGCGGGTACCCCAGTGAGCTCCAAGTCTGGGAGAACATCTCCTGTGCTCCGCAGCACATCCACAGGCATCCGCAGCAGCACCCGGGGCCCATGAGCACTGTGGGGGCAACCCCCGGTCCCTGGGCGCTCCAGCCCCAGGGCTTGGCTGGCAGTGCTCTGCCACACGAGTCCTTGGCTCACCTTGAAGCAGCACAGCACCAGAACTGCAGTGGATGTGATGAGGGTGATGGTGGCGGACAGCGAGAGCGCCAGCAGCAGCCTGTGGCCAGAGGTGTGCTTGGCCACCTCCTGGGAGAAAAGGAGAGCGCATTAGGGTGGAGAGGAGAGGAAGAGGAGGCCCCTTCCATTCCCACTGTCCACACAGGCAGCAGTGCCCCGCTCTCTCGTACCGTCTCTGCAGGCTCCCAGTCCATGCCCTTGGCCTGGGCACGGGGATGCGAGGTGCCGGCATCCTCCTCCCGCACACACTGCTCCAGGAGCTCAGAGGGCTCCGGGTCGCGCTGCCTCTCGCTCAGCAGCTTCAGGAGCAGCCCCATCCTCGAGACCATGCTGGCGCAGGCCGGCTGGAGCTGCGGCAGGCCACAGTCCTCGCGCACGGCTCGAGCCGCGCGTGCCATGAACGCGCGCAGGGCTCGGTCTGGCACCAGCCGGTGCAGGTGGCGTCTGAGCAAGGAGTCAAAGGGGGTTGCTCGCGTGGCCGCGCTGCCCGGGGCGCTGGAGCTGCCCGGTGCCGTCGGGACGGGCGGTTCCTGCTCCTTGTGCTGCCCGTGTGTGCTGGTGCTTGCAGGGGCGCTGGGTGGGCTCCCGCCCCGAGAGGAACGCTCTGCTGCAGCCGTGGCCTCTGGAGCGCTGCTGGCAGCAGGGGGGCCGTTGTCAGCCAGCAGAGCATAGAAGAAACGCTGCATGGTGCTCAGTCTCTGCTCCGCTCCACTCTCTGCTGCCGGGAGCTCTTCCTCTGCACCCTTGGTGCCCACTGTCCTCTCACTGTCCTGCAGCTTGTGCTCCTTGCTGGTGCCAGCAGAGTCCGGAGTCGGAGCTGGTGCTTCCTCCTGGGCTTCTGCCCCCTCCTCATCCTCCATCCCATCAGCCGTGTTGGTTCGTTGCAGGGCCTTGGAGCGACTGTGACTCCAACCAGCCTGGGCCAGATGCGGGGCCTCTGTTGGGTTTGGTGTAGGGAGCTGTGCTGCAGGAGGTGCTCGCTGGTGGCCGGAGACAGGCAGGATGTCACTGGTGTCCAGCCTCTGGGCTGCTTCCCAAAGGATGGCTTGTGCCCGGGTCAAGTGCAGGCCAGGCTCATGCTGTTCCCAGCCCGTGGCTCTTCCTCCCTGCCCTGCTGGCACCTCCTGCCCCTCGTCGCTCTGCGCTGGTTGGGCGGTGCTGGGGCTTTTCAGAGTCAGGATGCTCACGGCCCTGTGCAGCTGGGTCTTGAGCTGTGCCACGAGCCCCTCTGCCAGAAAATAGAACCTCCCGGTGTCAGAGGAGCCGCTCCAGCCCCTGTGCTGAACGCTCTGCAGCATCCGCACCAGCTCCTCGGCGGTGTTGCTCTCCCGGCTCGAGAGGCGCTGAGGGGAAGGTGCCGACGCATCGGGGCTGCTCAGGCTCAGGACAGCCGCGAGCGTGACTGTGCTCTGCTCCGTGAGCGAGGGCTCCTTGGGCTGGATCTTCAACGTGGAGCTGCTCTTCCCCTTCCTGGGTGGCACGGCTCCCGTTAGGGGCCCTGGTGTCTCTGCCAGGGGAGCTGGAAGACACCGAGAGCACATCAGGGAGGAGAAGCTTCCTGGCAGACGCAGGCTCAGAGGGTTCGCTATAGCTGGGGGGCACGGGCAGGGCTGTGGGGCGGTTACCGCAGCGGGGAGCACTGGTGCTGCACACGCTCGCGCAGTCGAATCTGAGGGTCCTGCACGGGGTCTCGGTGCTGTGCTTGTGCTGGCAGAGGCAGCAGGCCGTGTCGTTGGACAGCTTGCTGTAGAACAGAGGTTGTGCACAAGCACTCAGCATCGCCACCCAGGGCAGCGACTCCAGCCCAGGCAGAGCACAGACACGCGGCGGGGGTCTGCTTCAGTCGCTGCTGCGGCTCTGGGAAACCTCCCCTCACCCGCAGCGTCCCAATGGACAGCTTTGTGCTGCTGGGTTCGCTCCCCACGCAGACCCCTTGTCCCAGCAGCTGGGATGTGCTGGCGCTGGGCGCCGGCCCCTGCACTCACAGTGTTTCCAAGCGGGATGTTCTCAGGAGCAGCATGAGCAGCGTCTGCCGAGTCACTCGTGTGGCACCCAGGTCCCTGCAAGGGTTTCAGTAAACACAGCACATTTGAGGGGGCGGCACCAGCCTCTGCTCCGGGGACAAGCCCAGTCCCTGCTGCTTGCGGTGCTGGCCGCAGGGGGATCCGCTGCTGCCTAATCCAGGAGAAAGGACGGAACCCCCTCTCTCCTTCCTGCTGTGCCCTGCTCCCAGCCGTGGCTCTGAACCAGGAGGGATCCTGCAGATCCCGTGGGAGGCGGACGCAGACCAGTTCAAGCCCGTGCCCCAGCTCCCTGCTGCCTTTGCTGCCGGGACACAGCAGAACTGCTCGGCCTTTGCCTGGCTCTGCCGCTGCCTCCAGCAGGAGAAGGGTGGGAGAAGGGTGGGATTTGCTGCTGGATCTCTGCTTTCCTGGCCACGGGGCACCCAGGGACACAAAGAGCGAGCCATGGTAGGCTGTTAACAAGGAGTCCGTACTTACAGGTGCGTGACTGAAGGCAGCTTGAAGAACCACGTGTCCTCGATAACAGACAGGGGGTTATGGCCCAGGAGCCTGAAAGGAACCAACACCCATGTGAGCAGGGGGTGCAGGGTGGGAGCGGTGGCAGGGGCTCAGTGCTACGTGTGTGAGGAAGGGCCTGGGGTGAAGGTTCCAGGCCGGGGCAGATGCTGATGGGCAGATTCACAACATGCATCAGGTCCTGACTGTCTCCTGCCCAGAGAGCAAAAGCCCAGAAGTGCTGCTTCTGGAAAACGCAACCTCTCTTTCTTTCCTCCTCGGCTCACACCTTCTGGTGGCTTCCCTCCACCAGGACTTTCCCTCTTGCCTCACACTGCCACTGCCCATGAGCTTTGTCTCTGTTCCTGCACCCAGCCAGGCAAAGCCGTGGCCTGACAGAGCTGTCATTCAGCAGTGATGCTGCTGCCTATGCGGGGTAAGAGGTGAGCGGAGCACCGTGACAAGCGCCACTGCTCTGAGCTACCCTCAGCCCTAGGAACACTCACAGTGTCTGGAGGAACTGCATGCCGTGCCATGCCCGGAACGTGTCGCTCCGGATCTCGGCGATGAGATTTCCCTCCAGGTTTCTGGGGAAACAGGAGAGCACAGAAATGAGTTGGGTCTGACCCCCAGGAAGCTGGAGCGAAGCAGCACTGGTCTGCAGGAAGCAGCCCCATCCAAGGTGGAAGTGGGAGGAAGCTGCCATTTTCTCCCCTGCTCTTTGTTAACCTGTCCGGGAGAGATGAAGTGCACGTGTGCTGCGTCTCTGCCTGCTCCAGGACGCAGCAAGCCTCAAGGCTTGGCTTCTGCTCTGGCTGTGTTTGCACAAGCCATGGCCCCTCTGTGCTGTGGCCACCAGCCATGCCCTGAGCTCCTGAGCTCGGCTGCTCCCTCAGCAGCAGAAATGGGAGCTCTTGTTCTAAAACTAAGGGGCAGCAGCAGCAGCAGGTTCTAAATGCAAACGGGCTGCCCCAAGCCCACCAGGAAGCAAGCCCTGGAACTCACAGGGTCTCCAGGAAAGGAAGGTTCTCAAAGGCACGCGCCTCGATCGCCTCGATCTTGTTGTAAGATAAATCCCTGTTAGGAGGAGAACACAAAACGGCGGTGCCGTTTGCACGGTGCTGGTTCCTCTGAGGTGCTTGCACGCTGGCAGCAGAGACGTGCCACAGCGCTCATTCCACGCGGGGTTTCTCTCTGGCACTGGCTTGCAGTGGTGCACAACCGGGGCTCACGCTCCCGGCCGCGGTGGCTGCAGCTCAGAGAGGTTCTCCCAGCTCTGATCCCACCAGGGGTACTTCAGGGCTGATTTTGCTCTCTGGTAACAGGGCAGGTTCTTTATGCGCGCCCCAAGCACCTCTTGCGTGAGGCCTCAGGGACCGGCTGTAACGCCCTGTGTGACCAGCATGGGGCTCTTCCCCTTCGCTCCCCAACGCCACCTCCCTGCAGAGCCCTGCTCTGGGGTGCGCAGGAGTCCTCTGCCCTGGCCCTAGAAACCAACCAAGAGGTTCCTTGTCCCAGCCTGAACTCGCGGCCTGGGCCTGCTCTGCCGCAGCCAAGGAGAGAGGAACCTTTGCGGGCAGCGCCTGGTGGCCGGCGCAGCCAGAGTCCCCGGCCCCATCGCGTGGGTGCATGGGAAGTGCCCGCTCCTCGCCGTGGGCGCTGGAGAGAAGCTGCCCCACGAGCAGCTCTGGGGCAGCTGAGCTGAGAGGGGCCGAATGCGCGAGCCTGGCCCTGGAGGAGGCGGCCCCGCGCAGGCCTGTGCAGGGAGAGGGCAGCAGCCGCCTGCTCCTGCTTGGCCGCGGGGCAGTGGGGGCCCTCCCCTGCACCAAGAGCCTGCTGTGCCCTGGGGGATCCCCGCAGGAATAGAGCCCTGCCCGGGGCAGGGGGGTACCTACAGGTGCCTCAGCAGGAGCAGCCCCTCCAGCGAGCGCCTCTTCACTGCCCGCAGGCCGTTGTGCTGGAGGACCCTGCAAGAGACAGACGGACACGGGCACCCGCGGCTCAGGGGCAGTGGAGCTGTCGGGGGAGCAGCCCTGCAGCAGCGGCCCTGCAGCACGTCGGCGGGTCCCGCCGGGGCTCGGCACCCTCCTGGCAGGAGCAGGCGCCTGCTCCCGGCCTGCTGACCCTGACTGCAGCCCGAGCACAGGGATGGCCCCGGGGGCGGGAGGGACACAGCCCCCCGTGGAGCAGCTCTGGGGGCTCAGAGCCCTCCTTGCTGAGCGGCTCGGCCTCGGCTGCACGCGGCAAGCACTGGTGCGGTGCTCGGCACAGCCTCGGCTCGGCAGCCCGGCGGAGGGATGGGGATCCCGGAGCCCCTGCGCCATGGCCGGCGCTGGCGCATACTCACAGCTTCTCGGCCCACGGGTATCCCTTCCACGCCTGCGGGGGGATGAGGGCGAGCGCGTTCCCACTGAAATCCCTGCGGAGAAGCCATTGGCAGCGTCACCCCCAGCACGAACCCTTCCCCTGCCCCAGGGCTGTGGCCTGGAGCCGCCCCCTCGGCGCTGCCCCTCAGCCCCCCACACGCAGCGGGGCCCTGGAGCCGCTCTCGGGGTGTCCCGGGGCAGCCCCCGGAGCTGCAGGGCACTCACAGCACGGAGAAGGGCCGCTGGCGGGCGGCCGGGGGCACGCGGGCCAGGGCAGCGCCGCTGCAGTCCAGCCGGCGCCCGCGGCAGCGGCAGGGCCCCGGGCAGGGCTCCAGGGGCCGGGCCAGGCCGGGGGCCAGGCCCGGCAGCAGCGGCAGCAGCAGCACCAGCAGCAGCAGGGCCATGGCGGGGCAGGGCCGGAGCGCCTTCGGTACCGCGGGAGGCTCAGGGCGGGGGATCCAACGCAGGAGCTCTGCGCCCAGCAGCGCCTCTGGGGCGGTGCTGGCCCTGCCGGGCAGATATAGCCCGGAACGCCTCGCCCGTCACAATGGGGCCAGGCCTGGCAGCGTGCGTCCCCACTGTGACATGGGACAGTCCCTGCCACTGGGGCTGCTTGCTCCAGCGTGGGGAAAGCTTCGGGCCCCGTGCGTTGGCTTGGAAACAGCAGCGTCACTTCCAAGGGACACCTGGAAGTGCCGCTGTCACACCCAGGCCCTGCGGGGAACTGCTGGGCACCTCCTGCTCCGTCTGGATGGCAGCGGGCTCCAAGTCAAGGGGATCGATTCCGTCTCCAGCCTCGCACACCCTCAGAACGCTGCAGGGTGCCAGGGCAGCTCTTGGGCCCTGTTCAGCCCCAGAACACGCTGTACTGGAGCAGGGACGCAGCCGTGCACCCAGCCCCTCACTGACACCCCCGTGCCTTGCTCACAGGGCCTCCAGGCACAGCCTGGCTTTGCTCTGAAGAACAGGGCAGGGCTGCAGAAGGCAGAAGTCCATCAACTCCCAGGACAACACAACAGTTGTATTGGCCTAGAATGTCCAGTCTAAACATAAAGTCAAATCTTCATGTCTGATCTGAACCTACTGTCCAATCTAAAGCTAATGTTGAATGCAAACCTAATGTGAGACCTAAACTCCAGTTAAAACAAATGGTGCTTTGTACCAGAGAAATGACAGAACCCCCTCTCTCCTTCCTGCTGTGCCCTGCTCCCACCCAGGGCTCCGAACCAGGAGGGATCTGGCTGATCCCGTGGGAGACGGATGCAGACAAGCTCAAGCCTGTGTCCCAGCTCCCTGCTGGCTTTGCCGCCAGGACGCAGCAGCGCTGCTGCGCACAGGACGAGCGGTGGATGGTGCTGGGGCCTTGCTCTGCTCCACGCTCCGCAGGGCACTCAGAGCACAGCGAGGGGCTCCTGGAGGGCGGCCGGGGTCCCGCGGGCCAGGGCAGCGCCGCTGCAGCGCAGCCGGGACCCACGGCAGGGCTCCAGGGGCCGGGCCAGGCCCAGCAGCAGCGGTGCCCTGGTGGGGCAGGGCCTGGCTCAGTGCTGGGGATCACCAGCAGCAGCCCTGGGCTGCAGGGTTGAGGCTGCTGCGTCCTGGACGCTGTCACAACGGAGCTGCTCCAGAGAGTGCCCTCTCCACAGAGCCGCTGTGAGCATCCCCAGTTCGAGGTGGGGCTGTGCTTCCCGCCGGGAGCCATCCCAGCACGGCGAACAGGCACCAGAGTGTGTTTGCGCTTCACCTCCCTGGTTAAAACCCTCACCCCCCATCACAGATCTGCTGAAGCAAATCACCCTTTTCCTTGGTTTGGTAGATTACACAGGCCCCACTGCTCTCAGTCCAAGGGGGATCTGAAACCATTCCTGCGGCTGTGCCCTGAGCTCTCCCAGTTTTCCATCAGGGAGGTTGAACAATCTGAGCAGGGGTTTGTTATCCTCGTGATTTGGGGAGCTTGATGCGCGCTGCGGGGCGGCGGGGGGTCCACTGCTCCCGGTGAGAGGCGGGGGGAAACCCAGCCTCTGCCGCGGAGCTTTTCCACCCGCAACAACAGTCTGTTAACAGAGACCGATTCACACGCGTGTCGTGAACCCTCCTCAGCAGTCAACCACTGTGCTGAGGCTGGAGAACATCCATGTATTTTACTGCCCAGAGGAAACTCAGGCTGTTCATTCCTGCAAGTGATGCAGGTGGCGGAGCTCAGACTCGGGGGCTGTTCCGTTCTGCTGCAGGCGACCATTTTTCCTGCGGCGGTTCCCGCCTTGCACCGCGTTGAACACCCCGGGCGCAGTGGATCCCGACGCCCTGCGTCCTCCAGGGAGCAGCCGTGGGGTGCCCTGAGCAGCCAGGGGCCTGCAGCATCCTGCTCCAGGACAGGGACCATTGCTCCAGATCTCAGGCACTCGGGAGCCGCAGGGCCATACATCAGCCCACTGTCCTTATGGCAGTGACTGGTTGGGATCCGATGCTCAACCAGCTGAAATGAGAGCGAGGACATGGCAGCAATGGCAGAACAAGCAAGTACACAGCAAGCCAGGAAACAGCGGCCAAGAAAACAACAGAAAGGAAACAGCATCCAAGGAAAGTCTCATCGGCTCCTCCATGGCCCAAGAGCTTAACTCGGGTGCTGGCATCGCCACCATCACACTTACGTTATGCCACTCTCCCCGGAATCGTCCTCCTCTCCGGAGCCCTCCCCATCGTAGAGCTGGGTCAGGGACGCCTTCTGCCAGGCCTCGAGGGGCTGGTGCACGTACTGCAGCCACAGGGGTTCCGCCAGAGGCGACTCCTGAGAGGGCTGGGAGGGCAGGGGTTGGAGAGGTGAGAAGCAGGCACGGGGCAGGGAGCGGGCAGACGGGAGGAGCTGGCGCCTGCTCCTGCCTTACCTCTTCCTCGTCCCTGTCCGTGTCCTTGCTCCTTCGGCACCACTTGGGCCGCAGGTCCTGAAAGCGCCTGGAAACAAGCGGGAGCAGGGGGATGAGAAGCGAAGGATGAACTCCTCTGGTGCTGGGGGAGACGGGGGGCTCTGGGCAGGGCTGGGCGCTGCTGGAGCAGAGCCTGTTGGGGCAGGGCAGGGCAGGGCAGGAGTTACCGCCGCAGCCGCAGGCACCATCTGCTGCTGCCTTGGGAATCCTCGGCAGGTTTCTTGGCGCAGACCTGGTGACGGAGAGCCAGAGACTCAGAACACGGGGGTTCCCCACGGAACACTGCAGCACGGGGGAGCCGGAAGGCTCTTCCTCCAGCCCAGCCCCTTCTACACCCGTGCAAAGGCTGTGCCAGCAGCCACGCCTTTAGGAAGGGCCCCCCCATGCCTTCCTGCCCAGCTCCCCGGTGCTCCCTGCCTCTGCAATGACCCAGACCTCCCCATCTCAGCCTTGCTGATGTCCGCCTTTCTCCTCTGCAGGGACCCCCCCACCCCTTCAACCGCTGCCTGCAACACGCACGATGCCTTCTAAAGACATGAAAGCTCATTTGTGTCTTTGGAGGAGAAGGGCCCCAAAGGGAGGTTCAAACTCTGTGGGCAAGATGGGGCCCCTGCCGTGTGCCCTGGCATGGCCCCGACCCACCGGAGCCGCGGCACCATGAGGAAGGGCTGGGTATGGGCTCAGGGCAGGGAGCAGGGGCATTGCTGCGTGGCTGGAAGCAGCGGGTGCTGCAGCAGAGCAAGGCCAGGCCAGGAGCTGGGGAGGGGATGCCTGGGGCGAGGGATTGCGGGATAGAGCCCGGGAAGGGCTGATGGCAGAGGCTGTGCTGAGAGGGAGCCGCAGCCCTGCCCGAGGAAGGAGCTGCTGGGAAGCTGCCCAGCAGAGCTGGGGACAGACCCTGGCAGGAGCCAGGACCAGCTGCTCCCAGCAGCTCTGAACCCCTCCGAGCTGCAGGGTGCGGGTACCCCAGTGAGCTCCAAGTCTGGGAGAACATCTCCTGTGCTCCGCAGCACATCCACAGGCATCCGCAGCAGCACCCGGGGCCCATGAGCACTGTGGGGGCAACCCCCGGTCCCTGGGCGCTCCAGCCCCAGGGCTTGGCTGGCAGTGCTCTGCCACACGAGTCCTTGGCTCACCTTGAAGCAGCACAGCACCAGAACTGCAGTGGATGTGATGAGGGTGATGGTGGCGGACAGCGAGAGCGCCAGCAGCAGCCTGTGGCCAGAGGTGTGCTTGGCCACCTCCTGGGAGAAAAGGAGAGCGCATTAGGGTGGAGAGGAGAGGAAGAGGAGGCCCCTTCCATTCCCACTGTCCACACAGGCAGCAGTGCCCCGCTCTCTCGTACCGTCTCTGCAGGCTCCCAGTCCATGCCCTTGGCCTGGGCACGGGGATGCGAGGTGCCGGCATCCTCCTCCCGCACACACTGCTCCAGGAGCTCAGAGGGCTCCGGGTCGCGCTGCCTCTCGCTCAGCAGCTTCAGGAGCAGCCCCATCCTCGAGACCATGCTGGCGCAGGCCGGCTGGAGCTGCGGCAGGCCACAGTCCTCGCGCACGGCTCGAGCCGCGCGTGCCATGAACGCGCGCAGGGCTCGGTCTGGCACCAGCCGGTGCAGGTGGCGTCTGAGCAAGGAGTCAAAGGGGGTTGCTCGCGTGGCCGCGCTGCCCGGGGCGCTGGAGCTGCCCGGTGCCGTCGGGACGGGCGGTTCCTGCTCCTTGTGCTGCCCGTGTGTGCTGGTGCTTGCAGGGGCGCTGGGTGGGCTCCCGCCCCGAGAGGAACGCTCTGCTGCAGCCGTGGCCTCTGGAGCGCTGCTGGCAGCAGGGGGGCCGTTGTCAGCCAGCAGAGCATAGAAGAAACGCTGCATGGTGCTCAGTCTCTGCTCCGCTCCACTCTCTGCTGCCGGGAGCTCTTCCTCTGCACCCTTGGTGCCCACTGTCCTCTCACTGTCCTGCAGCTTGTGCTCCTTGCTGGTGCCAGCAGAGTCCGGAGTCGGAGCTGGTGCTTCCTCCTGGGCTTCTGCCCCCTCCTCATCCTCCATCCCATCAGCCGTGTTGGTTCGTTGCAGGGCCTTGGAGCGACTGTGACTCCAACCAGCCTGGGCCAGATGCGGGGCCTCTGTTGGGTTTGGTGTAGGGAGCTGTGCTGCAGGAGGTGCTCGCTGGTGGCCGGAGACAGGCAGGATGTCACTGGTGTCCAGCCTCTGGGCTGCTTCCCAAAGGATGGCTTGTGCCCGGGTCAAGTGCAGGCCAGGCTCATGCTGTTCCCAGCCCGTGGCTCTTCCTCCCTGCCCTGCTGGCACCTCCTGCCCCTCGTCGCTCTGCGCTGGTTGGGCGGTGCTGGGGCTTTTCAGAGTCAGGATGCTCACGGGCCTGTGCAGCTGGGTCTTGAGCTGTGCCACGAGCCCCTCTGCCAGAAAATAGAACCTCCCGGTGTCAGAGGAGCCGCTCCAGCCCCTGTGCTGAACGCTCTGCAGCATCCGCACCAGCTCCTCGGCGGTGTTGCTCTCCCGGCTCGAGAGGCGCTGAGGGGAAGGTGCCGACGCATCGGGGCTGCTCAGGCTCAGGACAGCCGCGAGCGTGACTGTGCTCTGCTCCGTGAGCGAGGGCTCCTTGGGCTGGATCTTCAACGTGGAGCTGCTCTTCCCCTTCCTGGGTGGCACGGCTCCCGTTAGGGGCCCTGGTGTCTCTGCCAGGGGAGCTGGAAGACACCGAGAGCACATCAGGGAGGAGAAGCTTCCTGGCAGACGCAGGCTCAGAGGGTTCGCTATAGCTGGGGGGCACGGGCAGGGCTGTGGGGCGGTTACCGCAGCGGGGAGCACTGGTGCTGCACACGCTCGCGCAGTCGAATCTGAGGGTCCTGCACGGGGTCTCGGTGCTGTGCTTGTGCTGGCAGAGGCAGCAGGCCGTGTCGTTGGACAGCTTGCTGTAGAACAGAGGTTGTGCACAAGCACTCAGCATCGCCACCCAGGGCAGCGACTCCAGCCCAGGCAGAGCACAGACACGCGGCGGGGGTCTGCTTCAGTCGCTGCTGCGGCTCTGGGAAACCTCCCCTCACCCGCAGCGTCCCAATGGACAGCTTTGTGCTGCTGGGTTCGCTCCCCACGCAGACCCCTTGTCCCAGCAGCTGGGATGTGCTGGCGCTGGGCGCCGGCCCCTGCACTCACAGTGTTTCCAAGCGGGATGTTCTCAGGAGCAGCATGAGCAGCGTCTGCCGAGTCACTCGTGTGGCACCCAGGTCCCTGCAAGGGTTTCAGTAAACACAGCACATTTGAGGGGGCGGCACCAGCCTCTGCTCCGGGGACAAGCCCGGTCCCTGCTGCTTGCGGTGCTGGCCGCAGGGGGATCCGCTGCTGCCTAATCCAGGAGAAAGGACGGAACCCCCTCTCTCCTTCCTGCTGTGCCCTGCTCCCAGCCGTGGCTCTGAACCAGGAGGGATCCTGCAGATCCCGTGGGAGGCGGACGCAGACCAGTTCAAGCCCGTGCCCCAGCTCCCTGCTGCCTTTGCTGCCGGGACACAGCAGAACTGCTCGGCCTTTGCCTGGCTCTGCCGCTGCCTCCAGCAGGAGAAGGGTGGGAGAAGGGTGGGATTTGCTGCTGGATCTCTGCTTTCCTGGCCACGGGGCACCCAGGGACACAAAGAGCGAGCCATGGTAGGCTGTTAACAAGGAGTCCGTACTTACAGGTGCGTGACTGAAGGCAGCTTGAAGAACCACGTGTCCTCGATAACAGACAGGGGGTTATGGCCCAGGAGCCTGAAAGGAACCAACACCCATGTGAGCAGGGGGTGCAGGGTGGGAGCGGTGGCAGGGGCTCAGTGCTACGTGTGTGAGGAAGGGCCTGGGGTGAAGGTTCCAGGCCGGGGCAGATGCTGATGGGCAGATTCACAACATGCATCAGGTCCTGACTGTCTCCTGCCCAGAGAGCAAAAGCCCAGAAGTGCTGCTTCTGGAAAACGCAACCTCTCTTTCTTTCCTCCTCGGCTCACACCTTCTGGTGGCTTCCCTCCACCAGGACTTTCCCTCTTGCCTCACACTGCCACTGCCCATGAGCTTTGTCTCTGTTCCTGCACCCAGCCAGGCAAAGCCGTGGCCTGACAGAGCTGTCATTCAGCAGTGATGCTGCTGCCTATGCGGGGTAAGAGGTGAGCGGAGCACCGTGACAAGCGCCACTGCTCTGAGCTACCCTCAGCCCTAGGAACACTCACAGTGTCTGGAGGAACTGCATGCCGTGCCATGCCCGGAACGTGTCGCTCCGGATCTCGGCGATGAGATTTCCCTCCAGGTTTCTGGGGAAACAGGAGAGCACAGAAATGAGTTGGGTCTGACCCCCAGGAAGCTGGAGCGAAGCAGCACTGGTCTGCAGGAAGCAGCCCCATCCAAGGTGGAAGTGGGAGGAAGCTGCCATTTTCTCCCCTGCTCTTTGTTAACCTGTCCGGGAGAGATGAAGTGCACGTGTGCTGCGTCTCTGCCTGCTCCAGGACGCAGCAAGCCTCAAGGCTTGGCTTCTGCTCTGGCTGTGTTTGCACAAGCCATGGCCCCTCTGTGCTGTGGCCACCAGCCATGCCCTGAGCTCCTGAGCTCGGCTGCTCCCTCAGCAGCAGAAATGGGAGCTCTTGTTCTAAAACTAAGGGGCAGCAGCAGCAGCAGGTTCTAAATGCAAACGGGCTGCCCCAAGCCCACCAGGAAGCAAGCCCTGGAACTCACAGGGTCTCCAGGAAAGGAAGGTTCTCAAAGGCACGCGCCTCGATCGCCTCGATCTTGTTGTAAGATAAATCCCTGTTAGGAGGAGAACACAAAACGGCGGTGCCGTTTGCACGGTGCTGGTTCCTCTGAGGTGCTTGCACGCTGGCAGCAGAGACGTGCCACAGCGCTCATTCCACGCGGGGTTTCTCTCTGGCACTGGCTTGCAGTGGTGCGCAACCGGGGCTCACGCTCCCGGCCGCGGTGGCTGCAGCTCAGAGAGGTTCTCCCAGCTCTGATCCCACCAGGGGTACTTCAGGGCTGATTTTGCTCTCTGGTAACAGGGCAGGTTCTTTATGCGCGCCCCAAGCACCTCTTGCGTGAGGCCTCAGGGACCGGCTGTAACGCCCTGTGTGACCAGCATGGGGCTCTTCCCCTTCGCTCCCCAACGCCACCTCCCTGCAGAGCCCTGCTCTGGGGTGCGCAGGAGTCCTCTGCCCTGGCCCTAGAAACCAACCAAGAGGTTCCTTGTCCCAGCCTGAACTCGCGGCCTGGGCCTGCTCTGCCGCAGCCAAGGAGAGAGGAACCTTTGCGGGCAGCGCCTGGTGGCCGGCGCAGCCAGAGTCCCCGGCCCCATCGCGTGGGTGCATGGGAAGTGCCCGCTCCTCGCCGTGGGCGCTGGAGAGAAGCTGCCCCACGAGCAGCTCTGGGGCAGCTGAGCTGAGAGGGGCCGAATGCGCGAGCCTGGCCCTGGAGGAGGCGGCCCCGCGCAGGCCTGTGCAGGGAGAGGGCAGCAGCCGCCTGCTCCTGCTTGGCCGCGGGGCAGTGGGGGCCCTCCCCTGCACCAAGAGCCTGCTGTGCCCTGGGGGATCCCCGCAGGAATAGAGCCCTGCCCGGGGCAGGGGGGTACCTACAGGTGCCTCAGCAGGAGCAGCCCCTCCAGCGAGCGCCTCTTCACTGCCCGCAGGCCGTTGTGCTGGAGGACCCTGCAAGAGACAGACGGACACGGGCACCCGCGGCTCAGGGGCAGTGGAGCTGTCGGGGGAGCAGCCCTGCAGCAGCGGCCCTGCAGCACGTCGGCGGGTCCCGCCGGGGCTCGGCACCCTCCTGGCAGGAGCAGGCGCCTGCTCCCGGCCTGCTGACCCTGACTGCAGCCCGAGCACAGGGATGGCCCCGGGGGCGGGAGGGACACAGCCCCCCGTGGAGCAGCTCTGGGGGCTCAGAGCCCTCCTTGCTGAGCGGCTCGGCCTCGGCTGCACGCGGCAAGCACTGGTGCGGTGCTCGGCACAGCCTCGGCTCGACAGCCCGGCGGAGGGATGGGGATCCCGGAGCCCCTGCGCCATGGCCGGCGCTGGCGCATACTCACAGCTTCTCGGCCCACGGGTATCCCTTCCACGCCTGCGGGGGGATGAGGGCGAGCGCGTTCCCACTGAAATCCCTGCGGAGAAGCCATTGGCAGCGTCACCCCCAGCACGAACCCTTCCCCTGCCCCAGGGCTGTGGCCTGGAGCCGCCCCCTCGGCGCTGCCCCTCAGCCCCCCACCCGCAGCGGGGCCCTGGAGCCGCTCTCGGGGTGTCCCGGGGCAGCCCCCGGAGCTGCAGGGCACTCACAGCACGGAGAAGGGCCGCTGGCGGGCGGCCGGGGGCACGCGGGCCAGGGCAGCGCCGCTGCAGTCCAGCCGGCGCCCGCGGCAGCGGCAGGGCCCCGGGCAGGGCTCCAGGGGCCGGGCCAGGCCGGGGGCCAGGCCCGGCAGCAGCGGCAGCAGCAGCACCAGCAGCAGCAGGGCCATGGCGGGGCAGGGCCGGAGCGCCTTCGGTACCGCGGGAGGCTCAGGGCGGGGGATCCAACGCAGGAGCTCTGCGCCCAGCAGCGCCTCTGGGGCGGTGCTGGCCCTGCCGGGCAGATATAGCCCGGAACGCCTCGCCCGTCACAATGGGGCCAGGCCTGGCAGCGTGCGTCCCCACTGTGACATGGGACAGTCCCTGCCACTGGGGCTGCTTGCTCCAGCGTGGGGAAAGCTTCGGGCCCCGTGCGTTGGCTTGGAAACAGCAGCGTCACTTCCAAGGGACACCTGGAAGTGCCGCTGTCACACCCAGGCCCTGCGGGGAACTGCTGGGCACCTCCTGCTCCGTCTGGATGGCAGCGGGCTCCAAGTCAAGGGGATCGATTCCGTCTCCAGCCTCGCACACCCTCAGAACGCTGCAGGGTGCCAGGGCAGCTCTTGGGCCCTGTTCAGCCCCAGAACACGCTGTACTGGAGCAGGGATGCAGCCGTGCACCCAGCCCCTCACTGACACCCCCGTGCCTTGCTCACAGGGCCTCCAGGCACAGCCTGGCTTTGCTCTGAAGAACAGGGCAGGGCTGCAGAAGGCAGAAGTCCATCAACTCCCAGGACAACACAACAGTTGTATTGGCCTAGAATGTCCAGTCTAAACATAAAGTCAAATCTTCATGTCTGATCTGAACCTACTGTCCAATCTAAAGCTAATGTTGAATGCAAACCTAATGTGAGACCTAAACTCCAGTTAAAACAAATGGTGCTTTGTACCAGAGAAATGACAGAACCCCCTCTCTCCTTCCTGCTGTGCCCTGCTCCCACCCAGGGCTCCGAACCAGGAGGGATCTGGCTGATCCCGTGGGAGACGGATGCAGACAAGCTCAAGCCTGTGTCCCAGCTCCCTGCTGGCTTTGCCGCCAGGACGCAGCAGCGCTGCTGCGCACAGGACGAGCGGTGGATGGTGCTGGGGCCTTGCTCTGCTCCACGCTCCGCAGGGCACTCAGAGCACAGCGAGGGGCTCCTGGAGGGCGGCCGGGGTCCCGCGGGCCAGGGCAGCGCCGCTGCAGCGCAGCCGGGACCCACGGCAGGGCTCCAGGGGCCGGGCCAGGCCCAGCAGCAGCGGTGCCCTGGTGGGGCAGGGCCTGGCTCAGTGCTGGGGATCACCAGCAGCAGCCCTGGGCTGCAGGGTTGAGGCTGCTGCGTCCTGGACGCTGTCACAACGGAGCTGCTCCAGAGAGTGCCCTCTCCACAGAGCCGCTGTGAGCATCCCCAGTTCGAGGTGGGGCTGTGCTTCCCGCCGGGAGCCATCCCAGCACGGCGAACAGGCACCAGAGTGTGTTTGCGCTTCACCTCCCTGGTTAAAACCCTCACCCCCCATCACAGATCTGCTGAAGCAAATCACCCTTTTCCTTGGTTTGGTAGATTACACAGGCCCCACTGCTCTCAGTCCAAGGGGGATCTGAAACCATTCCTGCGGCTGTGCCCTGAGCTCTCCCAGTTTTCCATCAGGGAGGTTGAACAATCTGAGCAGGGGTTTGTTATCCTCGTGATTTGGGGAGCTTGATGCGCGCTGCGGGGCGGCGGGGGGTCCACTGCTCCCGGTGAGAGGCGGGGGGAAACCCAGCCTCTGCCGCGGAGCTTTTCCACCCGCAACAACAGTCTGTTAACAGAGACCGATTCACACGCGTGTCGTGAACCCTCCTCAGCAGTCAACCACTGTGCTGAGGCTGGAGAACATCCATGTATTTTACTGCCCAGAGGAAACTCAGGCTGTTCATTCCTGCAAGTGATGCAGGTGGCGGAGCTCAGACTCGGGGGCTGTTCCGTTCTGCTGCAGGCGACCATTTTTCCTGCGGCGGTTCCCGCCTTGCACCGCGTTGAACACCCCGGGCGCAGTGGATCCCGACGCCCTGCGTCCTCCAGGGAGCAGCCGTGGGGTGCCCTGAGCAGCCAGGGGCCTGCAGCATCCTGCTCCAGGACAGGGACCATTGCTCCAGATCTCAGGCACTCGGGAGCCGCAGGGCCATACATCAGCCCACTGTCCTTATGGCAGTGACTGGTTGGGATCCGATGCTCAACCAGCTGAAATGAGAGCGAGGACATGGCAGCAATGGCAGAACAAGCAAGTACACAGCAAGCCAGGAAACAGCGGCCAAGAAAACAACAGAAAGGAAACAGCATCCAAGGAAAGTCTCATCGGCTCCTCCATGGCCCAAGAGCTTAACTCGGGTGCTGGCATCGCCACCATCACACTTACGTTATGCCACTCTCCCCGGAATCGTCCTCCTCTCCGGAGCCCTCCCCATCGTAGAGCTGGGTCAGGGACGCCTTCTGCCAGGCCTCGAGGGGCTGGTGCACGTACTGCAGCCACAGGGGTTCCGCCAGAGGCGACTCCTGAGAGGGCTGGGAGGGCAGGGGTTGGAGAGGTGAGAAGCAGGCACGGGGCAGGGAGCGGGCAGACGGGAGGAGCTGGCGCCTGCTCCTGCCTTACCTCTTCCTCGTCCCTGTCCGTGTCCTTGCTCCTTCGGCACCACTTGGGCCGCAGGTCCTGAAAGCGCCTGGAAACAAGCGGGAGCAGGGGGATGAGAAGCGAAGGATGAACTCCTCTGGTGCTGGGGGAGACGGGGGGCTCTGGGCAGGGCTGGGCGCTGCTGGAGCAGAGCCTGTTGGGGCAGGGCAGGGCAGGGCAGGAGTTACCGCCGCAGCCGCAGGCACCATCTGCTGCTGCCTTGGGAATCCTCGGCAGGTTTCTTGGCGCAGACCTGGTGACGGAGAGCCAGAGACTCAGAACACGGGGGTTCCCCACGGAACACTGCAGCACGGGGGAGCCGGAAGGCTCTTCCTCCAGCCCAGCCCCTTCTACACCCGTGCAAAGGCTGTGCCAGCAGCCACGCCTTTAGGAAGGGCCCCCCCATGCCTTCCTGCCCAGCTCCCCGGTGCTCCCTGCCTCTGCAATGACCCAGACCTCCCCATCTCAGCCTTGCTGATGTCCGCCTTTCTCCTCTGCAGGGACCCCCCCACCCCTTCAACCGCTGCCTGCAACACGCACGATGCCTTCTAAAGACATGAAAGCTCATTTGTGTCTTTGGAGGAGAAGGGCCCCAAAGGGAGGTTCAAACTCTGTGGGCAAGATGGGGCCCCTGCCGTGTGCCCTGGCATGGCCCCGACCCACCGGAGCCGCGGCACCATGAGGAAGGGCTGGGTATGGGCTCAGGGCAGGGAGCAGGGGCATTGCTGCGTGGCTGGAAGCAGCGGGTGCTGCAGCAGAGCAAGGCCAGGCCAGGAGCTGGGGAGGGGATGCCTGGGGCGAGGGATTGCGGGATAGAGCCCGGGAAGGGCTGATGGCAGAGGCTGTGCTGAGAGGGAGCCGCAGCCCTGCCCGAGGAAGGAGCTGCTGGGAAGCTGCCCAGCAGAGCTGGGGACAGACCCTGGCAGGAGCCAGGACCAGCTGCTCCCAGCAGCTCTGAACCCCTCCGAGCTGCAGGGTGTGGGTACCCCAGTGAGCTCCAAGTCTGGGAGAACATCTCCTGTGCTCCGCAGCACATCCACAGGCATCCGCAGCAGCACCCGGGGCCCATGAGCACTGTGGGGGCAACCCCCGGTCCCTGGGCGCTCCAGCCCCAGGGCTTGGCTGGCAGTGCTCTGCCACACGAGTCCTTGGCTCACCTTGAAGCAGCACAGCACCAGAACTGCAGTGGATGTGATGAGGGTGATGGTGGCGGACAGCGAGAGCGCCAGCAGCAGCCTGTGGCCAGAGGTGTGCTTGGCCACCTCCTGGGAGAAAAGGAGAGCGCATTAGGGTGGAGAGGAGAGGAAGAGGAGGCCCCTTCCATTCCCACTGTCCACACAGGCAGCAGTGCCCCGCTCTCTCGTACCGTCTCTGCAGGCTCCCAGTCCATGCCCTTGGCCTGGGCACGGGGATGCGAGGTGCCGGCATCCTCCTCCCGCACACACTGCTCCAGGAGCTCAGAGGGCTCCGGGTCGCGCTGCCTCTCGCTCAGCAGCTTCAGGAGCAGCCCCATCCTCGAGACCATGCTGGCGCAGGCCGGCTGGAGCTGCGGCAGGCCACAGTCCTCGCGCACGGCTCGAGCCGCGCGTGCCATGAACGCGCGCAGGGCTCGGTCTGGCACCAGCCGGTGCAGGTGGCGTCTGAGCAAGGAGTCAAAGGGGGTTGCTCGCGTGGCCGCGCTGCCCGGGGCGCTGGAGCTGCCCGGTGCCGTCGGGACGGGCGGTTCCTGCTCCTTGTGCTGCCCGTGTGTGCTGGTGCTTGCAGGGGCGCTGGGTGGGCTCCCGCCCCGAGAGGAACGCTCTGCTGCAGCCGTGGCCTCTGGAGCGCTGCTGGCAGCAGGGGGGCCGTTGTCAGCCAGCAGAGCATAGAAGAAACGCTGCATGGTGCTCAGTCTCTGCTCCGCTCCACTCTCTGCTGCCGGGAGCTCTTCCTCTGCACCCTTGGTGCCCACTGTCCTCTCACTGTCCTGCAGCTTGTGCTCCTTGCTGGTGCCAGCAGAGTCCGGAGTCGGAGCTGGTGCTTCCTCCTGGGCTTCTGCCCCCTCCTCATCCTCCATCCCATCAGCCGTGTTGGTTCGTTGCAGGGCCTTGGAGCGACTGTGACTCCAACCAGCCTGGGCCAGATGCGGGGCCTCTGTTGGGTTTGGTGTAGGGAGCTGTGCTGCAGGAGGTGCTCGCTGGTGGCCGGAGACAGGCAGGATGTCACTGGTGTCCAGCCTCTGGGCTGCTTCCCAAAGGATGGCTTGTGCCCGGGTCAAGTGCAGGCCAGGCTCATGCTGTTCCCAGCCCGTGGCTCTTCCTCCCTGCCCTGCTGGCACTTCCTGCCCCTCGTCGCTCTGCGCTGGTTGGGCGGTGCTGGGGCTTTTCAGAGTCAGGATGCTCACGGCCCTGTGCAGCTGGGTCTTGAGCTGTGCCACGAGCCCCTCTGCCAGAAAATAGAACCTCCCGGTGTCAGTGGAGCCGCTCCAGCCCCTGTGCTGAACGCTCTGCAGCATCCGCACCAGCTCCTCGGCGGTGTTGCTCTCCCGGCTCGAGAGGCGCTGAGGGGAAGGTGCCGACGCATCGGGGCTGCTCAGGCTCAGGACAGCCGCGAGCGTGACTGTGCTCTGCTCCGTGAGCGAGGGCTCCTTGGGCTGGATCTTCAACGTGGAGCTGCTCTTCCCCTTCCTGGGTGGCACGGCTCCCGTTAGGGGCCCTGGTGTCTCTGCCAGGGGAGCTGGAAGACACCGAGAGCACATCAGGGAGGAGAAGCTTCCTGGCAGACGCAGGCTCAGAGGGTTCGCTATAGCTGGGGGGCACGGGCAGGGCTGTGGGGCGGTTACCGCAGCGGGGAGCACTGGTGCTGCACACGCTCGCGCAGTCGAATCTGAGGGTCCTGCACGGGGTCTCGGTGCTGTGCTTGTGCTGGCAGAGGCAGCAGGCCGTGTCGTTGGACAGCTTGCTGTAGAACAGAGGTTGTGCACAAGCACTCAGCATCGCCACCCAGGGCAGCGACTCCAGCCCAGGCAGAGCACAGACACGCGGCGGGGGTCTGCTTCAGTCGCTGCTGCGGCTCTGGGAAACCTCCCCTCACCCGCAGCGTCCCAATGGACAGCTTTGTGCTGCTGGGTTCGCTCCCCACGCAGACCCCTTGTCCCAGCAGCTGGGATGTGCTGGCGCTGGGCGCCGGCCCCTGCACTCACAGTGTTTCCAAGCGGGATGTTCTCAGGAGCAGCATGAGCAGCGTCTGCCGAGTCACTCGTGTGGCACCCAGGTCCCTGCAAGGGTTTCAGTAAACACAGCACATTTGAGGGGGCGGCACCAGCCTCTGCTCCGGGGACAAGCCCGGTCCCTGCTGCTTGCGGTGCTGGCCGCAGGGGGATCCGCTGCTGCCTAATCCAGGAGAAAGGACGGAACCCCCTCTCTCCTTCCTGCTGTGCCCTGCTCCCAGCCGTGGCTCTGAACCAGGAGGGATCCTGCAGATCCCGTGGGAGACGGACGCAGACCAGTTCAAGCCCGTGCCCCAGCTCCCTGCTGCCTTTGCTGCCGGGACACAGCAGAACTGCTCGGCCTTTGCCTGGCTCTGCCGCTGCCTCCAGCAGGAGAAGGGTGGGAGAAGGGTGGGATTTGCTGCTGGATCTCTGCTTTCCTGGCCACGGGGCACCCAGGGACACAAAGAGCGAGCCATGGTAGGCTGTTAACAAGGAGTCCGTACTTACAGGTGCGTGACTGAAGGCAGCTTGAAGAACCACGTGTCCTCGATAACAGACAGGGGGTTATGGCCCAGGAGCCTGAAAGGAACCAACACCCATGTGAGCAGGGGGTGCAGGGTGGGAGCGGTGGCAGGGGCTCAGTGCTACGTGTGTGAGGAAGGGCCTGGGGTGAAGGTTCCAGGCCGGGGCAGATGCTGATGGGCAGATTCACAACATGCATCAGGTCCTGACTGTCTCCTGCCCAGAGAGCAAAAGCCCAGAAGTGCTGCTTCTGGAAAACGCAACCTCTCTTTCTTTCCTCCTCGGCTCACACCTTCTGGTGGCTTCCCTCCACCAGGACTTTCCCTCTTGCCTCACACTGCCACTTCCCATGAGCTTTGTCTCTGTTCCTGCACCCAGCCAGGCAAAGCCGTGGCCTGACAGAGCTGTCATTCAGCAGTGATGCTGCTGCCTATGCGGGGTAAGAGGTGAGCGGAGCACCGTGACAAGCGCCACTGCTCTGAGCTACCCTCAGCCCTAGGAACACTCACAGTGTCTGGAGGAACTGCATGCCGTGCCATGCCCGGAACGTGTCGCTCCGGATCTCGGCGATGAGATTTCCCTCCAGGTTTCTGGGGAAACAGGAGAGCACAGAAATGAGTTGGGTCTGACCCCCAGGAAGCTGGAGCGAAGCAGCACTGGTCTGCAGGAAGCAGCCCCATCCAAGGTGGAAGTGGGAGGAAGCTGCCATTTTCTCCCCTGCTCTTTGTTAACCTGTCCGGGAGAGATGAAGTGCACGTGTGCTGCGTCTCTGCCTGCTCCAGGACGCAGCAAGCCTCAAGGCTTGGCTTCTGCTCTGGCTGTGTTTGCACAAGCCATGGCCCCTCTGTGCTGTGGCCACCAGCCATGCCCTGAGCTCCTGAGCTCGGCTGCTCCCTCAGCAGCAGAAATGGGAGCTCTTGTTCTAAAACTAAGGGGCAGCAGCAGCAGCAGGTTCTAAATGCAAAGGGGCTGCCCCAAGCCCACCAGGAAGCAAGCCCTGGAACTCACAGGGTCTCCAGGAAAGGAAGGTTCTCAAAGGCACGCGCCTCGATCGCCTCGATCTTGTTGTAAGATAAATCCCTGTTAGGAGGAGAACACAAAACGGCGGTGCCGTTTGCACGGTGCTGGTTCCTCTGAGGTGCTTGCACGCTGGCAGCAGAGACGTGCCACAGCGCTCATTCCACGCGGGGTTTCTCTCTGGCACTGGCTTGCAGTGGTGCGCAACCGGGGCTCACGCTCCCGGCCGCGGTGGCTGCAGCTCAGAGAGGTTCTCCCAGCTCTGATCCCACCAGGGGTACTTCAGGGCTGATTTTGCTCTCCGGTAACAGGGCAGGTTCTTTATGCGCGCCCCAAGCACCTCTTGCGTGAGGCCTCAGGGACCGGCTGTAACGCCCTGTGTGACCAGCATGGGGCTCTTCCCCTTCGCTCCCCAACGCCACCTCCCTGCAGAGCCCTGCTCTGGGGTGCGCAGGAGTCCTCTGCCCTGGCCCTAGAAACCAACCAAGAGGTTCCTTGTCCCAGCCTGAACTCGCGGCCTGGGCCTGCTCTGCCGCAGCCAAGGAGAGAGGAACCTTTGCGGGCAGCGCCTGGTGGCCGGCGCAGCCAGAGTCCCCGGCCCCATCGCGTGGGTGCATGGGAAGTGCCCGCTCCTCGCCGTGGGCGCTGGAGAGAAGCTGCCCCACGAGCAGCTCTGGGGCAGCTGAGCTGAGAGGGGCCGAATGCGCGAGCCTGGCCCTGGAGGAGGCGGCCCCGCGCAGGCCTGTGCAGGGAGAGGGCAGCAGCCGCCTGCTCCTGCTTGGCCGCGGGGCAGTGGGGGCCCTCCCCTGCACCAAGAGCCTGCTGTGCCCTGGGGGATCCCCGCAGGAATAGAGCCCTGCCCGGGGCAGGGGGGTACCTACAGGTGCCTCAGCAGGAGCAGCCCCTCCAGCGAGCGCCTCTTCACTGCCCGCAGGCCGTTGTGCTGGAGGACCCTGCAAGAGACAGACGGACACGGGCACCCGCGGCTCAGGGGCAGTGGAGCTGTCGGGGGAGCAGCCCTGCAGCAGCGGCCCTGCAGCACGTCGGCGGGTCCCGCCGGGGCTCGGCACCCTCCTGGCAGGAGCAGGCGCCTGCTCCCGGCCTGCTGACCCTGACTGCAGCCCGAGCACAGGGATGGCCCCGGGGGCGGGAGGGACACAGCCCCCCGTGGAGCAGCTCTGGGGGCTCAGAGCCCTCCTTGCTGAGCGGCTCGGCCTCGGCTGCACGCGGCAAGCACTGGTGCGGTGCTCGGCACAGCCTCGGCTCGGCAGCCCGGCGGAGGGATGGGGATCCCGGAGCCCCTGCGCCATGGCCGGCGCTGGCGCATACTCACAGCTTCTCGGCCCACGGGTATCCCTTCCACGCCTGCGGGGGGATGAGGGCGAGCGCGTTCCCACTGAAATCCCTGCGGAGAAGCCATTGGCAGCGTCACCCCCAGCACGAACCCTTCCCCTGCCCCAGGGCTGTGGCCTGGAGCCGCCCCCTCGGCGCTGCCCCTCAGCCCCCCACACGCCGCGGGGCCCTGGAGCCGCTCTCGGGGTGTCCCGGGGCAGCCCCCGGAGCTGCAGGGCACTCACAGCACGGAGAAGGGCCGCTGGCGGGCGGCCGGGGGCACGCGGGCCAGGGCAGCGCCGCTGCAGTCCAGCCGGCGCCCGCGGCAGCGGCAGGGCCCCGGGCAGGGCTCCAGGGGCCGGGCCAGGCCGGGGGCCAGGCCCGGCAGCAGCGGCAGCAGCAGCACCAGCAGCAGCAGGGCCATGGCGGGGCAGGGCCGGAGCGCCTTCGGTACCGCGGGAGGCTCAGGGCGGGGGATCCAACGCAGGAGCTCTGCGCCCAGCAGCGCCTCTGGGGCGGTGCTGGCCCTGCCGGGCAGATATAGCCCGGAACGCCTCGCCCGTCACAATGGGGCCAGGCCTGGCAGCGTGCGTCCCCACTGTGACATGGGACAGTCCCTGCCACTGGGGCTGCTTGCTCCAGCGTGGGGAAAGCTTCGGGCCCCGTGCGTTGGCTTGGAAACAGCAGCGTCACTTCCAAGGGACACCTGGAAGTGCCGCTGTCACACCCAGGCCCTGCGGGGAACTGCTGGGCACCTCCTGCTCCGTCTGGATGGCAGCGGGCTCCAAGTCAAGGGGATCGATTCCGTCTCCAGCCTCGCACACCCTCAGAACGCTGCAGGGTGCCAGGGCAGCTCTTGGGCCCTGTTCAGCCCCAGAACACGCTGTACTGGAGCAGGGATGCAGCCGTGCACCCAGCCCCTCACTGACACCCCCGTGCCTTGCTCACAGGGCCTCCAGGCACAGCCTGGCTTTGCTCTGAAGAACAGGGCAGGGCTGCAGAAGGCAGAAGTCCATCAACTCCCAGGACAACACAACAGTTGTATTGGCCTAGAATGTCCAGTCTAAACATAAAGTCAAATCTTCATGTCTGATCTGAACCTACTGTCCAATCTAAAGCTAATGTTGAATGCAAACCTAATGTGAGATCTAAACTCCAGTTAAAACATATGATGTTTTGTGATTTGGGGATCTTGATGCCCCTTTCCCATCGCTTGTGCTGCCCCTGAGGTTCATTCACGGCTCGGGGTTACAAGATTTGTCTTAACTTGGTGAAAAACCTGTTTGAAATGAGAAAGAATCTTGGCTTTACACAGAGATAATGTCCCAGTTAGAGTTGGGGCTCCACACATTACTACAAGACTTGGCCTTGTTTCTTTAGAGGTTACTTCACCTAGAGAAAGAAATCCTTCTTTCTGTGCTGTGCTCTGCAAGTACCACAGCTACTCCTGCTGTCTCCAGCTTTCTCCTGCACACTGGGGCTACCTGGCCTGTATGGAGGCTCTTGCAGGGAGGACTTGCTCCTTGTAATTCTTCTGCAAGTGCTCTGCACATCTCTTCTGCTGTCTCAATAACAACCATGCAGCTAAGCTGGCTTCCAGATATAGCTGACCCGGATAAGTTGACAGGAAAACACTTCCTTTCTGAGAACTCCATGTGTTTTGGGGCTTAATTTTAGTAACACCAGGTTTATTGCTCATTTCTTTCACTGTTACTTGGAGAAGATGAAAACTGCCTATGACGCGCAACTCGGTTCTCAACATTAGACTTTGATTCCTAAGCACACACTGCAGGACTTTGGGAAGACAAAGCTCCACTCCTTAGATGCCATCTCCTGGCTCAGCATCAAAACTGAGATCAGACGAAACTTCTTCTTCGAGGTCAAACTGCTCCAAGGACAATTCATTGACCTGGGAAGAGAAATACAGAGTCAATTTCTTGCTCTACAACGTACATGAACTTCATCCCTGTGCACCTGCAAACAGGGTGGTTTTGAGACAGCCTCCCCAGAATTTACCAACTCTGGAACATTCCCACTTTGGAACGGCTGAGCTCACAAGGCAATGAACCAAGAGGACACCCAGCAGCTCCTCTCCCAAGCAAGTCCTGAATTCCTGTCTGCTCCTCTCCCTATCAGGCTGGAAGGTGCCTTGTGGAGAGAGCATGTTGAATCACCTCGCACACCCCATCCCAAGGGAAGTGAGACGGCAGGGGAGCTGAGGGATGGCTCTTGTGGCAAAGGAGAGCTCTGAGAAGCAGCAGGCTTTGTTTGACTTCCCTGCTCACTTCTCTTGCAGTCAGCACGTGTTAGGTCAGCTCTCTGTGGGTTTAAAAGAGGTCAGATAGAAGGGGCTGTACAGTGTACTTCTCGCTTTCCTGTAGCATTTGAAATGCACCTGCATTTCTCCACAGTGCACAAAGCAGTAGGAGTTTTAAATCCTTAACGTTTTGTGGTTGGGTTTAAACCACGACAGTGCTGCACAATTCCAAGATGGAATTACTTCCTGGGATTTAAGGGGAGGTAATTGCTGCACAGGGGGATGGTGGAGGTTGTAACAGCCAACAGCTCCATCTCCAGTCCCCAGAGGTAAAATACGGGCTCTGTACAAAAACTGAACACCCCCTGCTCCCACCTGCACCAGCCGCTTCAGCTCCTCTTCTGTTAAGCAGTCTGTGGGCTCCTCCTGGGAGGAACTGTACTCCACGGCCACTTTCCCATTCTCTGAAACAGAACCCACAGCAGAGCCACAGTGAGTTACTACTGCGTGTAATGCCACGAAACCAGCCCGAAACTCCAAATGGGAAAATTCTGCTTCACAATGGCTTTCAGAGTGAGTGGCTGGTCTGAACCAGTGTGCTGCTTTCTCTGGCCTTTCTCCTTCTCTACAGCAAACCAAATGGCTCTTACTAAATGGAGTGGAAACTGAAACTGAGGAAGCAGAAATCCATGGAGAGATGGAGTACATTAACTGTCAGTCTCTGCGCATGTGATGGATCAGAAGGCAGGAAGCACTGTGAAACAGCTGAACCCAGAAACCCACCTTTCACATGAACACCTTAATGAAGCCAGGGGAGGAACCTGGCAGATGAAAGGCTGTAGAATGAGGACAGTGGCACTGACCCAAACCCATGAGGATCTGTCATGATAAGCATAAAAGAGTAAAGTACTCAGATACCACATAAACAGGCATCATGAAAAGCTCAGAGAGCACAGCACTTGGAAGCCAGAGGAAGCAGGACTAGCAGCAGTTCCTGTGCAGGCTCAAACCCAGCTCCTACCATTAGAGACTCAAAGGAGACAGTAGCCCCAAAGAAGCATCACTGAACACAGCCGTGGAGCACAGACCTTTGTTGGCACCTGGCTGGCTTGGAACTGGGACAGGAATGTGCAAAGTGCTGCAGTTCAGTTCATGTCACCCCTGGAAGCAGAACTTCCTCACATCTTATGTGGCATGCACATGTAGTGTTAAAAAGCTCTCCCTGACAGCATTTACACCCTTGGAATTTGGAATTTCAGTGACTATTGTCAAAAAAATCTGACCTCTTGTGGATCTTCCTCTTGCTCACAGAGCTCATAGGGTGGAACCACTCTTAAATCATTACAGACCACACACAGGCTTCATTTGGCTCAAGACCCCCCAAAGTCTCAATGAATCCCAAGAGAAGTACAGAGAAAATGGGTATGTATTGGTGATCATGAAAGTTATAATATCATCAGCAAAACCAGCCTGGTGTTTAATACAAAACTAAGCCTTACCTAAGACAATGAGGAGTATCTTCTGAAAGGCACTAGCCAAAGCTCTCCCAGCTGCGAGTTTCTGAGCTCTTCTTGTTGCTGTGAGCAACTCGAGAGAATCTGAACACAACAAGCAGCACGGTATTAAGATATTAATAGGTATTAAGATGATGCTCTGCATACAAAGCACACCGGCTACATTTTGCTAACCAAACAGCTTCACGGTCTGTTAAGAAAGCTGGGTATGGTTTGGGAGTTGTCAGCAGCACCCTCACAGGGGTTTCATGTGCCAGGCCATGGCAGCACATGATCCTTAGGCCTGTGCCAGGAGCCTGCCCAGGGCAGGAGGCAGCACAGACACAGGCACAGAAGTGGCTGTGATGAGGAATGATAATGCTGCAGGCAAAAGGGAGAGAACAGAGGATAGGAAAGTGATGCCAGTGTGAATCAGGGAGGGAAGAGGCATGTTCAGGATCCCTTGCTGCATAGCACAGCAGCTCAGACCCTTGCCTCCCACTGAATTCAGACCCACAAACCGTGCACAGGCAAGACTGCTCAGTGCCTGTGATGGCTGCTGAGAGAGACTTCCAGCCGCACCCAGAGCATACCTGCACTGTTCTCTATGTCTGCCTCGGCCAGGGCGACTCCCCTGGTGCACACTCCGTGTTCGGGCAGTGTCACCTCCACAGCACACAGGTATTTCACAGGTAACGTCCTTTCCAGGTCCTCATTCTCACCACCAAAGCCAGATATATTCTGCAGCTGTTGGGAAGCCCACAGATAATTCATTTGGATTAGATAAGAGGGGATATTATGAACACTTAGGGCTATGCCCATGTACTACACACCTCTGCACAGCATGGGAGTCCAAGGCAGAAGCTGTGTATGGAAGCAGAGCAGAAGCCAAGGCAACTGCCTTCTCTCCCCATGCTTTCAAAATACCCCCATTTGTGGTCTGAAATACAGCTCCTGTAACTATCTCTTATTTGCTGATTTGAGGACAATTCTTCTCATTCCACCAACCAGTACAATTGAGGATGAGGGGAAGGACGACGGGTGAATATAAGGGGCTCCTTACTGTGATGATGCGACTGGACCAGCCGTTAAAGCCAAGGTAGTGGTTGGCCAACTCCTGGCACTTGTTGCTGCTGAGAGCAAGGACTTTTTGCTGCAACCCCTTCTGCTTGGTGCAAACACAAACCTGTGCAGGAAAGAAGAACCCTGCTTAGCCAGGCTCTGCTGTAAGGTTCCCACTATGATACCACTGATTGCTCTGGGAGAAACATCCGCAGGTAACCTAGTTCTTGACCACAAAGAATCCCAGACTGGTTTGTGTTGCAAGGGACTTTAGAGCTCCTCCAGCTCCAACCCCTGCCATGGGCAGGGACCCCTTCCACTGGAGCAGCTTGCTCCAAGCCCCTGTGTCCAATCTGGCCTTGAGCACTGCCAGGGATGGGGCAGCCACAGCTCCTCTGAGCACCCTGTGCCAGCGCCTCAGCACCCTCTCAGTAAAGGTGAGGGTGATTGCGAAACATTCTTATCACAAATGTTAAGTATCTGTTACCCAGAAACAGGCCCTGAAGATTATTCCAGAGGAGGGATGCTGCCATTTTACTGCTTGAATGCTACCTGGGAGCCAGTGGGGGGGATCTCCATGGTGGGAGCACCCAGCCACAAGTCAGTAAACCTTTGCACAGGAAGCATCACTGACACCACCGAGTGTTCCATGTGATTCCACCCTGCTGCTGGAGGTGCCAAGTCCTGCAGGTTTCAGTTGCGTGTTCTGCTTACCTTCAAGGGGGACTTCTGAAACAGCCTTTGCCCATTGCATGCATGCTGGGCTCTGCTGGCATCTCCAGCTGAATAGAACTTGATAACAGCGCAATAGCCAGGCCCTGCCACGGCCGCGTTCCTGCGTGCTCGCACTGAGTAGAGCGGCCCGAACCTGGAAAACGCTGAAAACAGGGAATGCTGAGGAGAGAGAGAAAAAAAGGGCTTTTGAAACATCTCTGGGTGCCCGAAGAGCTGAGCCATGGGAGACTGCTCACAAGGCCTGAGCACCTAGGAGATGAGCGAAGGTTTCAGTACTGTTTAACAGGAATAAGCCCTGGAACAATCAGAGGCTGAGCATGTCTCCACAACAATAAGCTCAGCTTTGCTGGATCTCTGCCCTTATCTCCAATATCATCCAGCCTCTGCACTGGGGGGAGAGCCAAGTCGGACATGACGCTTCCTGCCCCCCATCACCCTCATCCCGGACCCCCTTTGCTCTCCATCATCCTTTGGGTGGGAACGCTTTGCCTGAGCAAAGTGCAGGATTTTGCTGGCAGATGATGGGGTCTGCTCCACCTGACACCGGCATCTGTGCAGTTCTGCTGTGGCACGGGGGGGCACAGAGGACCGCGCGCTGGCGAATGCCTCGGCAACACTGGAATACGAACAAACCCCCAAAAATCCAGAAGAGCGGGATTAGGAACGCGCTGTCAGCACCCACGCGAAGCCACCAGCGCCGAGAGGGCCCTGATGGGCGCTGCGGGGAGGACCCCGGCCCCGCTCCGCAGCCTCGGGGGGCCCCGCTCCCGCTCCGAGCGCCCTCCTCACCTCCAGCCCCGGCTCCGGCTCCAGCCCCCAGACCAGCAGCGTCTGCGCGCTCCCGCCGGGCACCCGGAACTCCACCAGCTCCGCCGTGCCGGGCCCTGCCTCCCGCCCGGCATCGCCCGCCCCGCAGCGGGGCCCCGGCACCAAACCTGCGCTGTCCAAGCCGCCGTTTCCCCCCCCCAGCCCTGCCCCTGCCGCAGCTCGGCCCCGCATCCCCCATTAACCAGACTCGTGTCGGCAGAAGCGTTTATTCTCCGCTTGTCTTTACAGGGAGCAGGGCAGGCGCGGCCAGCGAGGGGCAGGAGCAGGGCGGAGCCGTCCCCGGGGTCAGATGGTGCAGTTCCCCTCCCCGTAGCGCCGGCACTTCATCACCTTCAGGTAGGTCTCCACCTTGTGCAGGTCCTTCTTGAAGCAGGACAGCAAGCCGTAGTTCTTCAGCAGCGCGTCCTCGGTGCGAAGGTGGATGTCGAACTTGTCGTAGGTGGGTTTGAGGATCTGGGGACCCCGCGGGCTCCGGTCCTCCAGCTCCTGCGGGAGGATGGAGAGGTGCCGGGGTATCAGCATCCTCCAAGGGACCCATTGATGAGGCTCCTGTTCAGCTTTTAGAGGAGAGTAGGGCTTCCCCCCCCAGTCATTTTTCAAGCATACTTTTACGTGCTTACAGGCAGGGCAGTTGTGCAGGGGCGATGCTATACAAATTGCTGGTAGGGAGAAGGGAGCTGGGCACAAGGCTGCAGGGAGGAAAGAATGTGCCTTTTGGGGTTTTAAAATAAGGGGAGCGCTGCAGGTCTCTCTGTGGTTACTCTTGCCAAGGAGATGGGGAACCAGGCAAATAATTCTCTTTTCTCCCACTTTCCCAGTGAACAAAGCTCGAACCCAGATCCCAGCCACGTGCATCCGGAGGTGACAGATCTGCCTCTCCTGCCCTGCTTTGCCCACCCCCTGACACAGCAAACAGACACCTTTGGTTGAGTAAACGGTGTTTTAAATGGATGAAGTGTGGTTACTTGTCTAGTTTGTGTACCTCTTCCCAATGGCCAAACACATGTCAAATGGAGAGCAAAACCTGGAAGTGATGCTCAGACATACACCTACTTACTCCAGCCGAATGCCAGGACAGGAGATCTCTCTTTGCTCTCAGGACCTGACTATCAGAGTTATTTAGATGCTAGAAGGTGCTGAGTAGTTGCCCAGCCTCATTCCTCATAGATACAGGTCTCGAAGCTCTAGCTCCATGCACTGGTGGGTAAACTTAGTTGTAGAGTAAGCGTAACTGGGTGATAATAAGCAATTTCACTTAACAGAGAAAAAGTGAAGAGTGACCCTTGAAGAACATCACTTGCCAGGTCTCAGTAATCTGGGTGCTGTATTCATGTGAAAGAGCATGGACTTCCACCCATACTGACTGATATGGGTTGTTTTATACAGTGTCACAAGTCTAAATGCAAAATTCACTCCATTTTGGAGCATTTTGCCCAGAGATGCAGCAAACTTTCTGTTGCTGGTTGTACAGCAGATTTAAGCAACCGAGCATTCTTTGGTGCTGGGTTTGGAAAGACTGGGTCTGGCCTGTTGTGATCTGTACTGCTACCTGAACGGCAACAGCAGTGCTGTTACCCTTTCATTTGTGGTTCCTTGTACTCCCCAGTGATGAACTGAATGCAGCAGGATGTCATGAGCTCAGCATTGTAAGGTAAATGAAGTCCAAAGGATGCCACTGGTGTTCACAGTGGGAGGTGTGTGCTCTGTGTCTGGGAGGTCTTTGTTATTCTGTAGTCATGCTACATGCTGTGACTTACCCTCATCAGAGCTTGGATCCCTTCTTCCAGGTCCTTTAGTTTTTCATACACTCTGTCTGAGGTGCCAAAAACCAGGTTGTTGGTGAACACCTTGCTTAGGTATTGCACCGGGGTCAGCCAGGACTGGATGAGAACCAGCGAGAACCGAAGCAGCTCCATGTCCTGGAATTAAGGAAGGAAAGGCTCAAAGCTTTTCAAGCTCTTTTCTCAAGCTCAAGGCTCAAAGGCTCAGTGCGTCCTCTGAGCCAGCCCGGAGGTGACCCAGGGATGTGCCGCTGCTCCTGCAGCAGATGCAGGGAAACTTGCAAGCTGAGGAGCACCACCCAGCCACGTCCTGTGCAGACAACAGGTTCTTGCTCATTCTTGGGGTGGGAATGTGATTTAAGGCATAACCCACAAGAGGCTTTCCTGCTTCATGCAAGGTTTAAATAGTGAAACAGAGAGAGGAGGCATGAAACACTGAAGTGCTCCCAGATGGAAACCCTCTGTCCCTGGAATGAGGCACAGCTGAGCTCTTCACACAGGCCTGGGCTTGCCCTGGGGAGGAGAACTCACCGATTTCTGCTGAGCGTCGTCCTTCCCCGTGGGAGCAGGGATGGTTTCTGAGTAACAAAACGCTGCCTGGGAGTTTTTGTTGGCGTGTCTTTGGTCCTCTGGGATATAGGTGCGTTCCTGCGGAGACATCCAAACACACCCAGCTCTGTTGCCTCTGTACTGGTTGAAGACAAGAGGCCCTTGCCCAGGCTCTGTTCAGGACAGCTCGCAGTTACTCTTTGCAAGAAGTAAAGGAGAGGTGTCTCTGTACAGGGTTGGCAAGTAGGGAGCAGGAGTTTCTGTGCTGGCCCAATAGCTACTGGACCTAAAGGTCTTCCTCACACTCAGCTGAGGTGCTGAGGGTTCTCCCATGGATCACATCACCCCCAAGGACAGCTCTTGCTCCTGCCAGCAGCAGGAACTGCATAGTTTTCAGCTCTCAGACTCGCCCAGGGCCAAAGGTGACTGACACAGAAAGTCCTGCAAAGCATCTGTGCCACTTCCCACTGCTTCAGGGTCTCTTTGAGAGACCTCAGCCTGTGCAGCAGCTCTGCACATGGGCACTGATGGCCTCAAGGAGGAGGCTGTGCAGGATCAGAGGTTGGGACAGAGCCTGTCCTATCCTACTGAGACCCTTTCTCCTCATCAAGGGCTGGTGGTTGAAAAGTCTCTGGCTCTAGGAAGTGACACAGTCCTGGAGCCATCAAGTTAATGTGGAGGAGGTGCCCGGAGGCCACAGAACTTACGAACTCTTTGTATGTCTCAGCAGCCAGGAGGTGAAGGTGCTGAGCCCTCAGCACAGCGTTGGCAAACAGGTTGGAAAGGGGCATGGCCGGGAAGGTGGCAGCTTCCTGTGGCCACTGCAGTCCCAGAGTGATGACAGCAAGGAAGAGAGGAGACAGCCAGGATCCTGCAGCAAAGCAGAGAGCTGGAGTGTTAGCAGCCCTTTAGTGACAGTGCTGAGGAGCAGGCTGGCCCTCGGCGATTGAGCCCCAGCCTCTTCTGCCCATGCTGCCCTAAAGGTTTTCAGCCTGTGCCATCCACTCACACAAGTGTCCGTCTGTGCTTGCAAAGACCCCAGAGTTAACCTCAGACAAATGCCCTGGAGCCTGTAGGACTTGGATGCACACATTAGATGTCATCCTGATCCCTACTTTGAGCTTGGAGTATGGGTTTTAATACTCCTGCCAACACTTATCTTAATGATAACTGTTATAACTGCATCTTGCCCTTGTTCTTCATGTTCTCCACCCTCTCCTTGTCCAGTTTAGGCCGAAGACTACCTGAGTTAATTCATGGATTAGTGACACTGTGGGGAAAAGTATCCTTTCTCATTGATTTATAAGTTGCCACATTTTCATTTAAGGCTAGCACTGAGTGTGTATAGCACAGCACAGTGCCATCATCATCATCATCTTCATCATCTCCCCTCATCCAGGGGATGGGGCAGCCACAGCTTCTCTGGGCACCCTGTGCCAGCGCCTCAGCACCCTCACAGGGAACAGCTTCTGCCTAAGAGCTCAGCTCAGTCTCCCCTCGGGCAGGTTCAAGCCATTCCCCTTGGCCTGTCCCTACAGGCCCTTGTCCCAAGCACCTCTCCAAGTTTCCTGCAGCCCCTTTAGGCACTGGAGCTGCTCTCAGGTCTCCCTGGAGCAGATCCTTCAAAACTGAAATAAAGGAAAGTACCTGGAGCCATTTCCGCCCGGTTCGTTGCTCAGTTCACAGTGAAGGTTTCCTCCTTTCACGTAGGCTGACAAAGGCCACTGTTGAGCCATCCCTTATATAGCAGGGGGTCTGTTTAAAATGTATATGTGTGTCACGATCACAACAACATATCTGTATCTTCTCTGTGCATAAATGCACAAGTGTTCGCCATGGTGCTCCCTAATCACAGTCATTTATACAGAGATGGAAAGGTTGGGGAGGTTGTTTGCCTGGGGATGATTTTGCCATATTCCGCTGTTTATTACAAATAAAGGTTTCTTCATCATAGGAAGACCCATCCCAAAATCACATCAGTGCTTTCACGCGGGCGAGCTTGCTGTGTCCTCCTGGTGTCCCTGCCTGCCTCTGCAGCTGTGGCAGAGCTGATGGGCCAGTTTGGGAGATCGGACTTGAATCAGGTGGGACCTTTTCCCCTGCATCGTGAGCAGGGATGGATGTTATCAATGAGGCACATCCTGTTCCTGCCAAGTCCTTTCTTTCCATTTCTACCAAAACTGTAAAAGTTCAGTGAATCATTTTGGTGTCCTGGTTTGCCATGGGGGTAGTAAACTGCTGTCATAGCCAGCTTCCAGCCTGTCTGCTGCACATCCAGCTGCCAGAGCTCTGGGAGGTTTCTTGTCCTCAGCTGGACAAAGCAAGGAGAAGATCTCGTTAAGAGCATCTTCCTGCTCTTGTCTGAGATGCAAACATGAAATATCTCTGGATTGAGCAGGGGGCTGGTGTGGAAAGGAGGCAGAGAGATGGGGAAGAGGAGATGGAGAAGGGGACATGGGCAAGAGGAGAGGTCACAGCACACCTATCCCTGCATTTGAGCAAACCAAGACAGAACCTGGGACGGGCAGCTCCAGGGGAGGCTTAAAGGACTTTTCCTCCTCAAGAGGCACCAATTGCCTCTCAAACCAGGCTCAGGGATGGTTCCCTGGTCACGGTGGTGGTGTGGCTCCTCCAGGCCCTGGAGTTGCTGTGCCCCTGGTATGGCTCCGGTTTCCCGGAGGCAGCATCATCACTGGGGCAGAGGGTGCAAGAGCTGGTTAATAAACATGCCAGGAGAGCGTGGCCTGTTCCAAGAAGCCCCCGGGTGTTTGCTCACTGGAGACATGGTGCTGTCGTAGGGTAAATGTCAGTCCCTGGCGCAGAGGGAACAGTGGGTCCTGCAGCTATCAGGTGTCCCGTCACCCAATAGCCAGCAGCATCTGGGGGTGTTTTTCTCCTCCAGATCCTGTTTAAATATGTCAATATTTGTCAGAGGAGAGCAGGGCAGCGGGTACCCCAGCCCAGCACCGCCTCTGCTGCCTCTGCATGATGATGCTCTACCACTGCAGCTGCATTGGTGCAGCACCAGGGACCCGAGTCCTGCCCGTCACTTGCTGCCTTCCTGCTCTCTCAGTACAAGCATGGTGCTAAAGCACAGAATCCCAGCTTGGTTTGGGCTGGAAGGGACCTTAAAGCTCTTCCAGTTCCAACCCCCTGCTGTGGGCAGGCTTGCAGCCAAGCAATGATCCATGATGCAACCAGGATGATCCAGACTGTGTGGTGCCCCTGAGGCTTGGTTTGTTCCCAGTCATCTCTGGGCATTAAATGAGGCAGAAGTGCTGTGGAGAAAGTAGTGCCACTGGGAAGTGGTGGGCTGGGCACACACAGGCCACTGGCACAATTACAGTTGCATCAGCAGCTCTCAGATACCAGCTCGGGATGCTTTAGTGTTTCATTTGTGACCCAAAGCTGCATCTCATAAAGCAGTGTGACACTCGGTGCTTTTCCAAGCCCCTTTTCTTCTCTGGGACAGAAAAAACCCCTCAATTCTCTTCAGGGTGGTCCCATGTCTGCCTTACCCTGAGCATCACCAGCAGCATCTAAATAAGTGAAGCAGCTTTCCACCTGTTGGTGTGTGGAGAAGTCTATGGCTACTCTTGGCTCTGCCTCCCAGCCTGCGCTCAGGGCCCTCAGGGGGCGAGGTTTGGGTTCCAGCTGGCCTGGACCCATGGGAATCTGCTCCTTATGGCCAGGGCACTGGCACCGGCACCAGGGCTGTGGGACAGGCACGGACTGGGCGCAGCGCGAGGGAGCAGCACGGGAATTTACCCGTGACCTTTATTAGGACTCAGAAAGCAGTTGGGCAGGTGTGTCCCACAGTGCACATCTGTGCCATCGGTTCTGAGGTCGCACGGGTCCCTCAGCGCGGGGACATCTTCGTGGCACGGGCCAGCTCTTGAGAGCTGTGTCCCCAGCTTTTCCTGTAGTCTCTGGGGAGAATGAGATGGTTTTTTAGGATGCTCCACCTCCGACAGCTGCTGGGCACAGCTGTGGCCGGAAAGCTGCCGGTGGCCCCAAATCCTCTTCCATCATCCACATGGTGCTGCTCACCTTGGGCTGCTCACCTTGGGGGGCTCACCTTGGGCTGCTCACCCTGGGGGGCTCACCTTGGGCTGCTCACCTTGGTGCTGCTCACCCTGACTCCTCTGCCAGGGCTGCAGGGGGGTCTCACAGGCCAGGAGGGTCCTTGCAGCACACAGTGACCATGGCTGGTCCTGTCCTTCCCAGGGGTGGTGGGGCTTAGGTAGCACTACCCATGCAGGAGCCCGGTGCTGGTGTGGGTCTGCTAGGGTTTGGGGCCAGGTTGGTACTGGGGGGTTTGCAGGTGGCTCCTAATTCTACATGGGCTTTAGGGGTGTAGCAGGGCCTGGGCTCTGTGCAGGGATGCTGGAGGTGGTTTGTAACCAGGGATCACAGCCTGGATCCAGGCACCCATCAGAGCTGTGGTCCAGGGCAGGAGCTGGGGCCGGTCCCTGCGGATGCTGGCGCTGGGTGCAGGACCCCTCACTCTTCTCCTGGGTGCTCCCCAACTGTCCACTTGGCTTTCACATCCCGGAAGGGGGTGATGTCCTCGTAGGTGGCCATCTGCTCCACCTCCAGGCCCTGCAGTGAGAGAGGGGCTGAGACGTGGCAGGGGGCCATGGTTTCACCCACAGTGCAGAGAACCATGGCATCAACCAGGCTGGAAAAGACCTCTCAGCTCATCCAGTCCAGCCATTCCCCGGCACTGCCAATGCCACCATTAAACCATGGCACTGAGGGTCTCGGTTACATGGTTTGTGAGCCCTTTGGGACCCATGTCAGGGGTGTTCCTCCAGAGACTGGGGCAGCTTTTGAGATGGGATGGAGATAGATGCTGGATGTGCTCAGAGAGCGGTTCGGTTTTATGAGCAGCTCTTTACAGCTGATGTGCAACAGGCGTTGGGAAGGAAAAAAATGTCCTGATGTGCCCCGCAGGGGCTGGTGGTGCCCATCAGACACCAGCAAAGGCACGAGGCTCTCTCAGGGCTCAGGCTGATATTGCAGAGATACTTCTCTACTGAATGCAGCATTACCTCATAGGTGTGGTCCTCCTCCAGGCTTTCCTTGCCTTCGCCCTGTGGAGAGGAGAGCCACAGGTCGGGTGCCAGCACCCACCAGGATCCCCCATCCCCTGTCCCCAGCCTCGTCCCTCCTCTTCGCAGGCAAACCCACGCAGCCCCACACTGGTTTAGATGCTTATTTTCCCACTTGAGGTAGCCACGCTCCCATGGAGCACCCCAAACCCAGCCCCGCTCACCCCTGTCCCTAGCAGCGTCCTGCCCGGGATGCACTGCGAACATTGTGGGGACACCCCCACTGCTGGAGATGCTGTCACTTACTTTATTGAGGAAGAGGAGTATGGGGACGCTGATGAAGACGACAAGCAGGATGGACTGGATGATGATGATGGCGTCCTTCAGGGTGTTCCTGCTCTGCACCTGCCGGATGTTACTGTGACCTGGGAGCAACAGCACAGGGATAGCTCCAAGCTCCACCTCCAAGTGTCAGCGAGAGCAGATGGGGGGGACAGGGGTGACCAGCTCTCCCCACTGGGACAGACCAGAGCATTGCAAACGGCCATCGGGGCCAGCTCTGGGGTGAGACAGCTTGGGCAGGAGCCACCACTCGCCATGGAGGGGAAAGGGTGAGAGAAGGAGAAGGAGCATGGCTTGGGGTGCAAAGAGGATGGGGAGCTCCCACTCACTCAGGACCTTGAGCTGTGTCCCGCAGTCATGCGGCCGCTGCTCCGCTGTGAGGTTCTTCCTGTCACAGACGTAGATGCCGTTGTCCTCGTAGGTGATGCTGGAGATGGTGAAGCTGGTGAAGTTCTCTGTTGTCTGGATGCTGTAGCGGGGGGTGCTGGTACTCAGCTCGTGGAAGTCGTCGCTGCCCTCCGCCAGCTTGTACCACTGGATGCTGTGGGGGTCCTCGAAGTAGCAGATGAACTGGATGGGAGTGTTCTTCCTGGCCCCCACAAAGCGCGGGTACTGCCTCACCGTGATGCACCCGCTGTCTGCTGGGGACAAGGGGGGTCACGGAGAGCAGGGCCCCTGCCCCTGGGGGGCATCCTGCTCCCACGAGACCCCCCCAGCATCTCCCAAATCAACAGCTGCTCATTGCCATGGATTACGCTGCTTTTGAGCAGAGCTTGGCTCTGGTGATGCGAGCGCTTGTGATTTTGCTGTGTTTCGTGGGTTTAGCCGGTATTTTGGGTTGCAGAGTTCGTGCTGAACCTCCCCGTGGGTGGGAATGGCGCAAACACCGTGTGACGGTGCCAGTGCCTGCTCACACAACGTGCTCTGTGAGCACAGGGAGATGTGGGTGCCCAGGGAGGACAGAGCAGATGTGGCTCTGCAGAGGGAGCCGGGCTGGGGGAGGCCACCAAGGAGCTTGCAGCCTGGGAATTGCCTTTGCGATGGAGAAGGCCGGTGGGTGATGGGACATCTCCCACCCCTTCATGGCATCCAGTGGGAATGGGAGGGACATGCTGGGGTAGAGCCCGGAGGTTACCTGTGCTGTTCCAGGTGCTGTTGTCTGCTGAGATCCCACCTGCAAGACAGGAAACGGGCCCTGAGATAGAGGCCAGGACAAGCCCGTGTAGATGTCCCACATGGGATGGCACGTACCATGGTCCTTCATTCCCACTCCATGCTTCATGGAGTGCTTGGGACCATCAACCCAGGACACCGGGCAGCGCAGAATTGGGTGCGAGCCCTTCTATTTCCATCCCATCTCCTACGTCTTCTCTAACTGAGCTGCTTTCCAGTTGACATCCCAATGAAACCTGCCTTTGCTGTTAACGTCCCCACGCCTGGCACCCCCCAGACAGACTCGCGCCTCTTCATGTACACCAGAAACGTTTTCCCTGCTGGGACTTCCCTGCCCTTGCAGCCCTGGGATGGCTGGGGGGCTTCTCACCCCATGGGGCCGTGCACCCCCCCGATGAGCCTGGATGGAGCTGTGGGACCTGTGATGCACTGCAGGAAGTGGGGCAAGGCGGGGACCCCCCAGCACCCGTGGGTGCCCCCGCCACAGCTCCAGCACCCCTGTGCCTCGGTTCCTCTTGGTGCAGCTGGGCAGGAAGCACCAGCCCTGTTTACTGCAGCGCTTCAGTGCCCAGCTCCATCCATGCGACCACAGTTGGCCAAACCCTGCTGCGGGGAGGCTGGTGGGGAGGGGGGGGCTGCCCCGGCCCTGAGAGGAGAAGGAAGGAAGAAGAAGGAAGATCCGATGCCTTTGCCCCAAGCCTTCCCACCCTGCTGCAGGCCTCCCTTTCCCAAGCAGCAGCCCACAGGGACCTCTTCCAGGTCCGTGCTCTTCACCTCCAGCACCTGCATCCCTGCACGGAAACTGCCCCCTCCAGCCCCATTTCGTCTCTTTCTGAGCCGGGAGATGCTCCTCGTCCGGGATGTGCCGGGTGCACGTCCCTGCTGCCCGCGGTGCTGCTGCCAGCCCGACACAGGCCTTTGCTCGCCATGGGGTTTCCAAGTGAAGACCAGGCTGGTCCCTGCCCCTGAGAACCCTCCCACCCCTCAGCTCCCGGGGGGTCCTGTCCGTGGTACGGAGTGGAGCTGGATGAGCATTAATGTCCCTTCAACCCAAACCAGGCTGTGGTTCTATGGTCCCCTTTGCAGCCATGGGTGGGCTGAGCTTCCCCTGTCCTCCCTCAAAGCCAACATGAGAGCCAGGATGAAACCCTGTGATTCCAGTCTATGCATGGGGATGCAAAGGGGAATGGCACAGGGATGTTCACACAGGGCCCACAGATCAGCCCAAAAAGCCTTTTTCCTCCCATTTCTCCTTCACTCTCAGGCGCTGACCCCATGAAGCAAAGGGATGGGGCTTGGCTGTGGCCTCAGCGATGTGCTGACCTGAGAGCAAGGAACGGTGAAAACCACCCAACAACCCTTCCTCTTTCCTGCCAGCGGCAACCACAGCCCGAGCCGGGCTCCCGGCAAAGCCAAGGGGCTGCCCGAAGGGTCCCATCCCTGCACCCAATGGAAAGCAGCCCCCGGAACCCGGGTTCAGTGCGTGTGGAGCAGAGCTGGGTGAAGCCCTCATTGCACCAAGCAGGGGACAGCGCCAGCGCATTGCGGGTGCACGAGCACAGCTGCTGTGTTGAGCACCTACCTGTGACCAGCGCCATCGCCCAGAGGTTCAGCTGGAGCACCCAGAGCCTGCTGCAGAAATCAGCCATCTCTGATGGCCAACAGCAGGGGCACATCCAGCCCTGGCTCTCAGTCCTGTGGACCACGGCACCCGGTGCGGCCGGCTCGGCCTCTGTACCTAAAAATGGCAAAGCTGCTGCTACACGAGACAGCCCCTTTCCTGCTCATGTAAATGCTCCTCGATGGGGACTTTCCCCTTGGGGATGGTTTTGAATGTGACACAGACACCGGGGCGGCCGGTGCCTGCGCCGTGGGCCCCATCCAGCCTCGTGCCCCTGGGCTGTGCTCGCCGTGAAGGCGGCCACGACTGGGGTGGGTCTGGACCAGAACTGGAGATGAGCCCATCTGCAAAGCACTCAGTGGTGCAAAACCTGGGCTGAGCACAGGGGATGGGCCCGGGGATCAGGATGTGACCATTGGCACTGCCACATCCCTATGGGGTAGAGGATGGGGGTGACCCCAGAGTTGCACCACAGCTCCATGGCAAGGGGAGATCCCCCTGGGGCACTTAGTGCTGCAGGTGATGGGCAGGGGTTGATGCTGGCCTATCTGGAGCAGGAATGAGGTGGGAAGAGGGAATGCTTGTGCTCCTTGTGGGGATCAGTGGGATCAGTGTCCCACCTCCCAGCCCTGCGTCCGCCCTTCCAGGGAAGGGTGAAATCTGGGGTTGGCCAAAGTGAGGTGCCATAGAATCATAGAACAGTTTGGGTTGGAAAGGACCTTGAGATCATCCAGTTCCAACCCCCTGCCATGGGCAGGGACACCTCACACTAAACCATCCCACCCAAGGCTTTACCCAACCTGGCCTTGAAAGTCCCCTTGAGAGGTGTCCCCTCCCTGGGTCCCAGCCGTGCCTGCTCCTTCCCCGTACCCTGTTTGCCACAACTGAGACCCTTCTCCATGAATCCCTGGAGATGGGCAGTCCCTGGGGAAGCAGGGGCTGAGCTCTGTCCCGCTTTGCTCTGACCCGGGAGCACGGTTTCCCTCCATGCTGTGAGCACTGAACTGTGCCTCCCTGTGAAAAGCACCCTTGGGTCCTTCTGCCAGCAGCACTGGTCCCCAGAGCCCAGCTCCCTGCCTGGGGCCTCCCCAGACCTGCTGCTGCTGCTGCGCTTCTGGTGGGGTTCTTGCCTGTTCTGAGCAACCAGAGCTGCTGGCAACCAGCCCGAGCCTCACCTGGCGTGCAGGGGGGCATGAAGCGAGGAGGCAAAAAGGGTTCCAGAGAAAGGCTGGTCCCAGGAGGGAGAAAGAGATGAGGGGAGAGGTGCCTCCTTGCAGAGCTTCTGGGTGGTGCTGTGCACGGTGCTGTGCATGGGTTCTGCTGCCGTCGCCCCTGGTCCTGCTGGAGCAGCACAGCCTCCTGTGACATCCTGCAAGGCAAAAGCAGCAAGCGATGCCCCGCGCCCGGAGGCACTGGGTGGGCTTTCATCAAGCCCCATCTGGAGGTGGGAGCTGTGACAGGAATGCCTGGGACAAATAAAGAGGGTTCGCAGAGACCGTGACAGCCGGATTGCCCCTGCACAGCCTGCAGGCTCCTTGATGCCCTCAGACAGGAGCAGGTCTGGCCTTGGAGTCCCCGTGCTTGCAGTACCCAGTGGTAGGGGACCTGGTGGTCTCACAGGGATGTCCCGTGCCCTTCCTCCGGGCCACCAGCACACAGCCCATGGCCTGTGGGCAGCGCAGAGCTGCTGCCAGGCAGCTGCACCCTTCCCCAGCCCATTCCTATTCATCAGGGCTCGGGTTTCAGAGCTGTCCTTTCCCCCGCTGTGAGAGGACAGGGACAGTGAGCAGTGCCCCCTCCTCCCTCCAGCCCCGGTACCACGATGCTCTCACTCGAATGATGCCAGCCCCGGGACGAGCTGTTCCAGGCAGGGCAAGAGCACAGCAGCGAGGCCACGCCAGGGCCCTGGCGACGTCAGCAGGTCCTGGGTCACATCCTGCTCCAGCCGCACACTGACGCGGAAACCTCCTTCACCCACCACCGCCTTCTCCCCATGGTGATGAGCTGCTCCTGCGCAGCTGTGGGGCAGGTTTGGCCCCACAGAGCCTGGCATGGGGCAGCTCAGGGGGTCTGCACCTCTTCCAAGCCCACTCCTCTCCTTGGCTGAGCCTGACGCAGCATCTCCTATGGGCGCTAGAGTGAGAGCAGGGACACGTTCCATCAGACCAGGTTGCTCCAAATGGTGTCCAGCATGGCCTTGAATCAACTCTGGTGTCTGCCCTGGGTTGGAGGTGCGGAGGAGACAGCCCAGGGGGGCTTTTTGTGCAGGATGGGGCCACCAGGTCCTGTTGAGGATGGCAGCCAAGACCATGTGCAGGGGCTCCTTGGATCCTTTGCTCCTGGAGCAAAGGGAAGGGGACATTCACCCTCTAACACACACCAACGCAGTTGGTATTGTAATAATAGACCATTTACAGTTGTTTATTTTAAGAAATGTACAAAGAAAAAGGCTTTATCTCACACAAATCCTGCTCTTGGGCGTTTTTCCCATCACTGACAACACAAATGTACAAGCAGCATCGGTTGTGAGCCACAATCCAGGCTGGAAACCGCTGTGCCATGGATGCTTCCCATGCAAACACCACTTAAAGCAGCTCAGGCTCCTATTCCAGGGAGCATCACCCTATGCAACATGGAAATGGAATAACAACACTATGAGATGAACAGAGCGACCCCGGCTCTGCCACCCAGCCGACAGCACATGGATGCAAAGCAAGCTCAGCACCGCTCCTGGCCAGCCTGAACATGAGGCATTCGAAACGGCTCAGCGCCAAAGCAGCCCGAGCAAAACTCATTCTACAATGATACAAAAAGACAGACCCTTTGGCTTTAAGAAGCAGCCCTTGTTTTAACTGGAAGAGGTTTTGGTTCATGTTGGTTTTGATCTCAAGAGGGTTTCTTTCCCCTTTTGGAGGCAGGAGGAGGTCCAGAGATGAACTGAAGAGCAGCAAAACCCTTTCCCTTGGGGAAAATGCTCCTCTGCTGGGAGGTTGCTGGTGAGGACATGCCTGGCCCCTCTGCACAGAGCCCAGCACGTGCCCCTGGGTCCCCTCTGGAGCCCCAGCCACGTGAAGGATGCTCTGCCCAGGTACTTTGGGATTTAGACCCCGGTGGGAGCATTCAGCGCATGAAGGCCCCTGGCGCTCGGTGGGATTTAAGGGATCCCATTGAAGCAGCTCCTCACCAGGACCATTCAAGCACCTTCTCCAGGCCCTGGGGATGCATCTCGTTAATTAGCACTAACAAAGAGGGCTCCAGTGGGACATTCCCTCCTGCTATGGGGCTTGAAGCAACCCCAGAGGGTTTTGTTACGGGGACTGGGGGTTCTTGGAGAAGGTTTTCCAAGCCCTACCTTTGGCCATGGTTTTCCCACCACAGAACCTGGATGAAGAGGGAAAACAACGAGGAAGCATGACTATAAACACTGTTTAGTGCATTCGCACTGTAGAGACCTGAATGATTTAGGATTTCATTGCATATTCAGAGACCTTTAAAACCTGATAGTTAACCCTGAGAACATACCTGCAGATGCTCTGTTTTGGCTATGCAAACAAATCTTTAAGACATAATTGCACTTTCTCTGTATATAACAAAAGAAATAATCCATCAAGCTTATTCAAATATCCAAAAGAAAGGTGCTACTTTAAGACATTGGAGATTTTTTGTTCACAAAACCTTGTCTTTTCTGTAATTATTCTTAATATTATTTCACTTGGCTCATCTTTCGCCGGCCGCTCGGCTGTTCTTTGGAAGGGTAAAGTCCAAGAAAACCTCCTAATTGTGAAACAACATCAATGAATAATCACGCGAAGTCAAAGGAGAGCCATCCTCGCTTGTTCGTGTCTGACAAACATCGTTACCACGCCGAGATCATTTCCAGACTCAACCATTTCCCTTTCACCAACAAGCGATTTCACGCGTCACTCTCATCAGAAGAACATTGAACTGTTTGCAAGTGCAGTGAGCTGGAAAGCCCAGGAGCAGCATGAGGTCCTGCTCCGAGAGCTAAGGTGGCTTCTTGAAACATCTGAACTCAGCTCAGTATCTAAGATCTAGCGATCTGTACATGGGAGAGCTCTGGAGGAGATACAAATGGAGCCTCTTGAGGCTGGGTGAGGGTGGAAGCCTCTCTCTGTTACACCAGCGACTCTTTCACAACGCGCTCCTTATCCCATGCTTTTGCTTCCTCGGGAGCACCTTGCGTCTCCGAGCCGGGAACGGGCTCCAGACCAAAGGCCGGAGCTGCCTCCGCGTCTGCCCCACTGTTCCCATACATCTCGTGCATTTTGGTGGCGATCAGCCCTTCCTTCTCGGGTGCCTCCTCCGTCAAGGCGTCCTCGTCCTTGCTGTGCCTGTACATGTAGGACGCCTGCTTCACCGAGCGCCTCAGGAGGTACCTCCGGAAAGCCCGCTGGATTTTCGTAGCACAGACTTCCTCGTGCTTCCTCTTCAGAGTGGTGGTGATGGGTTCATAGGAAACCTTCGAGGGGTTTGCGGCCATGAACTTCTCCTCCATGGTGGCCTTCAAGGCATCCATCTCTCCCGAGTCTCCCAGCACTTCCTTAGTTAGGGCAAAGAGGATATCCAGACAGTGGATTTTGTCCCCAGCAACCATGGGTAGGTCCATGGTGACTAGCTTGATCTTGTTCGGCTTGGGAATTCTGAGCGGCTCCTGCAAGGTGTCCACAAAGTCAGACAAGGTGCTGTACGCAATGAACTGGGTGGCATCGGGGTCAAACTTCTCCCAGATTTCATAAAACATTTCAAAATCATCTTCACAGAGGGGTTCACTGCTCTCCTCCGTGGCCACGCTGAAGTTCTCCAGGATGATGGCGATGTACATGTTGACCACGATGAGGAAGGAGATGATGATGTAGCTGCAGAAGAAGAAGATGCCGATGGACGGGTTGCCACAGTCCCCTTTCACTGAACTGCCAGGGTTTTCCAGGTCGGGGTCGCAGTCGGGGGGGCCGCTGTTGAGGATGGGGCTGAGGAGGCCATCCCATCCCGCCGACGTGGTGATCTGGAAGAGGCAGATGATGCTGTTCCCAAAAGTCTCGAAGTTGAAGATGTCATCGATCCCCGCCTCCTTCTTCACATAGGCGAAGTTGGACATCCCAAAGATGGAGTAGATGAACATGACAAGGAAAAGCAGGAGGCCGATGTTAAACAGGGCAGGCAGGGACATCATCAGAGCAAAGAGGAGAGTCCGGATGCCTTTTGCCCCTCGGATCAGCCGGAGGACGCGGCCAATCCTCGCCAGCCGGATGACCCTGAAGAGAGTGGGTGACACGAAATACTTCTCTATGATGTCTGAGAGGACGATACCTGTGAAGGGATGAAGAAGAGGTGAGTTTGCCATGCTCTGCAGCCAGCATCAAGAGGTGAGGCGGAGCTACCTCACTCTGTCTCCCAGAGCTGGGCAGACACAGGCAGATGAGGCTACCCCTGGCGGCACACAGCTCTGCTCCTCTGGTGACAAAGGGAACAGATTAAAAACCAAAGTCAGAGCACAGACCCAAAGGTTAAAAGCTGCTGCTCCATTCCAGCAGGAAACATGGAGTCAAGGGGATCCCAGCACCAAGGAAGAGTGGGGCACCTTCCCAGCCCCTCATCCAGCCTGGTGACATGGGTTGGCCTCACATCTGTCTTGTCCCAGGGGTACTGTTGGCTTGGCCCTGCTCGCAGGGTGGGTGTAGGGAGGTGGCCAGTGCCAGTTGGGTGGCTGAGGATCAGCCAGACCATTTCCACTCGTCATTATCCAGTGGAAGCCTTGAGGAACTGATGGAACCAGGAGGACTCACCTAAGATGGAGAGGATGACAACCACGAAGTCAAAGATGTTCCAACCAATGGTGAAGAAGTAGTGACGCAAGGCGAACATTTTGAGCACACACTCTCCGGTGAAGATGACGATGAAGACCAGGTTTATCTTGTAGAGAACAGACGTTTTGAGTTCGCTTTGATCGTCTGTTTCAACCATCATAGTCACCATGTTAAGACAGATCAGGATCATGATGACTATGTCAAACACTTGCTTGGTAACAAGGGTATATGCCATCCCTTGAAACTTGTTCTGCCGTACAGGCCGCGTGGGTGATGGTGGAGAACCAGAGGTGAGGTGGGCACATGGGACAGACACACACAAAACAAAAGGCACAACAGAAAGAGAAGAAGGAACTGTATTTAAAACAGCATAGGAGACAGCAGGTTTGTGGCCAATACACAGGTTGCAGCTCCAAAAGCTATGGGAGGAGGGTATCCAGCACTCGGCAGGATGAAGCCCATCTGGTGACACCACGGCCAGGAAGTGCAAGCAGAAGGGAAGGTTGCTTTCCAATTATACCCACAGCAAATGCATCAGGGCAAGAATCAACCCACGGAAAAGGCCTCACTTGAGCAGCTGATCAAAACCAAACTCAAGTCACAACTTACATATTGGCTGGAGCAGTGTCCCCTGTAGGAGTGCTGAAAGCTGAGCTTTCCCTGTGTCTAACTCCCCATGGGAGAGGAGCTGGGAGCTGAGCTGGGAGAAAACCCTAATCCCTGCAAAAGGGATCCCCCTTGCCTTTGCCAGCACACCCAGGGCTGAAGAGGAGACCCAAAGGAGGTTGCCTGATGTGAACCTCTTCTGAAGCCCCAGTTCTAAGCAAGGTCCTGTCCAAAGAGTAGCAATGGGGAGCCAGGACTTGGCTCCTTTCCCTGCAAATGGTCTTCCCTGGAGCCCTCTCATTCACTTTGGGAGAGCTGGAATCCAAGTGCTCCCTCCCAGCTCCGCTCCCGGCTGATTAACCCCACGTACCGCTGGCCTGGGGATGGGCTTCTGGGGTTTCTTGGAGCCGAGCTTCTTCATGGCATTGTAGTATTTCTTCTGCTCTTCTGTCATGAAGATGTCTTTGCCTCCAAAGTATAAAGGGAATCAGTGCTGTTAGTCTTGGGAACTCGCCTCTTCCCACCAAGCATCTCTGACCACGCTCCTTCCACCAAGCATCTCCAGCCAAGCTCCACCAGGCACTGCTCGCTGCACTCACTCAGTGGAACCTGCTTCCTCCCTGCCTGCCCTTTTCTGTGCTGCTTCCCCTCGCTCACAGCACCCATGGGTGCTCACCCTGGCATCGTGATCTCCTCCTGCAGAGGGGAGATGCTGCTTCCCAGCTCACTACAAGTGGGGCACCCCATGGCGGGGCTGGTGGGGCTCAGCCCTGCCTTGCGGGCTGGATCCTGCTGCATCTTGGTGGGATTCAGACCTCACTCAGCACAATGAGCTCTGTGTTACCCACCCGCCTCCTGCCTCCCCTCTCCACCAGCCCAGGGTATTAGTCCTGTGCTACTTGCTTGAGAGGAGAAGCTCAGTCACTCCTTGATGCATGGAAAAGTGATGAGAAATGGTCATGGGATAGGAAAAGTGACAGCACAGGCATAGAGTGGTGCTTGCTGTGGCACAGGGAAGAGAGGACGCAGCTCCCCTGGCCTCCTCCCTCTGCATCCGTAAGTGAAGTCCCCCATAAATGCTATGGCCACGACACCAGCCCAGGGTGCTGTTTGTCCAGGTCTCCGTGTTCACTGTGCAGGAATCCACTAATAGAGGCTAATAGAGCCACTAACAGAGGAAGCCACAAGAGCCATGGTCCCCCCACCTCAGGATCCTGCTGGTTCCCTGCATCCTGGCCCAGCACCCAGGAGGCAGCAGTGGCTGCAGGAAATACTTATCTTTTTCTTCTGCTGGTTGAAGTTGTCGATGATGACGCCAATGAAGAGGTTCAGGGTGAAGAAGGCACCAAAGATGATGAAGATGACAAAGTAGATGTACATGTAGAGGTTGATCTCGTACACTGGCTGCTCTTCAATCTGACCAGGAGAGATGGGAAATGTGACTATGAGGCTAACCCTCTCCAAAAGCATGTCCCCAGGCCACCAGTCCAGGGGTCACAGTATCTGAACAGAGCCATGGGGTGGCTGCTCCAACACGTTTGGCAAATGCTGTGCAGGTTGAATGGTCTTAAAGGCCTTTTCCAACCCAAACGATTTGGAGTCCCTGTGAAAGCAGCCATGGGAAGGGCTCGGCACTGGCTGGGGAACAAGGATGTGCAGATCTCCAATCCTACTGCATGGGCTGGGGAATAGGACAGGATGCCCGGGTGCAGCAGTATCAATGAGCAAACCTGAGCTTCTTCCCAAAGTCCGCTTTCCAAAGGATGGAATAAGCCAAGAGGGGAAAGGAAGAGTGGTTTAATTCACCCCAGCCCAGCACGGTGGGGGTGGCACAGCCTGGAGCCGCAGCAAACACGCCTCATCTTGAGGAGCATCACTTAGTCCTGCTCTGCACTGGAGCATCCCAAGGGGCCACACGCGGCTGCCCCTACTTCAAGGGGCCCTCTTGGCAGAAGAGGGCAGATTTTCACCCAGAGCAGCTCTGCCCCAGGTGTGGGGGGAGCCCAGAGCTATTCTGGGAGGGTGCTGGAAGCGGCTCCTCTGCGGAACGCAGGCACCTGCAGCCGGGGCTGCTTCTGATGCTAAAAACAGGCAACGAAACAAATGCGTTGGGGGCTGTGGGGCTGAGCCCCGTGGGCAGGTTTGCTTGGCAGAGGAGGGCAGGAGTCCCCCCTGCTGACAGATCACAGCAGTGTGCACACATAGCGGGGGTGGGATGCTTTCGGGATGGATCACAATAGAAACAGCCCCTGCATGAAACCTCAAAATGCTTCTTTGTCTTGTCCCAACCCTCTGCCACGGGCAGGGACACCTCACACTAAACCAGGCTGCTCCAAGCCCCATCCAGCCTGGCCTTGAACACTGCCAGGGAGACATAGAGAGCATCATCTGGTAGCAGGGTGAAGGATGAGCCCTCCGGCTTGGGGAGGGCAGAGCAGGGATTGTGGACCACAAAGCTGAAGCGGAGAGGGGTTCACTCAGCCCCAGATGTATCCCGGTGGGGTGGGAGCCTGATGTGGGGCCAAGCTGCAGCTGGGAGGCAGGTGGCAATGCCATGGGTGGCACAGGGACAAACTGGCTGCCCTTTCTGAGGCTGTGCAGCAGGGGGGACCGATCCAACGGGATGAGCTATTAGTGCTGGTTGTGACATCCCTGCTCATCTGCTCACCAAACGGGAGTCCACGGCAGCGTACATGATGTCCATCCAGCCCTTGAAGGTTGCCTGTGGGAACAGCAGAGAACAGATTCACTGGGAGGTGTTTGGGGCTGGGGAGGGCGGTGACAGGGCATGGCTGGGGTTTAGTCAGGGGGGGTTAGCTCTGAGCACGCTGCTCAGCTTGCAGTTATGGGTTCTCCCTGGGAATACAGGAAAGGGACCAAGAGCTGGATCTCCGGGTTCCGATCCTGGTGGGGTGGAGAACGACGGGGCATCTTTGACAGGCTTTGGCTGCCGATTTGTTAAACAAAGAGCCTGAACCTCTTGTTTCCTGAACTGGATGGAACAGCAAACCTGAAGAGGAAGCTGCAGTTAAAAGCTGCTCAACTGACTTGGGTTATGCTCCAGTTCTGCAGCCGCCGGTTCCCCTGGATGTGAAGAGGGGATCTCTCAGCCCACTCAACAGCAGAGCCCACACCTTCAGTTGTGTTAACACAGCAGTGAGCAGCTCCCCTCCTGCTTCCCTGGCTCAGCTAGGGGGAGCTGGGGGGTGTCGGTGGCAGCACAGCTGCCTTCACCCCCTGCCCTGCATCCGAGCTTCTCATCTGGGTCTGTTGCAGGTGGGGGAAAGCAGGCATGCATCCCTCCTTGCTCCTGCATCCTGTGCTCTGCAGAGGACTTTTTGCAACCCCAAGGCCGGTACTGTCTGTACTCATCTGTGGTTCCCTGTGACACTTCCCTTCCCCTCCCATCTTCTACCCTGTCCCTTTCCTCCTTGGCACTCAGGTTTTTATAGAATGGTTTGGGTTGGAAGGGACCTTAAAGCCCCTCCAGCTCCAACCCCTGCCATGATCAGGGACCCCTTCCACTGGAGCAGCTTGCTCCAAGCCCCTGTGTCCAACCTGGCCTTGAGCACTGCCAGGGATGGGGCTGCTACAGCAATGCGCATCCTGGAGGGATGCGGCTGCCTTCGTTACATACCACCTGCAGCAGGGAGAGGTATCCCAAGCCCACGTTGTCGAAGTTGACCTTGACGTTGACCCATCTGACCTCGTTGGTGTGGAGGAGGGCCATGCAGTCGCTCTTATTGTTCACGACACTGATGCTGAAGAGCTCACCCGTGGTGGTGTTGACACAGCGGTAGTACTTGCCCGCAAAGAGGTTCACCCCCATAATGCTGAATATCAGCCAGAAGATGAGGCACACCAGCAGGACGTTCATGATGGAGGGAATGGCACCCAGCAAGGCGTTCACCACCACCTGCAAGGGGAGAAAAGAGCTTGGATAGGGAACCAGCCAGGATGGGTGGTGACTGGTACCCTGATGCGGGTGACTGATACCACGCTGCTTGTCTGCATCAGAGCCAGCAGCACACTGGAGGCACCTACCCTCATGCCTTCAAATCTGGACAGGGCACGCAGTGGCCTCAGAGCCCTCAGTGTCCGCAGCGACTTGATGGCTCCCAGCTCGGAGTATCCCAGCCAATTTGCCGTCAGGCTGACAATGGAAACCTGGAAGGAGCAACCCAATGGATGAGCAGCTCCTGCCCTTCCCTCGCTCTCCAGCACTCCCTCAGGCCGGTGGTCATTGTCTAGACTTAGGACTGGCATCGAGCTCTTGGGCCCCTGGGGTGACTGGCACCTGGAGAATGTCCCTGCCTCTTGAGTGTGAGTGGAGCTGACAGGGAAGCAGGAATACTGCATGGAAGCAATGGCCTGCTCTGTCACGGAGCATCTGGGAGACCCTGTGTCCCTTCACATCTCTACTGGGGCTGGTAGAACACCATGGGCTTGGTCTCAGCGTGAGCATAAAACAGAAAGGGTTTGAAAGAGTTTCTGCAGCCAGGGAAAGATGTGGCCCCTCCTTTGGAGAGCCATTGTTTTAAGCAATGGTCTAAGCCCTCGTTCCACAGCCACTCCAATATCCTTTAAAATACAATGTCGGTTCATTTCCAACAGCCCGCTGCAAGTCCCCAGTGCTCCCACAAGCCCTGGCTGACTACAGCTCTACACTTACATCAACAATGAGGAAATCCAGCCAGCACCACGCGTTGGTGAAGTACACCTTGAAGCCATAGGCCACCCACTTGAGCAGCATCTCAATGACGAAGATGTAGGAGAAGACTTTGTCAGCGTACTCCAGGATGGTGCGTATCACCTTCCGTTGCTCGATGTAGATGTCCTCAAAAGCCTGGAAGAGGCATGGAGCTACGTGACAGTCATTCTTCCATTAGACTTGCTATGGTTCAATGCAGCCACATCCTGCCTGTGTTGACCCTGCTTTCCTAGGGCCTGGGGCAGCTTGAAAACTTGAGAGCCTGAACATGGGTGGCATTTACTGATGCATCCGATCAGCTTGGGGTCTAGCTCTTGTTTGGAGCGACATGATCTTTAAGGCCCCTTCCAACCCGAACCATCCCAGGATTCTATGGAATGTCCAGCTGCATCACAAGGACACCGACCTGCACCTTTGGTTGCTTGGTAGCTTTGGAAATGCTCACAGGACGTAAATGTCCACACAGCACGTAAAACAGAAGCAATCAAAAGCACCCGTGGCGTCCAGGTGTTGCACAGATGTTCTAGCTCAGCTTTTAACTCCAGCACTAGCTACAGCCTCAGACACCCCCAGCCATGAGTTATGGTAAAGTGCCTCCTACAGTCAGTTATGGAGGCAGTGAGATGAGGAACCATCCGCATAAAGCTGAATAGATGGTGCACGTGCTTCCCGGTTGACATTAAGAGCAGGAGGGGAGGCTGTAGGTGGTTATATCCCCTTGAGCCCATGGACCACAGCTCGTGATGGATCTGAGGAGGGTTACGCAGGGGTGACTGTGCCGATGCAGGGCAAGAGGAAGATGCTTGGGTCCCCTTCCAGGCTGTACCTTGGGCAGACCTGAGCTGGAGGGGATTTAAATGAAGCATCTGCCCACAGCTGTGTTATTCTGCACAGGAGACAGCGAGGCGATGCCCAGGCCCTGGGCCTGCCCTGTTCCTGGGCTCACAGCCAGCTGGGGAGCTGCTGCAGAGCGAATGGGACAGGGGGAAAGGCGGGACCTACCAGCGCCCCGCTGCTGAGGAGGATCATGAAGACGATGAAGGTCTCGAACCAGTCGTGCTCCACGATGCGGAAGCAGGCTTTCCGGAGGTTCCACCATGTCCTCCCTTTGTCGCTGGTGATGTCCACGTAGAGGCAGGGAAACCTCTTCACGCAGGCTGGGGATGGGACAAGGAGCTGGGGGTTACCTCCTGGCCAGGGCGTTTCCACCATAGAGGCTCTATTCGTAGTGTATTGTCATTTTAAGCCCTCCCAGAGGGAGGCTGGAGCAGGATCCTGCTGTGCTTAGGGGTGGGTTTGCAGGAGGTTATGCTGCAAGAATTGCTTTGGCAATAGCCCCTTCCCCACAGCGTGCCCTGCCCCGCTCCGTTCCTCACCTTCAGTGAAGCACTCCTCGGGCTCGTTGCTCTCCTCAGCCTCTTCTGCCACCTCCTCCTGCTCTGGCTCTGGGGGCTTGTAATCCACGGTGCTGCAGAAGGACGATGCGTTGTCACTGGAGAGAGGGTTCTGCAAAGGGAGCGGAGGGCTCAGGGATGCTACTGGGCTTTGGCTGCCTGCAGCCACCCTCCAGCTCCTCCTGCTGCACCCAGCGACCAGGCAGCTCTGGGGGCACCAGTGATGGGAGCCTCTTGCTTGGGGCTGCTCTGAGTCCCTCTCCAACAGCCCACAGTGGAGCTGTTGGATCATCCAGGGCTGCAACCCTTGGGGGATTGATGGCCCCTGAGCTTGCACAAGCTTTGCTTTGCTTTTCATCCAGGTTCAGAGGAGCAAAGGTGCCCTGACCCCAGCCTGCTGCGAAGACATTCGGAGCACTTGAGGAAAGAGCAGATCCCCAGCCCTGCTGTCCTATCTGGGGGCAGGCAAGGAACCAGGTCTTGGATGGGCATCTCCAGTACAGGATGGCGCTGGCTTGCATGGGGAGGAGGCAATCCTCCCCCAGGGATGCTGGTGCTTTCTGTAGCGCAGAATCCCAGGTTGATTTGGGTTGGACATAACCTTACGCTCCTCCAGTTCCAGTCCCCTGGCACAGGCAGGGACACCTTCCACTGGAGCAGCTTGCCCAAAAGTAGTACCTAAAGGAGCTGCTCCATCCCCCAGCAAGCAGGGAAGCCTCTGAGGCACCACCATTTCCTGTAGCTTCAGGAGGAATCCCTTTGAGAAGACATCGCTGTGGGGAGCCCTTGCAGGCCTGCTGGGGACACCAGGACATGGCCCGGAGGAGCGGGACACAGCAGCAGGAGCCGTCAGCTGCTGGCTCTGCAGGAGCAGTGGGGCTGGGGGGGAGAGGAGGGGCAGGGGGATTAGGAGGCCTCGGCATGGAGCCAGGCAAGTGTGACCCCAGGGAAGGACACATGGAAACCATCTGCCTCCAGGACGAGCCTGGCAAAGGCGCGAGGTAGGGATGAACCAGTGCAACCGCCCCAGAGGTCAGGGGAAAGGTGCCCAAGAGGCTCATGTAACCCAGGAGCTCTGTGTGCTGGGGCTCAGGGCAGGTCCTGCCCCCCTGGACGGGGACAGGGGTCACTGTGGTGGTCCCATTGCATGGTCCCTGAACCCCATCCCTGGGCAAGGTCCATCACATGCCTGGTGCAGCACCTCCAGCCTGACTGGGTGTTTCCACCCAAATCCAGGGTAGAAACAAATCCCTGTCCTTGCCAGCACTGAGCACCGGAATTCGGGTGCTCTGTACCCAGACTCCCCCTGTGACCCCATAATCACAGAATCCCAGACTGTTTAGGTTGGAAAGGACCTTAAAGCTCCTCCAGCTCCAACCCCTGCCCCGGGCAGGGACCCCTTCCACTGGAGCAGCTTGCTCCGAGCCCCTGTGTCCAACCTGGCCTTGAGCACTGCCAGGGATGGGGCAGCCACAGCTTCTCTGGGCACCCTGTGCCAGCGCCTCAGCACCCTCACAGGGAAGAGCTTCTGCCTAAGAGCTCAGCTCAGTCTCCCCTCGGGCAGGCTCAAGCCATTCCCCTTGGCCTGTCCCTACAGGCCCTTGTCCCAAGCCCCTCTCCAGGTTCCTGCAGCCCCTTCAGGCACTGGAGCTGCTCTCAGGTCTCCCCTTCAGGAGCCTTCTCTTCTCCAGGCTGCCCCAGCCCAGCTCTCCCAGCCTGGCTCCAGAGCAGAGCTGCTCCAGCCCTCGCAGCAGCTCCGTGCCCTCCTCTGGCCTCACCCTTGCATCCCGCGGTGCAGCTCAGCCCAGAGCATCCCCGCAGACATCGCCCTGCGCATGGGGATGGGCTCCGAGGCAGCCCCCGCGGGCAGAGCCCTGAGGCCCAGGCCAGGCACTCACAGCCCTGCGGCTCCCGAGCCGCCCCGCGGTGCAGAATGGGGCTCAGCCATCGGGATGCGGCAGCGCTGAAGGAGCGCAGCGGGGGCGCGGCGTTGAGCCGGGCTTTGGCTCCATCTGGAGCTCATCGGCGGCACCCGAGCGCACGGAGCGAGCCGCAGCCTCCCCGCGGCCCGGCTCAGGCCTCCCCCCGGTTAGCGCCCGGTTTCCAGCGCTCATCCACACGCTGAGCACCAGCGCGGCTGCTCGGGCGGGTCTGGAGGAGGGTAAGGGCCGACCCTCAGCCCTGCCGATGGCAGCACCGCAGGGAGCAACCGCAGCACCTCCCCTCACCCATTGCCCCGCTCCAGGCGAGTTTGTCCCTTCCCCGCACAGCTTAGCAGCGGGTTTGCACTGGCTGCCAGCCAGGCGCCCCCTTCCCGCAGCCCCAGCTGAAAAAGCCCAAAGCAACAACGGAAAACAATCGGGATCATTTTATCAGTCCCCTCTTGGTGCACCCGAGTGGAGCCAGGTCCCTGCCGCTGCTTGGAGCCTGCAGGTGGGGACGGCTCCGGGGTTTGGGAGTCCTGGTTCATCTTCCAGCCCTGCTGTGGGCTCCCTACGCACCCACAGCCAGTTGTGGCTGCACCACATCCGCCCCAGCCACATCATCCTGAGCGGGAGCGGGGATGGAGCTTCCCAGAGGCTCCCCTGCTCCCGGGCAGGCACGTTTGCCACTGATAAACACGATAACCCCCGGGCTGGAGATGCTCTGTTACTGATACAAAACCCTTTCATACTGGTGCAGTTGCTCCTCCCTGCCCTGCCCAGGCAGCCTCCCCAGCCGCCCTGGCCTTCCCCAGGGCCGCAGCGAGCAGGGGTTTCCCATCCTCCTTCCCTTGTCCGCTCAGGCCTTCCCAAGTTTCTTCCTTCTCCCCGACACCTCTCTGGAGCACGAGCCCTGACACGAGTCCTCTCTGCACCGCAGCGCGGCAGTGCCCAGCAGCTGTCTCATCAGCTTTGGATCCAAACTCTGTCACTTCATATTCACTTGCGATAAGCTCCTCCATCTGGTTTCATGCCCTCCCTCATAACGCTTTCAGAGGCATTAGCAGTGGATCCAGTGTTGGAGCCATCAGCAGATTTCCTGGCATCAAATTCCTCTTGAACATCTTTAACCCCAAACTGAGCGCTTTGGCCCTCTGGCATTAGCAATAACCCCAAAGCCTGACCCAAAGCAGCCCAAACCCTTGCTTGGACCCCTCCACCTCCACCTTACACTGGAAATGCCAGGCTGAAAAACCCCAAATTTGCCCTGTGCCAAAGAAGCTCAAAGTGACCAAAACCAGGGTCCTTTGGGCAGCACAGCAAGAATGGGTCAGTCCCAGCTTTTGGGTTGAAACCCCTCCACACCTGCCTCTCTTACCTTGGCATCCTCGGTGTCGGACTGGGTGCTGGTCTCCTCATAGAGGTCAGACTCCTCGGAGGCAATGGGGACCTGCACCGTCAGATTGGGGTTGTTAATGAAATTCATGTGGTCCAGTTCATCCATGAAAAAGTGCTCTTTGCCAGTGATGCCATCCAGGTATTCCGACTTGGGCTCCTGGCCAGTGTCCACGTGGTTTAGCACAGAGTTGTCCGTCTTGTTGGGCTCTTGCTCTTCCTCTGGGGCCACCTTCTTCCCCTTCCACAGCCTGCGGAGCAGCGTGATGACAGAGGCCTTGACGAAGTCGATCCCCCTGGTGATCCTGCCAATAGCGATTTGCAGGTTGTTCATCTCCCCGTCGTCGTTGGATGCTGCCAGGCTGTCAGCGCTGAAGGAGCTCAGCAGCAGAGCCAAGAACAGGTTCAGAACCTGGAGGGGACAAACGCAAATACCAGCACTGGCGGCCAGAACCAACATTGTCCCCCCCGGGAGGGTCCAGTCATGGATGTGGTGAAGATCCCTTCACTGAGTGTCTCACAGGACCCTGTCCTCCCATCACCCTGCTCTGGGGACTGCAGAGGTGCCAGCCCCATCTCCTGGAGGACATGGCCATGCTCCTCCTTCACCCCTCCCAGGGCTCTCAGTGTCACCCCCAGCTGCTTGGGTACCAGTCATCGCTTCAGCCCCTCTCAAACCATCTCCCCTGTGGGTCCATGAGCTCTCTGGTAGCTCAGATGCCCCTCAAGCTTCTGAGGGTCTCCAATGCCCTGGAGCCATGCAGGAGCTGAAGCCACAGCAGTAACCTCCTCCCTTTCTCCATGGAGCAGAGTGGTCTCTGGTAAAGTGGTGTTTCACCTCAGAAAAAGTCAGCTCATGGGATGCAAATGCTCTGTAACTAGAACGGTTTGGGGTGGAAGGGACCTTAAAGCTCCTCCAGCCCCAGCCCCTGCCATGGGCAGGGACCCCTTCCACTGGAGCAGCTTGCTCCAAGCCCCTGTGTCCAACCCGGCCTTGAGCACTGCCAGGGCTGGGGCAGCCGCAGCTTCTCTGGGCAAGCCCCGGATCCCTGCTGCTTCCCTGGGATCTCTCCTGCCTCAAGCACGTGCCTGGAGCCGGGGCAGCCTGGCCTGGCACGGGGTGGCCTCGCCGCACGCCAGAACCCTGGAGCAGCAGCGGGAAGAGGAGCGGGACGGGCTCCCCGCGGGGCACGGCACCCGCGGCAGCCCCGGCCCCGCAGTCACTGCCTCAGCTGGGGGCGTTTGTGCCTCCTCGGGCCAGCAGCGCATCTGAGGGAGGAACCAGCCCAAGGTCACTGCTGCTTTCGCACGCTCATAGCTCCTGACATAGCGCGTCTTTAAATACATCCCCGCCATCTCCTCGGGGTAATGAGCGCGTTAAGCACCAATTACAGCTGACAGGGGCTGCTGGCTACGGCCTGTTTGGACAAGGAAGCTGTTCCCTTGTCACCCGACTGACTTCCTCCCTTTTCCCTTAATAACCCCAAAGGAAATACTCGAAGTGTCATTAACAGTAAAGGACTACCCAGCATCACCCCGTTCCCCTGCAGGGGAAGTGGGGAGGAACAAACACCTCCCTGCAGCCGGGACAGGCTCCAGGACTCGGAAATACCTGAGGCACAGCCAGGAGCGCCTGGCAGAGAGGGCAGAGGTGGCTCTGCAGGTGGTTGTGTTGTGTTTCTCCATTTAGCTTTAAATGAGCCCCTTGCAGCAGCGCAGAGCACAGCGGGGGCTGCAGAGCTTGCCCTGAAGGCCAGGGTGCGACTGAGGGGGGCTACACCTCCGGCAGCTGAAAACCCTGCTGCCCCCAGGCCTTCTCCAGGAGAGGCTCCTGGGGGGGCTGCCCGAGCCCAGAGCCTGGCTCCCGAGGAGGAAAGGTTCCCAGAGCCCCTTCTGGGGGGGGCTCCAGGGAGTCCCCGCCGCGATTCCCGGTCTCCAAGCGCCTGCGCTCTCTCTGGAGGCCGCTCCTGTGGGGCGGATGAACGGGCCCCCCTTGGGAGGTTACAGGCTGCTGCCGGGTGATGGGGCGCTCCCCCCCGCGAGGCCGTGCACACACACGAGCCCAGCGCAGAGCTGGGACCCCCCAGGGTGAGGGCTGCAGCCGCTGGATCTCTCCACGCTGCTGTGGGGACCAGTTCAAAGCCCAGATCCCTGGCACGAACCGAGGAAAGCCGAGCAGCATCCGAACCCCGCCTTTCTGCCCCCGAAGCGGGGCGCTCTGAGCTTCCCTCACCCGAGCTATGGGGTGGTCCCCTCGGCTGCTTTCACCCCTCCGGGGGCTGGTGCCAGCCTGGGCAGGAGCAGGCATCCGCTGCGGGGGGGGAGGCGGCAGCAGCTCCCCGGGCAGATAGGGTTTCAAAGCGGATTCCAAAGGGCTTACACAACCTTGGCAAGTAACAGGAGCGATCCGGCAAGCGGCCGCGCTTCCCTCCCCTGCCTTCTCCTTAAGGAGGGAGAGCAGGGCCCGCGCAGGCTGGAAAACAAGCTCCGGAGCTGCCAGCGAGAGCGTGACCAAGTTTAGAAAGGATTTCGTGCTCGCCTGGAACTTGCGGACCTGCAGAGCCTGGGTTAGAGCAGGGACGGCAATGGGAGGGTGCTGGTGAGCAGGGGTTCACCAGGAGGCAGGGAAGGAGCCCCCGTGCTGCATCACCAGGATGGCAGCTGGGCCGTGGTGAGGACAGGGATCTGCAAAAGCTTTCCAGGGGATCTGGTCCCAGAAGCAAAGGGTGAGGTGGGTCTAACGCTGCGCCCACCCCTCATCGCAGGAGAGTGGGGAATGCCAATTACATCTTTACTTCTAATCTACCTTCCACTGTGGGTCCACCCCCGCTCCAAGACTCACCACGAGGTTCCCGATGACCATGACCATCATGAAGACGATGAGGCACATGGTCTGGCCAGCCACCTCCATGCAGTCCCACATGGTCTCGATCCACTCCCCGCAGAGGATGCGGAAGACGATGAGGAAGGAGTGGAAGAAGTCGTGCATGTGCCAGCGGGGCAGCGTGCAGTCCACGGAGATCTTGCACACGCACTCCATGTAGCTCTTCCCAAAGAGCTGCATCCCCACCACGGCGAAGATGAAGACAATGATGGCCAGCACCAGCGTGAGGTTGCCCAGGGCACCCACCGAGTTGCCAATGATCTTGATGAGCATGTTGAGGGTGGGCCAGGACTTGGCGAGCTTGAAAACCCTCAGCTACGAGAAGCAAGGAGACAAGGCATTGGTTTGCCTTGGGGGGTTCATTGCCACAGGACTTCAGCAAGGCTGAGATTAGACCTTCACGTGACAGCTTTATAAAGGCAGGAAGGATTAAATACCCAACTGCTTGCAAAGAGCACAGACTCTGACTTTCCTGAGCATTCAAGCTTGACTTTTGGTGCTGTCATTAACAGGGGACGGGTTGGTGACCACCACAAAGGAGGTTGACCAAACCATTCTCTACCCTGGTGGCAACTGCATCCAAACCCCAGGCAAACCTCACCCGCAGGCACGTACCAAGCGGAAGGAGCGGAGCACGGAGAGCCCTTGCACGTTGGCCAGGCCCAGCTCCACCAGGCTCAGGGTGACGATGATGCTGTCAAAGATGTTCCAGCCCTGCTGGAAATACTCATAGGGGTCCAGGGCAATGAGCTTCAGAACCATCTCTGCCGTGAAGATCCCTGTGAAGACCTGTGGTAAAGAGCATCCGGTCACTTCACTGTGAGCCAGTGCTGAGCCTCAGTGTGGAAAGGTCCCTTCCAACACAAACCAGTCTGGGATTCCATGGTTCTGTCCAGCCCCAGCTGGGAACAAGCTCCCCAGGTACTGCCCAGTATGGCTTGCAAGGCCGGGCTGGGTGCACTGGTGGCCAGACACAAAGGTGCACGTTGGGAGGTGGAAACTAAAAGTAAGGGTTTAATTTGCCGTAACCCCATTTGACCGAGTGCCGAGTCTCAGGGATTCCCAGCACCGGGAATTGGGGCTGTACATCCTGCCCGGAGCCGCTGCTGTCCCGCAGGAGAAGCCAGAGCCACCTCTGCAGTGTGAGCGTGCTTCGAGCAACAGTGATTAATCCCCTTGTATTTCCTGAGTGAAACCAGAGACAAAGCAGCTGTGTGCTCAGCGTCACCCTGCCCGCTGGCACCTGCCTGTGGCACTCCGGTGCCCATGCAGAGAGGTCCCAGCAGGGCAAGGTGGCAGGAGAGGAGATGCTGAGCGCTCCCATCCCTTTACCTGTAACCGAGGAAATGCCTGGCAAGAAGTGAAGTGTTTCTGCAGCCAGTAAATGTTTGAGGAAGTGCAAGCTACAGAAACCTTGGGAACCACCCCCCCCTGGATGCAACATCTTTCACTGACCATAGACTTACCCAGGACAGAAAGGGCTCACAGACTGGTTTGGGTTGGAAGGGACCTTAAAGCACTTCCAACTCCAACCCCTGCCACGGGCAGGGACCCCTTCCACTGGAGCAGCTTGCTCCAAGCCCCTGTGTCCAACCTGGCCTTGAGCACTGCCAGGGATGGAGCATCCCTCCAGGGATGAGGTGCTGTGATTGGACCCTGCAGCACTTCTGCAGCACGGGGGAGGTGTTTCAGGGATGCTTGCATGCTGTTCAGGTGACACCATGGCAGCAGAGGGGATCTGCCCACCGGGCGGATGCTGTGGCTCTGAATGGGGAAGGATGGGATGCCCGTAGCTGCCTACCAGGTTCCCAACGCTCAGCACGTTCTCAAACTCCTCCGTCATGGGGTAATGCTCCATGGCCATGAAGAGTGTGTTGAGCACAATGCAGATGGTGATGCCCAGGTCCACGAAGGGGTCCATCACCACCAGCTTGACAAACTCCTTCAGCTTCCTCCACGGAAGGCAGCAGTTCCACACCAAGAACGTGTGGGCAAATTTATACCACCAGGGCGGGCACTTCTGGTGAGCTTCCTCCAGCTCTGGGGGCAGGAAGGGAAAATGACATCAGTGCAGGCTTATCCTGTCCTCCTCCTGGTGGGGCCAGCGCTAACCCCCCGAAGGAGACCTCTCCTGAGGTCCTGAACCAGCCCCAGACCATCTACGAGTTAAATATGGGGGTAAAAGGAGGAGCCTTCCCATGCCCAGGCACGGTGATGGTGCGGACCTCACCCTCCAAACCTGGATGGAACATCAGCAACCCAGGGAACTGAGGGTCCAGTCCTGCTCTCAGCACTTGGACAGGATTTGAGGTGTCCCTGCCACACTGAGATTGCAAAGACACCCCAGGGAACTGCCATGGGGCGTCCATAGGGTTTGGTTGCCCCTTCTCACAGAGGACAGGGCTGGGAAGCCTCTTACTGCTGAGTCCATGGTACTTTTTGCTGAAGCTGAGACAGCAGCTCTTGGGAGGCCACTTAACAGCTCCCAGCTGGCTCTGGAGACGGCTGTAATCAGCTGCAATCCCATTCATTTCCATCAGATATTGCATTATTGCCTCTAGGAATCATCCCAGAGAGTTGGGGTGAAAAACCTTCCTTGAGCATCACTGCAGTGACCTCATGTGGAAACCCCAGGTCCAGAGCCAGCCCATGCATGGGGCCGGAGATTTGTGCCAGCCTCTACCACTGGTGTGTGCTGAGCCCCCCGAGACCCCCAGGGCACCCAGGCTGGGGCAGGACGTACCTTCCACAGCGTTGGAGAGGACACTGATGGCACTCCCCACCCTCTTCTCGAGGCCTGGCCCATCTTGGTTGCCTACAGAGAGGTGGCTGTGGTCAGGTTTCTCCAGGTCATTGACTGGGTTGAACTGCAAGGAGAGGAGGGCACAGGGGGTGAATGCAGAGGGCTGCAGGGTGTTTAATGCACTTACAGGCAGAGCAGGCAGAAGAAAGGGCATGGTCTGGAGACATGGGAGCTACAGGCTGCAGAAAGGCTTGTAGGACCCAGCCCACAATAAACTGAGGGTTTACTGGGGTGGGCACCCTCAAGGAATGGTAGAGAGAGTCAAACGCTTACATCAACCACCGTGGCAGAGCGCTGCAGCACGACCTTGGGGATCACTTGCCCATTGCAGTCCTTTGCCTTCTCCTGGTCACTGTTGACGTCCGAGTCTCGCTCCTTCTCAGCCACGCTGCTGGGCAGGGAACTGCTGCTGGACCGCCGGTCCTGCAACTGCAGCACCCACATCCCATCACCCCGTGTCTGCAGCCGTCGGGAGCCACATCCCATCACCCCGTGTCTGCAGCCGTCGGGAGCCACATCCCATCACCCCATGTCTGCAGCCACATGGAAGAACTTCTGCCCTGTTTGCTGTAGCTGCTTTGCCCTCACTCAGCCTTATTCTGTCTTCTCTATTCCTCCAGGTGACAATAAAGAAGCACCATTCCTTCATAAGCCTGTGGGCAACTGACTGGTTAAATAGCCTGGGGAACCAGCCACAGCACCAGCTTTATGCCCAGCCCTGGATTCCCCATCCCTAGGGCAGGGCTTTGCTTAGACCCATCCTGCAAACAGCAGCAGCCAGGTAAGAGCAAGTCACTTCCTCAGAGGGTGTTGTGGCTCGGCACTGATAAGGAATGAGATAGAGGTTCTAGAGTAAAACATTGCTCTGTGTCTCTCTCTACATCAAGGAAGCTGGTCTTTTGCCCAAACTAACAGCTGGGTTTGCAGGGATGTTCCCTGGGGATGCTGCTGCCATAGACCAAAAGGAGGATTAGAGATGGAAAGTGGCTGGGCTGCAGTATCAGACATCACAGCAGCTTTTCCCCACGGTTCTATGGGCACGCTGTGCTGAGAAGAGACTCCCAAGGACTGGAAAAGGGTTAAGGTAACATCTGAGGCCACAGTGGAGCAAATGTCTCTTGTCTAGACTGTGCTTTTACCAAGACAGGTTGGACCAGACGATCCTTGAGGTCCCTTCTAACCCCGTATTTATAGAATCATGGGATAGTTTGGATTGGAAGAGACCTTTAAGGATCACCTGGTCCTCTCCCACCATGTGTGGTTTGCTAATGCATTGAGCTTTGCTGCTCACCCTCTCTTCCCTGAGCACTTCTTTCATACCCTGATCATAATCTCTGCCAGGTTTCCTGCTCCTGGCGTGCTGTAGGAATACAGATTATCAGTTCTGGTGCCTTTTCTCGCCTCTCTTCCTTTCAAGCAACACCCCACCTCTGTGCTGCATCTCTGCTGCCTCCCAGCGCTCCCTGTGCTGGATCTGGGATGTGGAAATCCATCTTTTCAGCCTTTCTTTCTTCCCCCCCCCAGGATAGTATCTCAACTTTTGCTGTGAGCCCCCAAGCAGTAACTCAATTATTATCTTATTATGGCCCAAATTTGGCTTGTTCTTGGATTTTACATAGAGGCACCACCACGCTTGTCACTGCCTCCCCTTTTCTTCCCCTGTTTCTAAGGCCCCCCATTTCGGCCCCACCCTTTGCACCAACCATCTTCTCTTGCTCCTCTTGCTGCTTCTTCAGCTGCTCCATGAGCTGCTGGAATTCCTCCTCCTTCTGCTGCTCCTCCAGCAGCGTGGCATCGTTCTGCTCTGCGTAAGCCATGGCCACCACCGCGAGGATGAGGTTGATGAGGTAGAAGGAGCCAAGGAATATAACCACCACGAAGAAGATCATGTACGTTTTCCCTGCTGCACGCAGCGTCTGTGGAAAGAGGAGGCTCCCAATGGAAGCTCTTGCACCAGGGCACCCTCCTGGCTGTGGTTCTGTGCTATCTGGTAACTCAAGGGCTGCAAGAATATACAGAGATGGGACTAATCTTTCATCAGAGATTTGCTTTGCTGTGGCAGGAGCTGATGTCTCTCAGCCCCCAGTTTCACCCTTGGGCCACGAGTGGCCTTTCTCTGACTGTGGATCTGGGCACAGCCATTCCCAGAGGACACACGGAGCCTTTTGACATAGGTTTGCTTCTGTGTAAACTGTCTCTGGACCCAGGGAGAGCTGGGGCTTCATGGGATCTGCATCTTCTCCCTAGAGAATGACTCAGCGCAGGGGACAAGTGGCTCTTCCCCCTTACCTCAAGCCAGAGGTGTGCTATAAACAAGAGGTACTCTTAGAAAGCCCTGACTTGGATGATGCAGCTGACAGCACACCCAGGATTTACTGTGGGAAATACACGGCACTGCTCAGGTTGGGCAACTGCATGGGGCTGTGCCCATCTCTGCTGGTCCTGGTTAGACCCATAAACCGCAGGACAAGGTCCCACAGGTTTCCAATCAAGTGACTTTCTACCTGTCCGGGACCAGGGGCTGCACCAAAACAAGAGGAACCTGTGCAGAGGGATAAGGATTTGGTGCCTACCAGCTGGAAGAGGTTCTCCCAGAAGTCCTGCGTCATGAGGCGGAAAAGGGCCAGGAAAGCCCAGCTGAAGGTGTCGTAGCTGGTGTAGCCGTAGTTCGGGTTCCTCCCCGCCTTCATGCACTGGTACCCTTCAGGGCACTTCCTACCAAAGGAGCCGCAGGGGCAGCTGGATTGAGACCCTGGTGCTGCCCCTCCTGCTCCTGCAGCCAAAGTCTCCACCCCTGGAGGTGCTGGGATGCTTCAGAAGACCTTTCCCTCACATCGATACAGCTGGGATGCCTGGACTGATACCAGCTTCCCCAAAGCCGGTACATTCAGCACGGCTGGACCCACACCCTCAGGCTGATACAGTCGGGATGCCTGGACCAATACCCCCTTCCCCGCCCCAGCTGATATAGTTGGGATTCCTGGACCATTCACCCATAGACCCACATTGCCACCCTCAATCATGTCCATCCCAAGCATCAGCGGTCCCACAAGCTGCCCTGGTGTCCTTGTCCCCTCCTGGGGAGCCAAAGGGTCACCAGCATGAGCTGCACTCACCCAGCATCGCTGCTGTTCCCGCAGAGCAGGGCGTCCAGCGCTCCCTCCAGGAAGTAGAAATTGGCTTTGGGTTGGGGAAAGAGCAAGCCATCAAATCAAAGCACAGACATGGATTCAGAATCTTGGCAGCTCCTCACTGGCAGGGCAATTCCCAGAATCCCAGCGCTGGCCACTGGGTTATCCCCTCTCTGCCGACTTCGCTGCTTGCATTGAGCGGTTTGGCACCAGCTCAGAGAGCTCACTCCTGGCATTGTTTCACCCACCCAACCAAATGGCTCCCAAGCCAACAAAATGCTCCAGGAACAGGCAGGCTGGCCAGGGCCAGGTCGCGCTGGAAGGTGTGTTAACATGTAGTCAAAGGGCTGGTCTGTTTTGCTGGGAAACATGGAAAATTGCAGGACATTCCTAGGGAGCAGCGAGGATTGCAGGGGTCCCAGGAGAGCCTGGAGGCACCACTGCTGTGCCATGGCTATCACCTTCCTCCTGCTGCTCCCATCCCAACCAGCTCCTGGTGGGGAACCCCCCTGCTCGCAGCCCAGGGGTCCTTAAAGCTCCTCCTTAGAGCTCGGGGCCCTGAGCCACAGGAGCTGCCACATGGTGCCACCGCAGGTCTCCTCCCCCCGGGACCCATGGAGGAGCTCCTGGAGCCTCCCACAGGATCCCACTCCAGGCATCGCCCAGCACTGCCCTTCCTGGAGCATCCTCAAAGCACCCCTGGCTCCGGCTGGCTTCTTGCCACCTGGCTTTTATCCACCCTACGTGGGCTCATTGAGGAGCGAAGCTCCAGGCAGGATGGTTTTGTCCTGGCCCCAGGAGCTGTCAGTGTGACGGCACGGCCGCAGGGTGCTGGTGCTGATGGCACTGCACTCATTAGAGCCCAAATATCAGATCTGCACCTCTACAAAGAGGCCTTCCTGTAATTAATGCCAGAGCTACTTGCACAGGTGGACATCTTTCCCTCTGGTTTTCAACCCAAAGTCCCATCTGCTCCTGGAAGGTTTGGTATCCCTGTTGCGATCAGCCAGGGGAGGCTGTGCCCTCACTGCCAAGTGCAAGAGATGGAGACACTGTTTTGTCCAGGCCTTCTCATGGTGAAGTCTCTCTGGAGGACTCCACCTTGCCCATGTGGACTGCATTTTCCCTGACAAAGAGGCTTTCATCCCATCTGTCCACCCTGTGATTGCACACAACCCATTTTACCCACCAGTCACGGCAATCCATCCTGGTCTGAGATGGGGGAAGAGCAAAGAAACCAGGAGGAGCAAACCAGGCTGATGGGTCAATGGAGAAGGGGATGCACAAGCGTTTACCTTCATCATTGATATAGGCCTCAAAATCAAAGGTGCTGTTGCTGGTGAGGTTGCCGGTGAAGTTGCCGGTGAAGTTGCCGGTGAAGTTGCCGGTGAAGTTGCCGGCCATGTCAGCGGTGAAGCTGCCATAGAGCGTTGCGTTGGCCACGGTGTCGTTGTCCAGCCCCAGGTCCCCCAGCAGGGTGGCGTTGAGGGGCGGCCACCGCACGCACTTCTGCCGCAGGTTGCCCATGAAGAGCTGGAGGCCGATGAGGGCGAACACGCTCAGGCAGAAGACGGTGAGGATCATCACGTCCGAGAGCTTCTTCACCGACTGGATCAGAGCCCCCACGATGGTCTTCAGCCCTGCGGGGAGGTGGCACCACTGAGCTCATGCTCATCTGCACTAAGACCCATTCAATATCTCAGCCCTGGCACTGGCGCCGTCAGCAGGAGGGACAAAACTGAGTTTATGGTGCAAGGACCAAGCAAAGCCTATGGGTTAATCGAGCCCGTAAGCGCAACATGAGAACAAGCCCACTTAAGGCATCTCCAAGGAGCTCTTAAAACAACACATCTGGCTCATCAGGAGCTTTCTTTGGCCAAAAGAAGTGAGAGCAGCTCATTTGAAGATGTGGGATCAGCAGGACCTGAGCCAAAAGCCATGTGGAAAATAAGGATTACCTTATTTCCTGTTTTCTCTTAGAGCTGTCAAAAGAACAGGGAATTGATGTGAACTGTGGGGAAAACCTGAGCTCAGGGAAAGGGAAGACGCACAGGAGGCCCCTTCTTTAAGTCCCACCTGGTATCACAGTGATGGTTTTCAAGGCACGGAGGACACGGAAGGTTCTGAGAGCAGAGATGTTCCCCAGGTCCACGAACTCGGTAATGTAGCTGCAGGACACGAGAGGAGAGGGCTTCAAGGGCTCTGCAGACAGGCACCTACACCCCTGTTTGTCAGCCCTGCTCCTGCCCCCATCCCACCACACTCACGCCATGGAGATGACCATGAAGTCCAGCCAGTTCCACGGGTCGCGCAGGAATGTGAAGTCGTTGATGCAGAAGCCCCTTGACAGTATCTTGATGAGGGACTCAAAGGTGTATATCCCGGTGAAGGTGTATCTGGAATGGGAACGGTGACCATGGGGAAGCTCACCCAGGTCCAGGGGCCAGCTCAGGATGAGGTTTTGTCTATCCCTGACAGCAGGACCATGGTGGGAAGCTGAGCTTGGGGATCAAGGGGCTGCTGGGTTCTTGGGGTGCTCCACCTTGCAGCGCAAGTTGGGATATCCTGAGGTACCAATCGCTTTGGTGGCTTCTGCAGCACCTCTGATCCCTGCTGATCTCCCACCACCACCACGCTCTCTGCAGAACCCTGCTGAGACCCGACTGCGCAGAACCACAGAGGAACACGCTGCATTTCCCCTTCTCCCAGGGCCGGCTGTCCATGCTCCTTGGATCTGCTCGGCCTCTCCAGACTGTCACTGCTGACTTGCCCTGACCCAGCCTGCTCTGCAGTGGTCTCCTGTCACAGGGAACCCACCAGATCTGGGAAGCTCTGAAACATTCCCACTCTTTGCAATGCCTTTGCAGAGCATGGACATCCCTTCTGAGATCAAGGGGGCCACCAGCATCTCCCAGTGACCCGTCTCCTCCTCTGAAGGGTGCCTGCATCCCAACACTGCTCTCTCAGCCTTGTCCTGTCCCTGCTGAGCATGGCCAAGCCGGGACGCTCCATGGTGGAGGGAGGAGGCAGGGACTTACTCCACGTTCTTGGACCACGCTGGGGGGTTGCTCAGCGTCATAAACACGCAGTTGGTTAAGATGGTGATCATGATGAACATGCTGAATAATTTACAGCCTGGTCAAGGAGAAACGCTGTGGCTGTGCCCTGGATTCCGCCTTTCACACCGTTATGGAGGCAAGCTCTTGTCCTGGCTCCCACCTTGGTCCATGTCTCCCAGCTCAGCCCTGTGCTCACACTTTCCTCCTGCTCACATGCATGGACCTGGCCCTTGCCCTCCCTTTCTGCTCCCCTCCCCATCTCCAAGGTGCTGGCTCTGCCTCCCTTCTTGTCCCGTGCTCCTTCCTCTCCATCACCCCAGGACAGAGCTCTCCCCACTTCTCTGATCCTCTGCCACAAACACCCCGTCTTTTACCTCCCCCCTCCTGGCCACCAGCCCCTGCTGTCACCACAGCTCTGGGGGAATCACCTCCCACCCATCCTAGTGTCCCGCTGGCTCCCACCATCCATTCCTGCCTTTCCATCTCTGATTGTCTCACCCCCAAAGCCCCAGCACTGACCAAATTGCTTCCTTCCTGCCCTGTACCCCAGTGTCCTGGATCCTCTGCCTTCCCTGTCCCACAGCATCCCCAATTCACCTGCTTCCTGGATGGGACAGGACCTTCTGACCTGTAAACATTTTCCTTCTTTTCCAAGTTTTGCCAGACCTCAGAGACCTCAAACCTCTTCCTGGGAAGCTCCAGCACTGGAATTTCTTCCCTGTTCCAACCAAACTGATGCCTTCCCTTTCTGACTGAGCTCTTGGTGCCACCCAAAGCTGTCAAACACCCACTCCTCAAGAAGGGTCCTGGCCATGGTGGGGGCCAGCCCAGGAGATTTGCTCCGCACACCATCGGGAAGCACCTCTCCCTGCCCTCTCCCACAGTTGTTTGCACTCAGAGCATCAGGGTTTGACCTGGCAATGGAGCAGCACCACAGAGGGCAAGGATATGAATGGATGAGCACTTTGATGGCTCCTCTGCGGATGGGGTGGAAGGGCCCCAGCAGGTAGAGGGCAGGGGTTGCCGAGAAGCGGTAGATGCACTTCCCTTTGTTGAGGACTATGAATGTCTGTGGGGAAGAGACAGGAGGGAGATGGGTTAGCTCTTTTGTACACCCCAAAACACCCATAGATCAAGTGCTGCCATTAGAGGTGAGACCGCTATGCATGCTTGGGATCTCCAAAGGCCGAGAAATGGATGTTCTGCTTTACAGAAGCAACCACAGCAGCCTGGGGCTATAGAACACCAGGATGGGATCAGATGAGACCCTGGGGCATGGTTGACTTAAGAGGTGCATGCTTTGGCCTTTTTCTTGGACATACATTTAAAGCCTACAAGGACACTGGAGAGGGTCTCTTCATCAGGGACTGTAGCGATAAGAAAAGGGGTGATGGGTTCACACTGAAACAGGGGAAGTTCAAGTTCGATCTAAGGCAGAAGCTCTTCCCTGTGAGGGAGCTGAGGCGCTGGCACAGGGTGCCCAGAGAAGCAGTGGCTGCCCCATCCCTGGCAGTGTTCAAGGTCAGGTTGGACACAGGGATCCCTGCCTGTGGCAGGGGTTGGAACTAGAGGATCTTAAGGTCGTTTCCAACCCAAACCGTTCTATGGTTCTATGAAAGCCAGGTCCGCCCATGGGCTAAGCTCTGCCCCTCACCTTCTTGTCCTTGTAAAACGGGTCCAGGTCCTCCAGCGGGGTCCCGATGAGCTCCAGTGGGGGGTCACCATAGATGAGGGGCAGGTTCTTCCCGGCTTCCAGGTCGCTCCTGGGTTTGATCTCTTCCTCCTCAGGCAGCTCCACGTGCTGCCTCTTTATCCGGAGCGCCTCGGCCTCAGCGATGCGCTGCTCGATGGCAGCCAGCGAGGCGGGCGTGAAGGGGCGCAGGTTCTCGATGCCCGGGATGTGCAGGCCGGCCATGCTCTCATTCTGCAACCAGGACGCCGGTGCCCAGCCTGCGGGGAGCAGGGAGAAGACAATGCTGGTGTGGGATGTGGCTGCTCAGCCCCTGAGCGAGAGGACGGAAGGGTCTAGGCAGCGTTTGCAAATGGGTTTTGAACTTCCAAGGATGATTATTATGCATGGATCACCTGAAGATGGAGCACCACATGTGCTCCTCATCCAAGACCCCAATTCAGCCTCCAAGCAAAAAGCACCACAGAATCCCAGAGTGGTTTGTGTTGGAAGGGACCTTAAAGCTCGTCCAGTTCCAACCGCCTGCTGTGGGCAGGGACACCTTCCACTAGAGCAGTGCCTGATGAGGAGTCCCTCCCCAGCCCCCTTCAGACACTGGAAGCTGCTCTGAGGTCTCCACGCAGCTTCTCTTCTCCAGGCTGAACAGCCCCAATGTCCTCAGCCTGGCTCCACATGGGAGCTGCTCCAGCCCCTGCTCATCCCTATGGCCTCCTCTGGACTGGCTCCAGCAGCTCCATGTCCTTGTGCTGGGAACACCAGCCCTGCCGACAGATCCACGGGAGGAAGAGGAGAGCCGGGCTGAAGCAGCGCTGGTGCTGCTCGCCCAGAGCTCCCGTCCTGCCGCGGGAGGAGGAATGAGCGGAGTCATGGGGGTGCAGAAACCTGACCCGCGCCGTGATGGCTGGAGGCAGCTGGAGCCCAGCCGCAGGGACCGGGCGCAGGGCACTGCAGGGCGCCCGGGGCGGCAGCACCCGAGCGGGGACCGCGCCGGGGACGGGTGCTGCTGAAGGGGCTGAACCTGCGGAGCGCGTCCCCGGGAGCCTGAGGCTGCCCAGGCCAGCGAGCTCCTGTGAGCCCCCGCGGGGCTGCAGGGCCGGAGGTGAAGCAGCGCCCGCAGTAAAAGAGCCCTGAAAGAGGCCCCTGCTGCGCACAGCCCCAGCCCATCGCAGCGCCCCAGCCCATCGCAGCGCCCCAGCCCATCGCAGAGCCCCCAGCCCATCGCACAGCCCCAGCCCATCGCAGCACCCCCAGCCCATCGCACAGCCCCAGCCCATCGCACAGCCCCCAGCCCATCGCACAGCCCCCAGCCCATCGCACAGCCCCCAGCCCATCGCACAGCCCCCAGCCCATCGCACAGCCCCAGCCCATCGCACAGCCCCCAGCCCATCGCACAGCCCCCAGCCCATCGCACAGCCCCCAGCCCATCGCACAGCCCCCAGCCCATCGCACAGCCCCAGTCCTTGCTGCCCGGGACTCAACAACACAGCACCCGGAGCCTGACTGCCCACAGCACGGCCCTCCCCACCCTGCCCCTATTCATCCCATGAGGACACCCGGGGTGGGGTGGGATGGTGCAATAGGGAGCAGCTGGGACCCCAGGGTCTGTGGATGAGTCACAGCCCAGTGATGGGTTCTCAGTCACGTGCATCCCAAGTGCTGCTGCATCCATCCCTGTGTTCCCAATCCCTGTGGCAGCCTTCTCCTCACCCTAGGGCCCTGCCAGGGGTCTCGCTGTCCCAACCCTGCTGCATGCCCCATGAACCCTCCCATAGCAGGTCCCTTCTCCACCCCTGCATGTGTTGCATGGGTACAAAATCCCAAACCACACTGGCCAGGAGACCCACTGCCAGCAAAACATACGGATATTCGAACCTCGCCCAAGGGTGAGGACACTCATTGTGGTCAGGACAGCATTTGTACACCCATAGAGGCCAGGGAGCTTTATGGGGTGCTTAAATACCAAAGTCCTTATGGCCTCTACCTTCCCCACCTCTGTACACCTGAAAAAACCCTTCCAGCAGGTTCCCAGGGATGTCAGAGCTTGAAAGGTCCTACAGGGGTTTCATAGAACCACGGAGTGGTTTGAGTTGAAGGGACCTTAAAGCTCCTCCAGCTCCAACCCCTGCCACGGGCAGGGACCCCTTCCACTGGAGCAGCTTGCTCCAAGCCCCTGTGTCCAACCTGGCCTTGAGCACTGCCAGGGCTGGGGCAGCCACAGCTTCTCTGGGCACCCTGTGCCAGCGCCTCAGCTCCCTCACAGGGAAGAGCTTCTGCCTAAGAGCTCAGCTCAGTCTCCCCTCGGGCAGGTTCAAGCCATTCCCCTTGGCCTGTCCCTGCAGGCCCTTGTCCCAAGCCCCTCTCCAGGTTTCCTGCAGCCCCTTTACGTTGTAGTTTATTTCCTATTGTATTTTCCCTGAGCTTTGAAAAGAAAGTGAGAAAATTGAAATAAAAATCGAATGTGAAACCTGTTTTGTATTTTTTCTGCCCACAAATAGCACAGGGTTGGAGAAATTCACTTCCAGACCTGCCCTGGGGTGATCTGACTGCGTGCTGAGCGGGGCCTCGAGCTGCATTAGTGCATTTGAGATTCTGAGTTTCCAGCGGTAACCGGGATTAACACTCTTCAGTTGTGCCAGACAAAATTAGCCATTTTATAAACGAGTTGATGTCCCTTTCTGTAACATGATAATGTGCTATTTGGGAGTCTGATGCTGACTATCCTCAGGTATCTTGTCATCCCCTTAATGCTTTGCTCTAACTACATTGCAAAGTCTATCTGGGAACATAAATGTGAAGTCTCCAAAATGTTCTGCTGTATAAAACGCCTCCTGTAACGCTGCCCTCTGAGCCCGCCATGGGCTCGGTGGGTTTTTAGGCTGCCCTGGTTTAAAGGTGCTGAGTTTTCACGGAAAGAAAATAACAGTGAAAATAACACCAATAAATCCGGAGGGATTCACCCCAAGCCTTTTCCTGCTCTGTTTTCACTGAGGGTTGGGCTTGGAAGACTTAGAGAGTGAGAAAAAGAAGTAATTCTTCATTTCCAGCATTATCCTTTGAATAATAATGTCCTGAGCCTTCTCCATGCTGGGCTGGAAGTCCCATGGCCTACATGGCTCCAGCTGCAGCCTCTTGCCCGCCAAGACGGGCTCCTGTTAGGGACATGTCCCCCTGTGCCACCTCCTGTCACCACCGAGCTTCACCCTCCTCTGGGTGTGTTTTGCTCCTGTGCCTCAAGCGTGGCCCAAGCCAACTGCACCGGCAGGAATGTGGGATGCTTCCAAGCAGCATCCGTCATCCCGGAGAGCCTGCGGCTCGCACGGTACCGAGGAGAAGGGGTGGTCTGTTGAAAGCCCCTGGAAAACAACGCCAGAGCGAGCTGGGGGATGACTTTCCCTGCTCAGACCTGGGGGGCTGAGATGCTGCAGCAAGTTCATGCTCTTCAGGTGCCAGCAGGGTCCCCCAGGCTGGTGCAGGCCAGCCAAGGTCACCCGCTGCCTGCTAATCCCTCTGCAGTGATGCTCAGTGGTTGCCCTGGCTTTAAGCACACGTTGGAGGAGTTCAGTCCTATGGGAATGCTGCTGCCCTGCTGCCTTCTGCCTGCTCGATGCTGCCTTTCGCGGGCAGACCAAGAGGAGGACTCCAAACGTTCTCCAGCCCCTGTCCATCCTCAGCCACACAAGATGCTGCTCCCTGGCCCCAGCTCCTTGCAAAGACACAGCAGAGCCCATGTCACCACTGCCTTCCTTTGGAGAGCCAAATCCTTGGAGCTGAACGTGCCGAGGGGGCACAACCTCCCCATGGGACATACACGAACCCTGCAGAGGTGCCTCCACTGCTGCCACCGGCATCAGGAGCCACGTGGAAACTACACTGATACAATTCATCAATTGTTATAGGCCCGGATTTACTCTGGCACTTCGCTCCCTGTTTGCCTGCTGCCCTACCAAGGGTACCTCGATGCGCTGGCAGGAGGAGGTGGAAGGAGGAGGTGGCAGACGCAGGCTGGAAGCTGTGAAGTCCTCAGATGCTCTCCAAGGCCACAGATGGAAATAGGAGGTTGCAGCATCCTGCAGCAATGCACTAACCCCCTCCTGCCTGGAGCCAGGGGATGCGGAAGTGGGGGGACAACCCCATTCCCACCTCCTTCCCATCCTGCTCTCCCTGTTGATCCTGGGGACGGGATTGCTGGAAAGGGGATGCCGGAGTGGGCGGATGCTTGGGTTAATTTCAGGGGGGTTTGGCCAATGTGGAGGCTGGAGCAGGAGGGGAAGAGTTAAAGCAGGGACCCTGCTCTTGCCCCCTGCCTGCTGCCAGCACTCGGGTGTCACCCAAAGCCCCTGCTCCTCCCTGCCAGCAGCTCTCATGGCTTGGAAACGACCTGAGCGAGGGGACAGCGTGGGGGGGGGAGGGCAGTGTGGGGCCATAAGGACCTCCTGCCCCCCATGGGGTGCCCCAGGCTTGGGGGGCAGAGACCCAGCCACCTCCAAGGGATGCCAGGAGAGACACGGCCCCACGGCTCCCACCAACGAGCAGCGCTGGGAGCAGCCCCAGGCCTGATGCTTCCATGGGATTCGCACTCTGAGGTCAGCATCCCGGGGCTGGGGGATGCCCATTTCCCATCACAGCCACTGTAGGCCAATACCCTGCAGAAGCACCCTGCAAACCAGCACCAACACAGGGCGCCCACAGCCATCACAGCCCTCCCCGTGCCCAGCGGCAAGTGCTGAGCCCTGCAGACCCCCCTCTTGCCCTCCAGCTCCTGAGGGATCTCGTTCAAATCCACTTGGATCTGGAGAAGGGAGACTCGAAAGGGAGATGTTCTCAAGGGCTGTATAAATAGCCAAGGAGGGAGGCAGCTGGACAGACAGACAGGCACAGAGGCTGAGCACCCACCCTGGCATCTCTGGAGCTATAGCTCAGATCTTTGCCATCAAAACTCCCCATACCCTCCGGTACATCTCCCCTCTTCCTCCCCTCCATAGAAATGACCTGGTTAATCCAACCTGCTGAGCACAAGAATGATGCTGGCGTCTCCTCAGTACCTGCTGCTCGCCCTCCTAGCCCAAATCCAGCAAGTTTCCCAGCAAGATGGATCTGCCCGAGTAGCTCCACAGGGCACCTTTTGCCCTGAGTGATGCTCACTGGACCCTTATGCAGGCAGTGGAAAATAGAAGATGCTATTTCAATGTTAGCACACCCGAGTCAAGGCAGGACTCTGTGTTCTCCAGTTCCAGTAAATATGCCCTTTCCACCCCTGAACCATTAGAACATCAGGCTATTTTCTAGCAAGGACTAGAGGAGGCATCATCAAACCATCAGCTACATGTGCAGGACCTCCCCCTCCAGGACCTGTTGGGGTGTGCTGCTGTCCCCTGGGATTTATGGAGTTGTTGCCCCCCATCGACATCCACTGTTAAATCGCTGCATGCCCAGTCTGACCCCTCATTTCCATAGTAACAGCAGTGTGGGCAGGGGAGGAAATGCTTGTGCTTCTCTGCAAACTTCACTCTGCAACTGCAACAAGCAAGAGAGCATGGATGCAGAATGGGGCCAAGAGATCTGGGGGGATGAGGGCTGCTGCTTCCCTCTGGATAAACCCCAAAACCTGGTCCCTGCACACGCAGCAAGGGATGGGAGCTTTGCGCAGTGCCGTGCACCCGCTGCGGGCACGTGGAGGGATCCAACAGCCCCAAAACGAGCTGAATCCCCCCCCTGGCACTGCCTGTTCCCCCCCGCCCATGGGGGAACTGAGCCCTGAGCCCCACATGGGGCTCACCCTGCGTCCCCAGCACCCCACAGCCATCGGCTCCGCGTGCAACCCCTGTGTGTGAATGGGGAAACGATGGTGTCACCCTGACCCCGCTGCCCGGGCAGGGCAGAGGGGTCCCGCGTCCTCCTCTGCTCCGCAGTGGGGTCCCTGCAGGGGCTCTGCGGGCACGGGCGCCTTCCCGAAAGGAGACACTGAGCAGCACCCGCAGACCTTTCCTGCAACCTTGGCTTGGCCAAGCCGAGGTTTATATTTAGATCCCAGGAGGAGAAGGCAGGAGAAAGGCGACTCCTGAGCCCTGCCTGGAGCTGCCTTCCTCCGGCGGGAAGGTGCCGCACAAACCGGTTGCCGTCACATCCCCAGGGTCCCGTCTCCGTGACCACCGAGGGTCCGGTGGCTCTGGCACCCTCGTCCCTGTGCCCTGACGGTGCCTTTGTGGGGGCTTTCTCCCCCCATCCCGGGCTGTTTCCATGCAGGGGGTCCGGCGGGTGCCGACAGCTCTGAACCCACCCCAGTGAGCACGGGGGCTCCCGTCCGCCTCCAGCGCTCCGGCGGTGGAGCCGCCGGTGCTGCTTGGACCGCTCCGGGCGCAGGGACAGTGACAAACACGGGGACATCCGAGACCCGTAGAGCCTGCCTGCTGGCCTGGCAGCCTGGCAGCATCCCAGGGCTGAACCCGGTACTTACTGTCGGGTGGAGAGAGCAAAATCCCAAGGAGAGACCTTTTAGGGCCAGAATTTCCCTCTCCTTCGACTCCTGGAGGCTTTGGCTCCGCGAGTGCCTGTTGGCAGCGCAGCTGCTGCTGCTGTCAGATGGTCATGACTGAAACCTGAGGACATGCGGGGTCCTTCAGGTAGCCTCAGCCGCGTCTCAGCAGTGACATTCGTCCCCCGCGGTGCCAATCACGGGGCTGGCAGCGCCGGCAGCCCCCGTGCCCGCATCGCACAGGGATGTGTCCGCGCTCGCAGGGACCATGCTCGGAGCCGGGGATCAGGTGCCCGAGCAGGGTGTCCCCGCTGGCGAGGCGGCTTCGGGGTGGCGTTGGCACCGAATGGGACCGGGGGAGGTGGAGGGGCGGTGGGAAGGGGCCTGGCCAGCACCTCCCCATCCCTCTCTCCCAGAAGGGACATGCAATTGGAAAGAGCAGCGGGACAACTGCGACGGGGGGAGCCGGTGCCAACCTCTGCCGGCGGTGCCCCTGAGCCGGTGGCTCTTTGGGAGTGCAATTCCCTGCGCAGCGCCCAGCACCGGCCGCGGCTCCTCCTCTTGCAGTGAGGGGCTCCGGCCCTTCCTGCTTCATCCCCACACACCCACCCTCGGCTTCTGCCTGACTTTGCCCCAGCACCACGCTTCCTTGCACCCCAGGAGCATCCGATGGGCAGCACAGGCAGCACCCTGCAGGGTCACAGCTCACCCGTGCCCCTTCCTGCTTCCCCTGCCCATGGGGATCCTTGTGGGACTGAGCCAGGACCAGGGTAGCACAGGATGGTGCAAAACTGGACCTTGCCATGCGGTTGTACCCCAGTTTCCCCTCCCTGATGATGCCTTTGGGTGCTCTCTGCATGTCCAAGCGGCTCTGGAGGCTCAGAGTGGGCACCCAGCTTACAAGGGTCACTACTTTTGGGGTCTATGGGGCTGCCTTGGGGTGAACCAAGCACCCCAACACCCAGCCTGGTCGGAGGGGACTCCTCATCCCTCCAGCGCTGCCACCTCTGTGCAACCCTTCTGCTGCTCCTCCGCTCCCAAAATACCCTGCAGCGACTTTGCCACGCTGGTGCAGGATGTCCTGGAGCTGCAGGACCTGCCCCCCCCATCCTGACATCCCTCGCTGGAGCATTCCCAGGACACTTCGCCTTTCCCTGCCCCCAGGACCTCACCCAGGGCTCTTGTGCCCATGGCATCCCATGCAGTGAATGGAAACAAGGCCAGGCTGTGGACCCAGGCACGCAGGGAGCTGGGGAGCGACTTGCCTTGGCTCGGGTCTGCTTTTCACCCCATAATTTCCCTTTTCTGTCCAAGACTGTGTAAGGAAAGCAGCTCAGGAGAGCGGGCTCAGCTCCTGAGGGGGGGTTCTGCAGCACGGGACAGAGCACTGGTGCCATGCAGGAGGTGCTTTGGGAAGCAGAACTTCCCTCACTTAAAAGCAGACCCCAGGGCTCTTTTTGCTGACTTGAAGCCCAGGGTAGGCTTAGAGAGGCTGAAGCCAAGGGAAGGAGGGAGCGGGGAGTCCTGTGCTAGCTCACTAACAGTAAATCACTGCAGCCAGGCCAGGCAGTACCGGGAGCCTGTTGGGAGCTCAGCACCAAAGCACGGATCCATTCCCGTGGGCAAAAAGCATCCTGGGAGGGTCCGGTGGTTTTGGCTGGTGAGGAGGCAGGGACAGGAACAGGGACCCGCTGCGTCTGTGGGGACTTCCCACTTGCTGCTTTGGTCAGAGCAGGCAGTGCAGGGGATGCCCAGGCAGGAGCTGGGCGCAGGCAGAGCGGCCGGCACGGAGCGGGGGGGAAGCGAGCGGCGGTGCTTGAGGGAAGGGCCGCTTGCAGGGGGCAGAGCAGGGCGAGAGCATGGGAGCAAGCACAGGGTGAGCCCCCGGAGGAGCAGGGGCTGCGGGCAGGGGCAGGAGCAACGGCTCACAGGAGCAGAGCGCCCCACGCCCGGAGCCCCGTCCAGCCCCGCCGCTGATGAGGGGGATCCCGGAGGAGCCCCGGGCCGGGTGCGCGCTGCCCGCAGCGGGGCGGTCCCCCCCTTACCTCGCAGCCCGGGCGCTCGCAGGGCCCCGGGGGGAGCCTCCGGGTGCCGGCGCCCGGGGCCGCGCAGGGCCCCGCCGGGTCCGGGCGCTGCGGGCACCCCGCGGCCGGGGTCAGCGTGGGGACACAGCGCCCCCAGCAGGGCCCCGGTGAAACGGCCCCGGCCCGCGGCGCAGGGGCCCGGGGAGCGGGGGCGCCGGGCCCGGGCGGGGGGAGCCCGGCTGCGTTCTGCGGGTCCAGCGTCCCGCGGCCACGGAATCCCAGCCTGGGGCGGGGTGGACGGGACCGTAAAGCTCCTCCAGCTCCAGCCCCTGCCACGAGCAGGGACCCCTTCCACTGGAGCAGCTTGCTCCAAGCCCCTGTGTCCAACCTGGCCTTGAGCACTGCCAGGGATGGGGCAGCCACAGCTTCTCTGGGCACCCTGTGCCAGCGCCTCAGCGCCCTCACAGGGAAGAGCTTCTGCCTAAGAGCTCAGCTCAGTCTCCCCTCTGCAGGTTAAAGCCATTCCCCTTGGCCTATACCTGATGCCTGAACAGCATCTTCCTTGCTAATGATGAAGAGAGATGTTTGTTCACCTGCAGTCTCTTCCTGTCTGCAGGCACTGATGTGACAGCTCCCGTATTCCTCTGGAGCTTTGCTGGCTGGCGGCGCTGGCTGGTGCTGACTCGGGGAGCTGTTTGATGGGACATCTTCCATCTCACCTCAGATCAAGGCCGGGGCTCTCTCTGCCTCTCAGCGCCTCTTTGTGAAACAAGACGGGATCTCTGAGATCCTGCAGCTGGGCAGGAGGCAACAGGGGGGGTTATTTAAGGAAGGACACGTGGCTGCAGGCAGAAATGGCAGCCCAGGAAGTGTGGGAAGCTCTGTGGGATCGGGTGGCTCTGGTCTTGGGAACCGGGAGAGGCTCTTGGGGAAAGGGCATCCGAGGCCTCCCCTGCTCCTGGAGGCAGTGCTGCCGCGGCAGCAGGGAGGGTGAAGGATGCTCGTGGGGTTGAACAGGGCCAGGATGAGGCCTGGGGGTGGCAGCTCTGACCCAAAGGGGACACAGCCCCACAGCACCTCGTGATGCCCCCATCTTGTGCTCTTCCTCCTCCATCTCCTCTCCATGGCCATGCCCAGGGGCTGCTGCTTCAACGGGCAGAGCAGTAGCAGGTACTTCCCTCCCCGGGAGGTGTTTGCGGACATTCCAGTTACTGGCAGAGCTTCCACCCTCTGGAATTCCTGGGACCCAGTTACCTGGGCTTGGTGAGCACAGCAAATCCTCTGGGAAGTGATGCTGGGTTCAGAACAAGGTTTTATTGGCAAAAGCCTCCCTAGTCCCAGGCAAACGAGTCCCCAGTGAAGACGGGGCAGTCCTGCTGCTGGCAAACTCTCCTGTCCCTGCAATGCAAAGCCCTCGGGAGAGCTGAAAATGATGTTGTAAACCAAGAAAGGAGGGGAAAATAACGAGCAGTAAATCCCTGCAGGGTTGGGGCTGCTCCAGTTTTCATTCCAGAGCTAAATGAAAACTGCCACTGATGTGAGTGTGAAACGATGCTCGTCCTTCCTACCCATTCCCAGGGCAGAAAAGGTGGGGAAGGTCTATTCCCTTTGCCTGAAATACCGACCACGCCGCAAAGAGAGCGTCGGGCAGGGAGGACACTCACAGGGAGCCACAAGAGCCACCAGCACCTGAGCAGGCAGAGCTCAACATCCCAACATCCCAACAGCCGCTCCCGCCGCCCTCCAAGGATGCCAGACCCAGACCCTACAGGATCCTTCCTATTGTGTTTATGGGGCAGCAGGCACGGAGCTGCCCCCCCCCATCCTCGAGGGGGTGTTTCCACCGGCGCCATCCTCATCATGCTGTGAAATCTTGGGTCACCAGGTTGAAGACGTTGCTCTCCATTGATGACTGCCACTTGCCCCAGTTCCTCTTGATCTCAGCCTGGACCTGAACCAACACCAGGGGCCGGTGCTGGCAACCAGGGCCACCAGGCAGCACCCAACGGAGGGGCAGGAGCTGCACCCAGGCCTCCACAAGGGATTCAGAGTGCAGGAAGGTGGGGACCCCCGTGCATGTCTGCGTGCACACGTGCATGGTTGTGCGCATGCTGTGCCATGCTCGTTGGGGGGCACCCCTGGGGGGGTCTGGGTGCTCACGTGTGGCTGTGGCAGCCAGGGAGCTCAGGCTGGGGACACACTCACCTCCCCATTGAGGAAGCAGTAGAGCAGAGCCACCAGGAACCCCTGGCAAGGACAGAGAGAGCACGTTTTACCCAGCTGGACCCCTTCATGCTCATCGGCTGCCTGCATTTAGCATCCCCCACACCTCTCACCCCACCCCATGGGCAGTAGAGGGTTAATGCACGTTGTTCAGTGGGCCACAACCCTTGTGCTTGGTTCCTGGTGTTCCAGGGGTGCCCAGGACACAGGCCCCTCCCAAAAGAGTGAAAAGCCCCAGCAGCACATCCCTGTGGCTCCCGGTTTGGGCTGGGGTGGGTACCTGGGGTCTCTGCCCACCCATTTGCTAGGCTGCTTGGAGCAAGCTGCTCCAGTGGAAGGTGTCCCTGCCCGTGGCAGGGTTGGGAGCTGGGTGAGCTTTAAGGTCCCTTCAACCCGAAGCACTCTGTGAGTCTCTGCTGCTGTGATCGCCCCCACTTTGTACCTGGTAGGAGCCGAGGACCAGCTCGAAGTAGAGCCGAGCGTCCACACCGATGTGCTCGGGGAAGAGCGCGAACACCACGTAGTGCACCCCGAAGAGGGGGATGAGGAGCAGCGTGGACTTCGTCAGCCTCCTGCGGAGAGCGGTGGCATGAGAGGGGCCCCGGGCCAGGCCGGGGTCCTGCTGAGCCATCACTGAGACTTGCCCAAGAGCTCGGTGTTAACCTGAAGTAGGTTTGCAATGAGATGCAGGTCTTGGGGCTCCAAGGACTGCTCTCCTCTAGGGAAGGGTCCCTGCTGCTCTGGGTCACCCCCGGAACCAGGAGAGGAAAGGTCCCCTTGCCCAAGCCAGCCCTTACATGTACTGCTGCTTGTAGTTCCTGCTGATGTCCGGGGAGCGGATCTTCTGCGCTAACATCCTGGTGACATTGAGGAAGATGAGGAAGTTCACCTGCCCCGGGAAGCCACATCTCAGGCTCCGCACAGACCCTGGCTGGATGCCCCTGTCCATGTGGGACCCCGTGGCCTGGGGTGTTCGGGGGACACACTCACAAATATGGCCAGGAGGATGGGAGCCTTGATCACCCACCAGTAAGGGCTGGTGTAGTCATCCCAGCACCTGCAGGAGAGGAGAAACGGCTCCACCACCCCTGCCCTGTCTGCACAGCTCCTCTTGCCCCACCAGAAAACAGAGATAGCCTCAAAGGGCAGCCCCATGCTCCCCTCCAGAGCCTCCCATGCAAGAGCTTCATCCCCTGGGGCTTGCACGGGGACACGTGGGCTGCAGAAGGAAGGGGGTGGCTGCTCTTACCCGTGGTTGTCGTACTGCAGCCTGGTGACCGCCCATACGCAGACTGTGAGCATGGGGACGCCTGCAAGGACAGGAGCCAGGCAGGGATATGGAGACCCACAGGGGCTCTGGGGAACCCCTGTACCTCCCTTTCAGCCCCCAGACCACGTGTCTGGGCCCGGGGGTGTCAGGGAGGTGACGTTCCCCCTTCTCCAGGTTTTAAAAGGAGCCCGCTGGTGGTGAGGCATCTGTGCCGCGTCCTGGTCACCCTCCTCCACTTCCATGCGCTCTTAACATGGGTGTCTGGGACAGGTGACTCCAGCCCCAGATGGATGCAGGAAGAAGGAAGGAGCTGTCTCTGCCCCATCCTGACCACGCTCGGGGTGGGTTGGCATTGGGCGCCGTTGCAAAGGCTTTGCTCAGCGTTGGCAAGCATTTCTCTTTTGAGTGATCCTGCACACGTGCCGCAAGGGCAGGGATCAGGCCGGGCTGCCCAACCAGCCCCAGGGGCTGGCAGGAGGCACAGGGCTGTGCAGAGACGCTGGGGTGGGGGCCAAGAGCAGCCAAGTGAACCTTGGTGCCTGTGGAGCTCAGACCAGATGGGTCTCAGAGCAGGCAATCCCCAAAAGTGCCTGGTGTGGGTCAGAGGGACGATGCTGGGGAGCTCCGCACTCACCCCAGCCGATGAGGATGTACCACCAGATGTACCTCTTGTCCGAGGTGAAGGCGAGCAGCAGCAGCGTCTGCAGGTACATGCCCTCCACCAGCAGCCAGTAGAAGTTGGCCAGGACCGAGTACTGGAAGAAGGCGATGGCTGCTTTGCAGCTCACCTGGGAGGAGGAGGAGGAGGAGGAAGGCTCAGGGGTGCTGGCTGGCATTAGACTCTGCCTGGGGGCACAGGACATGGTCAGCTCCTGTCCATCTGCTCAGGGAGACCTGTGATGGCCTTTCAGAGCATCCCAGGGACGCTGCACTGGTCCTGCACGTCCCCTGCCGCCCCTCCTGCACCATGCCTGGGCTGGGACTTGCTGCCTTACCGTTGACATGGTGCAGTGATCAATGGACTCGTCTGAGAAGAGGACGGCATCTTTGAGGAACACAGCGGCTCCACGCAGGATGAAGGAGGTGAAGAAGTGGATGTGGATCGAATTCCTGGTGCAATGCAGCTTCCTATGGGAGAGACGTGCTGTGGCCGGGGAGGAGCAGGGAGAGCAGATGGGCTCCTTCAGGAGCCACTTCTGGAGCCCTACCTGAAGCAGGAGAAGATGCCGATGGCCAGGAGCAGGGCTGCCAGGGACGTGGAGTAACCGCAGGTGTAAAGAACCTTCATGGTGACAAAATAGCTCCTCTGGAAGGGAAAGCACCAGCGGGGCTGGGAGTCACTGCCCTGCGATGGGCAGGGAGGCTGCAGGGCGATGCCCCAGCCCTTGCCCAGCCCAGCTCAGACCCCTCCAGGCAGCGCAGCACCCAGGATGAAGCCAACTCCATATCCCCGAGGGCACATTCATGTTCCATTGCCCAACGGCACGGGTCAGGGGGTGTCCCACGGCCCCTGGGGACCCGCTTACCTTCTCCTCGGTGTTGTTGCTGCCGATGGGCTCCAGCTCGCAGGCGCTGTAGTAGGGAGGGCTGGGGAGGCTCCATCCCGACTCGGTGCAGTTCCTCCGGATCAGCGCTGCAGCAGCAAGAAGGGACCTCACGGAAGGCACGGGCATCACCTCTGCATCAGCACCCCCAGATGTCCAGCCCGGGGATGGCACCTGCTCTCCGGGATGGAGCCTAAACCCCAGCGCCAGCATCCCCGTATCCAGATCCCCAATATCCAAACGGTTCCGGAGATCAGGAACGACGCCTCAGGCACTGGAACTGGCTGCCCAGGGCAGTGCTGGGGTCACCGTCCCTGGAAGTGTTCACGGGCAGGGACCCCTTCCACCGGAGCAGCTTGCTCCAAGCCCCTGCGTCCAACCTGGCCTTGAGCACTGCCAGGGATGGGGCAGCCACAGCTTCTCTGGGCACCCTGTGCCAGCGCCTCAGCACCCTCACAGGGAAGAGCTTCTGCCTAAGAGCTCAGCTCAGTCTCCCCTCGGGCAGCTGATGGGACTTGGGATGCTTGGTACCGGCTGATGGAAGGGTTGGGGATTCTTTTTGGCAGCACCCTTTGCATTGCAGTACGTGCCAAGCTCTCGGGTGGGGCAGAGGGAGCAGAGGGGAAGGGCGGGGGGGTGGGGGGGGAGGCACAGGGCCCCAGGGCAGGCAGGGGATGAACGCCCCCCCCCCCGGCTGCATTCGCTGCACCGCACCTTTGGTCCTCTTGAAGACGTGGAGGATGCCGGGGCAGGCGAGGGCCCGGGACTGGCCGCGGGGCGCTGCGGGCCAGCAGCTGACTCCGTCCCACTCCGTCGGGCAGCCTGGGAGGGACGGGCCGGTCACCGCCGGCGGGACGGGACGTGTTGGGCACGCACAGAGCCCCTCGGGCACACGGATGTAACGGGAGAGCCGCGGTCACCCGATCCACGGGGCCGCGCCGTCCCCCTCTGGAACGAGGAGCATCCCGGCTCCTCTTCTGGGAGCCACCTCCCCCGGCGCTGAGGTCCCCTTTTAGCCCCGCGGCGAGATGGGAGCTGCTGTTTCCTGGGGGTGCCTCAGACCCTGAGCTCCTGGGGGAAACCCCAGGGATGGGGGGGGGGGGGGGGGGTAGGGGAAGGGCTGGGGCTTTCCTGGGGGCATCTATAATAGCGCGGAGTTATCCCGGATTTCTGCAGCCGGGTCAGCTCAGGGTGTCTCCAACCCGAGGGAGAAGAGGAGAAAGCAGGACTCGCGGGAGAGCACTCAGCTCAAACGTGTTTGTTCGCCTTCTCTCTCCAGCACCAAGTTCATCTTTCAATGAGTCTCCAATCACCCTGGAAATGAGCATGGCCAAGCAGACGTGGGGCCATGAGGGATGAGTGCTGCAGCAGAGCAGGATGAGCCATGGACACCACGCTTCCAGCGCTCCTCCTTGCACATCTACATTATTAACCTCATAGATGCACATTATTAACCTGAAGCCACATCTAATCCCAGCCAGGGAATGGGGACTCAGACAAGTGTGATTGCTTTTTCTCTCATTCCAGCAAAAGGCCAGGCTTGGAGGGATTTACGGGGCTGGAATCCAGGAGAAGAAATGATGGAGGCAAGTTCTGGGGACAGGGCAAAATAAAACATGAACCCAGGAACTGGAAACATGTTCTCAGGCGGGAGGGATGCTCCTTAGCCTTTTCTCTCCCATTTCCCTAAATATACCCTCTTGCCTGCATCCATGTGCTCTCTGCAACCCACCCCTAGCAATGATCATCCTATAGAGTCCCCCTTAGCAAATCCTCGCCCTCATCCCGTGGGAGATGAGCCCTGTGCAGCTCACACTCACCCTGTTCCCCGGTGGGGGCTGGTGTTTGCCTTTCGCTCCTGATAACCTCCAGACATTCAGCTTCTTGCTCTTGGAAATAGAGGACCACGGAGCAGTCGGGATGTGTCGCTCGCACCTTGGGAAGGGGGAAAGGGCAGGCAGAGGATGCCTGAGCAGGAGGGTACCAGCCAAGAGTCACTGCTTTGCAGCCAGCGCCAGGAGAGCTTTCAGACCCTGCCATTTCCTTGGCTTTCTACCGTTTGCCTTGTAAACACCACCAGGAACCACCTCAATTATTCCTAATCCCCTCCACAAGTGCGTGATGCTCCACCAAGGCACAAGCTCCACGCAGAGGAGCTGGAGGACGGAGGGGCCCCATCAGCAGAGCAGAGATGAGCTCATCCAAAGCTTGAGCAAGGAGCCCCCGTCTTTAGGTTTTAAACCCAGCTCTTTGGGCACGACCGCTCCTTCTGCTGCTGGGGTTTGTTACCTATGGGCACGCAGCCCGGCTGCTGCAGCATCAGAGCAGGCACCCGCACAGCTTGCTGCAGGGCAGGCAGCTCCTTGGGGCCTCAGTTTCCCCTTATCAGAAGGGGACTGATGCCATCGCTCTCCTTATCCTCAAAGTGCTCCCATTGCCCTGCTTGCTTTCCTTTTCCTTTTTTCCCTTTCCCTTACCTTTCCCCCACCTTTCCCCTCTCCTTTCTGCCTTCCCTCTCCCCCCTTTTCCTTCTCTTTCCTTCCCTTTTTCCATTTAATTTTTATTTTTTCTCGCTCTTTTTTTCTTTCCTATTTTTCCCTCCCCTTCCCTTTCTTTCAATTTTCTTCTCTTCCCCACGATCCAAACCCTCCATGTTGGCTAAAGAACTTATGGAACAAAGGAGACATCCCGAAGGCTTGGCAGAGGAGCGCCGACCTGAGCCCCTCTCCCACCGGAGCCCTCGCCCTGCATTTGCTGCTGAAGCAATTTGACATCTTCTGGTGGGTTTTCCAGCCCCCCCGCGGCAGCTCAACCGCTCCACGTCCCCCATTCCAGCGGGCGCTCTGTGTCACCTTCCCTATGGCTCTGCCTGGAGATGGGGAGCGCCCCACACACGGTCCTTGACCCCAGCACCCTACACCCATCCCGACCTTCAAGCCAGTGGGTGCTTCCCAAGCCCTTGAGGTTTGGGGTCAGAGTGCGCACAGCCCCAGCACCCATGTGAGGATGGAGGGGGCGGTCCCCAGGGCAGGGCAGAGTGGAGCCACCCTGGGATGTCCCGGAGCCGGCCAGGAGCTGAACCCACAAGAGCTTTGTGGCTGCCTCCGGGCATGGTCCTAGCCCTGGGGAGCACAGAGAGGTCCCAGCATCACGCCCCCCCCCCGCAGGACACCAAACTGATCGCCCAAAGCTGCTGTGAAGGCGCCGGGGGGGGGGGGTGCAGCGGTGCCGGCAGCTCCCAGAGATGGAATCAGCCCCGGGGGGCGCAGCACAAGGGATGGGGACAGGGCTGGGGATGTGAGCCCCGGCCCGGACCGCAGACCTGCGCTCCCCAGGCTGTCACAGGCAGGGACCTGCGCGTGCTGCCCGCCCGCGGCCACCCCGCGCTCCCCGCGGATGCTTACCCACGGCGTCGGGAAGGCGAGCAGCAGGACCAGCAGAGCGCGGGTGCCGGGGGGCTGCTGTGGGCCCCGCATAGCTGGAACCACCCCTGTGCTTCCCGGTCCGCGGGTGCCCCGCCTCAGCCCCCGAGGGGCTGCGGACAGCCCAGCTCCTCCTGCATGGCCCTGCGGGGGGGGGGGGGGGGGGGGGCACTTCTGGACCCCAAATCCCAGGGAAACCCTCCCCTAACCCCGCTTCCCTGCTCCCGGCTCCCTCCAGGACCTCTCCCCGCAGCAGGACCCTGACGCGCGCCCCCGCCCCTGCCCGGCGCCGATGGGCTCGGTCTCCGCACGGCAGAGCGCGACGGCTCCGGGATGTGGCTCCACCCCCTGCGCCCTCTGCAAGCGGGGCGCCGGAGGCAGGAGCGGGTCTGGGGACCCCCCAGCCCGGCCACCGCGGGCAGCAGCGCAGGGGGGACGTGGAGTTCCTGGAGCGAGGGCAGAGGAGGGCGCGGAGCTGCTGCGAGGGCTGGAGCAGCTCTGCTCTGGAGCCAGGCTGGGAGAGCTGGGCTGGGGCAGCCTGGAGAAGAGAAGGCTCCTGAAGGGGAGACCTGAGAGCAGCTCCAGTGCCTAAAGGGGCTGCAGGAAACCTGGAGAGGGGCTTGGGACAAGGGCCTGTAGGGACAGGCCAGGGGGAATGGCTTGAACCTGCCCGAGGGGAGACTGAGCTGAGCTCTTAGGCAGAAGCTCTTCCCTGTGAGGGTGCTGAGGCGCTGGCACAGGGTGCCCAGAGAAGCTGTGGCTGCCCCATCCCTGGCAGTGCTCAAGGCCAGGTTGGACACAGGGGCTTGGAGCAAGCTGCTCCAGTGGAAGGGGTCCCTGCCCACGGCGGGGGTTGGAGCTGGTTGGAACTCAGCCCCCCGCGGCAGCCTGAGCTCCTTTGTGTTGTTATCAGCTGCCCAGATGCAGCATCCCCAAACACCTCCCAGTTCCGGAATGCAGCCCCAGAGACCGGGAAACAGGCACCAGGAGCGCGGGGCACAGGTCAGGAGCAGACCCGTATCCCACCAGCAGCGATGGACGGGACCTGTGGAGACCACAGCGTGGTGGGACTTGGGATTTTAGGGCAGGTCCCAAAGCCGGAAGCTGTGAGGTGCTGCCGGTGGGGCTGAGCAGCCCCAGCTCTGGGACCAGCCTGGGAGCAGTAGCAAGGCGCAGGTGAACCCTCACTCCCTGCTCCCGGCCCTTCCCTCTGGGGAAACCCCATGGGGGGCACAACCCACCCCTGCCCCGCAGCCCCGTGCAGGGCGGGGGGGTATCCCGGGGCCACGCTGCAGGGAAACCCAGCCCAGGGACACTCCTCCCCCGGGCAGGGTTTGTTTGGCTGCTCCTAGGGCAGCTCTAGCAACGAGCCCTGCTCCGGCTCCCTCATCCCATTGCCCTGCCGGGCCCAGCCATGGAGCTGGGAGCAGCGGGGGACCCCCGTGGGGTCTGCAGGGACACCCCAGCAGGGACCTGCATCATCCCGCGCAGGGTAAGCCCGGGAGAGCCGTCCTGCCTCTGGGTTTATGGGATGCTCATGAGGAAAGGGTTGGGAAAACGGGAGGGGGTCGGGGTTTGGGGGGGGCACTGGGGTCCGCTCTCTGCAGGATGCCTCCCCGGGGCCCTGGGGATGCCGCCCGTGCACAGGAACGTGTCCCCAGGGGCGCCGTTCACCCCAGCTTGCAGGGATGGGGAGGCAGGGACCAGCGCAAGGTCCGCTCCTCCCTGCCCCGCTCCCTGCTCCCGCCGGGGCCGCCGGCTCCTGCCTTGACCCGGGCGCGGAGATCCCGGGGTTTCCTCCCTGCCTTCCAGCCCCGGCCGCCGGTGAGGATCCTGCAGCAGCTCCCGGGGCCCGCGCCGGCGCTGGAGCCCGGCCCCGGAGCCCCGCGCGTCCGCGGAGGTGCGTGATGGATGCGGCGCTCACCCGGGTTAACCTCGACCTCCTCCCGCTCCCGGCCGCTCAGCACGGGGGGGGGGGCACTGGGGCTGAGCCCGCCCTCCGCAGCCTCAGAGCCGCTGCACCGCGGCGGATCCCATGGGATGCGATTTCGGGGGCTTTAAACCAGCCTGGAAGTCGGGGCTGGCTTTGGCCGAGCCAGGGTGCTCCCAGGGCGCGGTCTGGGGGCTGCTTGTTGAAATCCATCTCTCGCTGCTCTCCAAAACCCCGTTTCACGTGGGGATGGAGGCGGGAGCATCACCAGGGTCAGCCGGGGCGATACCGGCTCCTTGGCCATGGGAGGTGGGATGGGAGTGGGACACACGCCAGCCCCAGGCCCATGGGATGTGCAGGCAAAGACCCACTGTCCAGGGGGGCTTCAGCCAACCTCATGCAAGCCAGGATCCATCCAGCTGGATGGGGGGAGCAGAGAGGGGGTGGTTGTGGGGCCTGGGACTTGCTATGGGGTGAGGGAAGGGGGGAAGGTTGAGCTGCCTTTAAGGATACACAGAGCAACAGGCACGCTGAAAACTGGAGTGAGCAGAGAACAGAGATCCCAGCCCAGCACCTCACAGCCCTGCGGTGCTTATCCATTGGGATGGGAGGGATCCATCAGGAGCTGCCAGCCCTTTGTGTACCTTCTCGTCCCTGCTCAGTGCCTGGCTGCTGGCCCGTTCCCTCCTCATGGATCCAGCTCCAGGCACCTCCCACTTGTGCTGCAATCAGGGCTCCTCGCTGGAGGGGCAGGATGGGTGCCCTGGGAGCACATCCCTGCGGCTGTGAAAGCATTTTGGGATCTGACACATGGGGTACGGGGATGCCCAAACCCTTCTTTACCCTGGCTGATGCTAACAGGAGCTCACAGGGCTTGTGCACAACAGGACCTCAGGGGCAGCCCCTCCAGGAGGTGTTTTGTATGGGAAGCTCATGCCTGCGGCACATGGGGATGTTTTAATGGGGATGCAGAGCAGGATTGCCCCCAGCAGCTGCCCCACAGCTTCTGGCTGCTCTGGGGCTGCTCTGGGCCCCAGCTCCTCGTGTGGAGCCAAAGCAGGAGCTGGGGAGGCACCGAGCATCCCCATCCTGCTCCTCGGCTGGACCCAGCTCCACAGGCGCTTGGTCCGGGGAACAGAGATGGGAGCAGCCCCCGTGGCCCAGCCCCAGCTCCTGCCTCCTTTGAGGGGTTCTGAGCTCCCTGTGCACGACAAAGCAGAGCTGAGGCAGTGCCCCCCGTGCAGTGCCAGCCCCAGGACACCAGCTCTGCTGCCCGCTGCCAAGGCAGAGCCTTTGCCAAGGCACTGAGCGCTGCCAGGACCAGAGCCATCCTCCTCCAAACGGGTGGGAAGGCTGATGCCTCCAGCACCACTGATCACCTCTTGTGAGCAGCCTCCAGCAAGCCACAGCAGATGTTTAATCACATTTGCAGGGAAGAAAAGGGCTGGAACGGGGCTATTCTTGAGCTTTATCCAAGCACAAATAATCTTGAAGTGCCGCATGGGCCTTCCATGCGTGGGGGGAGCCTGGCTTCGCTCCCACTGCTGGGGCACAGGGATAAGCCTCAACCCGCCCCAGCCGAGGCTGCGCTGCTGGTGCCCTCCCTCTGGTCCCTCTGACGCAGGGCCCTGCCTCTCCAGCAGATTTCATGGAGCTGATGATGATCCAGAGCTCCCAGATGCACCAGGTGCTGATGAACAGCCTGGCGCTGTCGGCGCTGACAGCCTTTGGGTTTGGGCCATCCCCAGCCGCTGCCCAGGTAAGGGTCAGGGGTGCTGGATGGGCCAAGGGCCCATGAAGAGGAGCAAAAGGGTGGGCAAAGGGACCCTCGCAGAGGTGCTCAGGAGAGCAGGATGTGCGGGTCCTGCTCCGGCACAGCACGAGCCCCCTCCTGCCTGGTTCCAGCCCTTCTCAGTTCAGGCTCTGCAGCCCTTAGGGGCTCTTTGTGCTGGCTTGGCCCCGGCTCTGCCAGCGCAGAACACAGCCAGGCCGCTCGCAGGTGACGCATCCCAGCTGGGAAGGGGCAGGAGCCTCCCTGTGCCGCGGCGTGGGGCTGACACCGACGTGGGGCTCCGGTCCAAAGCCATCTCCAACCAAAGGCTGTGCCTGTTGCGCCGCAGCGCTCAGATCCAGCCAGCTCTTCCCAGCTGCGTCCTGAGGTCCCTTCCATGGGGCTGCCACCTCCGTGTGTCCCCAGCAGGCTCCTCGGGGGGCTGACCGTGGGGTGGGATGGAGCCGTGCTGCGGCTCCGTGGGAGTTCCCTTGACGGTGCCTTTGGGAGCTGTGCCCCAGGGAAACGGCTGCTGAAAGGGGCCTCTTGTTCATCCCTGCAGGCCGTGGAGGGGCCTTTGCAGACAGCGGAGGGAGAGGAGGCCGTGGTGTTCCACCACCACTACATCCCCTACCCCTGCCCTCCTCCCGCCCTGGCGTGGCCGGGCCCGGTACAGGAGCGGGGCCCGGCGGCCGTGCGGTACCTGGGCTCAGGAGCTGACGAGGAGCTGTGAGTAACGGGGGTGCTGCTTTGTGCCTCCCATGCGGTGCAAGAGGGCTCCGGCCCGAGCTGGCACACGAGGGCTCACCCTTGCTCCCATCCCCACTCCCCTCCCGCAGCGCGGTACCACCCCCCCCACCCCCCAGCGCCACCGGGACCGTGGAAGCCAGCGTCCCCCCAGCACCGGGTAAGGACGCACCTTCCCTATGGCCCTCAGGGGCAATGCTCTCACCGCCGGGCATGCATCGACCCGGCAGAGACTGAGCCCCCCTGCTCCCTCTGTCCGTGCGGGCTGGGGGTGCCTTTGGGCAGCCCCCAGCTCCTCCTTTCTCCCCACAGAGTACTACAACGCGGTCGAGGAGAGGCTGTGAGCTCCGTGCTCCTCAGGATGGTTTCTCCTGCACGTCCCAGCCCTCGACCCCATTGGATCACAGAATCATCGAGGCTGGAAGGACGTGACCTGCTCCAAGCCCCTGCCGAGGCAGGGCTGCCCGGATACACAGGGATGCTGAGCGCCATACCCATTGTTTGAGGGTGGCACTTCGTGCACATTGGCTTCCTCCCCACAAGCCACCCCATCACAAAGCCTGTCACAAACCCCAGCTGACAGAGTGACCCCAAACAGGAACAGGCTTTATCTCGGTGCTCTGCAGAGGGCTCCTCCCCAGCAGGTTGGTGCTGACATCCCGGCGCTGGCTGGACAGCGTGTGTCTGCCAAGCCACGAGGATGCTGCAGCACAGCCTGTGCTCGGGGGGGTGGTACCAGCCCAGGTGGTCCTGGTCTTCGTTAGTCCCTTTGGATCTCAGTGGAGCACATTGCCTGTAATTAATGTGCTTTGTTAAGGAAGCTCCCTGCTGTCACTAATTGAGCATCTGTAATTACGAGGCTGCTGGATCTGAGCCTGAGTGCGGGGCTGCCTCCAGGCTGGGGGGGGTGAGGCTCTTGTGGGGCACATAGGTGCCTGATGTGGGTACTTTGGGGAGGGGCTGATGGGTGGTGCTGGGAAGCAGAATGGGGTGCTCCTGGCGATCACCCCCTGCGCTGGGCACTGGTGGGGCCGCACCTCGAATCCTGTGCTCAGCTCTGGGCCCTACACTCAAGGAGAGACGTTGAGGGGCTGGAGCGGGGCCAGAGAAGGGAACGGAGCTGGTGCAGGGCCTGGAGCACAGCGGGGATGGGGAACGGCTGAGGGACCTGGGGGGTTCAGATGGAGAAGAGAAGGCTCCGGGGGGACCTGATGGCTCCCTACAAGTGCCTGACAGGAGGATGGAGCCAGGAGGGGCTGGGCTCTGCTCCCAAGGAACAAGGGATGGGACAAGAGGAACCGGCCTCAAGCTGCACCAGGGCAGGTTTAGATGGAGCTGAGGAACAATTCCTGCCCCAGAGGGTGCTCAGGCATTGGCACAGGCTGCCCAGGGCAGGACTGCAGGCACCGGCCCTGCAAGTGCTCGCACACCGTGGAGGAGGCCGCTGTGCCTCGTGGTGGTGGCCCTGGCAGCGCTGCGGTAAGGGCTCGCCCCGACACCCTCCGGCCCGCGGCGCCTGTCCCGGCTCTCGCACCCTGGTGCGGGCCCCGGGCCGAGCCCCCCCCCCCTCGCCAAACCGGTCTGGAAGGGGCCGGGGCACCGGGTTCCGACCCCCGAGCTTTGTGCCCCGGGAGCCAGGGAGCGGCGACCCCGGCGCTCCGGGACCAGCGCTCACCTCGCACTGCTCCTCCGCCGCCCCTTGTACGGAGACCTCCCTGCCCCTCGCCGTTCTTTATATGGGCATGGCCCCGCCCTACTTGTCCCGCCCCCTCCTTTTATAGACATGGCTCCGCCCTCTCCGTCCTTTTGTAGACACATCTCCCCGCCCCCCACGCTCGCCCCGCCCCCTAATTTCTCAGGCCAATCCCGCCCGGCGCGGCCGCCCCGGGTCCTGCCGCCCGCCCGCTCCGCTCCCGGCCCGTGGGGTCCCCGCAGCCGCCGTCCCCGTCGCAAAACAGCACCTGACCGAAAAACAGCGGAATAAAGCAAAGAGAAGGCCCAAAGCTGAGCAGAGAACATGCTTTATTGGAAGGAGATACAAGAACAGCACATTCTACCACATCATGGGAACAAGGTTCAGCTTCTGCACAAGAACGGCCTTCTTCCCTACTCCGCAAGAGATCTACTTTGTTGGATAGTTTCATGAGCATCGGGTAGTTACAATACAGGAGCAAAGGGCACGAGACAGCAAAATCCAGTAATGCCCACAAGGTCTACACCATGTAGATGATCGTTTTTTAAGGAGGCAGAGAAAGGCAGACACCATCAGGAGAGCGAGAAAGAACTTTTCCACACCAGGATGGGCAGCAGTTAACAGGAAATGCTCCTACCTACCAGTACACTGCAAGTGCTTCATTTCAGCCACCATTCCATGAGGAAGCATTGGAAGGTGTAAATGAAATCAGCACTATATGACGCTGCCATCATCTACCCCAAGATTGCCCCCTCCTTTTAATCATGCTGGAGCCATATAGGAAACTTGTGGCACAAGAACAGTGGTTATACTTGAAAGCCATTGTATGAGTTTCTTCCAGTGGTGCTGATGGGAGAGAGGAAGTAAAAGCTCTGTTGTTTTACGAAGACAAACAAGGATGCACTGTCAGAGAAGCCAACCATCCACACAGCTAACAGGAGCTGCCACCGATGCACAGAACGGCCACTGTAGGCAATCCACCAACTGATGAGCTTGGCATTGGAGAGTTTCTGTGGCTGTTTGGACAAGGCCAGCAAAGAGCCTGGCTAAAGATCTTATTTCTTCAGGCTAGAGGAGAAAAGCCTGTCCAATCCAAAGAGACCTGCAAGTCAGGGAAGACTGCTCTGGGAGAAGTAGCTCCACTGAAATACACTGAACAGGCTGTTTCTGTGTAAAGGATCCAAGAGAGAAATCACGAAAAACCAGTAACTTCTAATCCAAGAGGTCTCTCCACCACATGTGGTACTGCAGTAGTTCCAGGAGTGCACACCAAGAGCAACTCTATGAAACATCTCAGACCTCGATGTTCTCACACACTTCGCCTCAACTCCTCCAGGGTAACACTAAGAATCACACCACTCAGTTACAAGATAAGCAAGCTTCTGACTGTACAATATTAACTATGTGAAGCCCTGCTATATTCTATGGAAAACACTGGTGAAAGAGGTGGTATATTATCTTCCTAAAGCTATTTGATATATGGAACAGAGCAGTCCATCAGACTAGTTAAAAATGCTGAAGTCAGTGTAACTGCAGCTTGTTGGAAACCCAGACCTTCCCCAGACAAGCAGTTCTAGACCTTGTTCAAAAGCCACAGAAGTTACCTCCATTACTTAGAACGCAAAGAACCTGAAGGAAGAAACAACCAGATTATAGGACACAACACAACCTCATCAGAATAAGAACATGAGGGTAAGACCAGTGACTGGACAGGTACAGTACCAGATATCAGAACTCCTTGGGCCAGTGCTGCTCGGAGCTTTGTTTGGGTTCTATACAGATCCAATCCTTGCAACCTCATTGAGGCCGAAACATAAAGTTCCTCAGAACCAGCGTCTGTGGTGTGCACATAAGATCTGGGCCAGAACAGTACCAAGGGGAACTGATCTTTCAGGAGGGTACTGTACCAGCCAATCACAACAGCAACAGATACAACAGAGATCCCTAGGGTAATTCCTACTGCTGGGGTTCACTGGCTTCAGGAGTTAAGACACAGTTAAGTTCCCTTCGGAGGGGTCCATTTCAAACAGCTGGGATCCATTATCTTATTGCTGTTGGATCTTTTTGCCTCTTTGGCTATCCATTCATCAATCAGATCCTAAGGAAGAGAGCATGAAAGCACAGGTTAAAACAAATCCACGCTGGAGAATTACCCACGGTACACCACCACACATCTATGTTCCCAAAGCAGAAGATGACTAACTGCCTACTAACTGCTTCACCTGAAAAAGTAACATTTCCTCCACAATGCTTCCTAGAAGCCCTTCCAATCACACTGACAAGGCTGCTGTTAGCTACAAAGTGAAGTCTCAACAAGGGGAAAACAAAAAGAAGGAAGGTGTCATGTTTGGGCATTTATAAACCGTTTGTTTCATGCCAAACATGAAATTTTGTTTCATACAAACAGGACTCATTCAGGATTCCATTCGTTCAGTTTACTTTATGTCATCCATCTGCCCAATAAGGGCCAGGCATTATGAGGACCATGATGGGAATGTTGATCCCTTGCTCCCCTGAAAAGCTGCTTACATAATGTGCAATGTTATTCCACATATTGGAAAGGAAGGTCAATACAACATATTTCTACACTACTGAAGGATCAGGTTGGATGCCCACGTACGTTATCAGTTACTGCACCTGACAATTACAGTGCTTCCCCACTCGAATGAAAAGGCTGGAAAGCTCAGCACAGTGCAAAGGAAATACTGGCTTCAGCAGGTTTGTCTGAACCTAACAGACAGCAGCAAAACCCCTGAGCTACAGTCACAAACCTTACCTGTCTTTTGAGGACCAGGTGTTTGCCTTTCCAGTACTTGAGCATCTGAAGCGCCTGCAACGTGCTCACAATGTCGACAGGGTTTACTGCAGTCTCCTGGCTGATTTCTGCAAAGCAGGATCAGTTTATGTCAGAGCAGAAACACACATTCCGCCACGATAACCTTTAACTGGTGGTTTGCAATTCCAAGTTTTATGCAACTCCTTTTGAAGTGATCCACCCAAAATGCCCTGCACATAGCAAGGAGGTACATGCAGTATTACTGTTGCTCCTGTACTTGATACCCTTCTGACCACCCCGGGTTTCTGTATCGCTGGCATCCAACTTGCCTTTGCTTGATTCACTCTTAAGGATCAATGATTGCTAACTAATTTTAGCATCCAAGTTAGTAAGGTGTAATCCTCCACCTGCCTCAGAATTGAGGAAACTGAATGAGCTGCATAGCTGTGCTCCTGAACCAACTCACAACAAGCTATTTAGCTGGAAACCATACCTTTTATAGAGATCTCTTTTCCTTGGAAGTTATGCAGGTAACGAAGGAGAACTTCCTTCCAGTAACTACGGTAGCTGATGAGCCCCAAATCAGACAGAGGGCGTTCTGGAGAGCCAACTTTTTCTTCTACTTTTGAAAGCAAATAGCCTGCAAAGGAAAGAAAACCTATTTATCCTTCCTAAACCGCCCTCTCCTGACTATCAGCCTCTTTGGCACACGCAGAAATCATCTCTGGATGAAAACTGCTCAACCACCACCACAGATCTGTTCGATTTCTTGGTGACAGGATGTTTGCAAAACTTCTCTACTTACTGAAGTCAATGAGCATTTTGCCGTAGCCTTGCCTCATGTATTGAGGCATCGTTAGGATACAGGAAACATTGTAGTTGAGAAAAGAATTCTTCTCCTAAACACAAGATGAGAGAAGAAGAACAGGTCTAGGTCTGTACAAGCAATGGGTACCTCATAATCCAACAGACTGAACAAGCCTGTGCAACTGATACAAATACAAGGTGGAAGGAGCAACAGCAGAAAAACCTGCCTAACAACAAGTAACATGATCATCCTTCAGCTCCGAACCTGGCTCAGTGTCTCTCACTTCAAGAGCCATTAGATAGGGGGTTTGGGGCACAATTTTAAGCTAGAAAGGCTGGACAAAGAGTTGTACTGAGGAGCCAGTGACACTTTCACCACCACCTCTGTCATCTACCAGCTTTACATGTAACAAGAAAACAACAGCAGCATTAAAAGCACATGGTGTAAACTGAAATGTTCAGACAAAAAAAGATGGTGACTAATACCTATTTCAATGTATTTTTCTCTACATTCTCTACATTTTCTTTACCCTTACTTATGCGTACAGCAAAGTACCTCAATCCCTGCAGCAAACAGTAAGAGCGATTCATGCACATCAGGTTTCAAACTTTGTCTGTTCCTAAAAGCAACAAATCCTAAGACTGCAGGATCGGAGGAGAGATTCAGTACTGATAGCTGTTGTCCTAAATCTCATTCCACTGAGTAGTAATGCTTATGTATGTATTTTCAACTAACCTTGGAGAAATATCCTATCAGGTGACAGCCAGTGTTGTCAGCTTCTGTCATGACATAGAAGAGGAAGGGCTCAACATCGTAATACAGAGTTTTATGGTCCAAGAAAAGCTTTGCCAGCAGACACAGGTTTTGACAGTAGATCTAGAAGCGAAAGGAGAATGGGATATGCTCATTTATTACAGTGGAACATCCCAAGCGTGGACAAAGACATGGGAAATGACAGGAAAATTCTGAACCATCTGAGCAATGATGTACAGTCATTCAAACAGAGCAGCTGGGCCAGGAAACAATTCCATTTCAGATGAACCTTGGTAAGCCTGGCTTCCTAAGGGGGTGAACTGATGTTTCCAGTATCAACCTCTGCATGCCCAAAACAGCATAAGCATTACTTAGCAGCAACTAATAACATCGGTGTGTTACCAGCGCTGTTCTTAGACTAAAGCAGAACAACCCAGCACGGCACCAGCTACTAAGAAGGAAAAAAAGAGCTACTACAGCTGAACCCAGGACAGCTCCACACTCAAGAGTGGCCCAACCATGGCAGTTTGTTACCTTGTTCTTTTTGCCATCCACTTCAAACACTGAAATGGAGCCTTTGCGGTAGATTTCATCACCCGGTGGATGTTTCCAAACACATTTTGCCTATGACAGGAAAACAAAGTTAGGGTGACAGCCATGTTCCAAGGGCATAAAAGGTTACAACAGCTACTGGATATATCAGGAAAAATGCGGACTTTCCACCTCTTAAAGTGAGCAACTGAGCTAACAACAGTCATGGCTTAGAATGTTTACAGGGAAAGTTCAGGTTGGAGATAAAGAGTAAGTTCTTCTCTGTGAGGGTGCTGAGGCGCTGGCACAGGGTGCCCAGAGAAGCTGTGGCTGCCCCATCCCTGGCAGTGCTCAAGGCCAGGCTCAACAGAGCCCTGGGTGACATGGTTTAGCGTGAGGTGTCCCTGTCCATGGCAGAGGGTTGGAACTGGGTGATCTTAAGGTCTTTTCCAACCCAAACCATTCTATGATTTTATGAGATGTAAAGGTCAGGAATCAGCTCTGCCCTTACCATGTGCCTGCGCAGTATTGTCTGGCTCTTCATGTACTTGAGGCAGAACTCACACATGTAGAGACGCCCCAGCCGAGCATATTCCTCTGGATAGGGGGAATGATACCATGTATCCAGCTCGTAACGGCCAAAAGCGATGGTTTTAATCATATTGCTGCCCTCTGTGATCTGGCCCTGAAGCCGCAGCTTCTCCTGGGAAGGAAAGAATGGATCAGGATTTAAAATACCTAAAAGCCCCAGAAAGTAGAGAGGAAGGGTCCTATTTATTTCTTTGAAGAAATCATTTACTTCAAGTCTTCTAAATTCATCTTTTGGTGTGGCCACATCTAATGACCCCTCCCACATTGTTCTTCTCAGTCAAACACAGGTACTGACCATTCCTTTCATCAGGAAATGTCCTGTAAATCAGCACTTAAGAGCATGCTAACACTAGGATCACACTCCTCCTGCCATGAAAGCAATGTAACCTTCTTGCCACATTTCATGCTTCTTTCCTAATCTGTATGAAGAGGATATAGCCTAATGCTCTGCCTCAGATACCCCAGAGGCACTGCAGCATTCAGGACTGCCAATGCTGAGCTCCAGCTGCACTTCCAGCCAACCCTCTGAACGACTGACACTTCATCATTACCCCTAATGGAACTTCACTGACTTGGCTGGGCTGTAGCTTACTCTTACAAACTCTGGTTCTATCTGCACAACAAAACCAGTCAGCATTCACATTTCTAAGGCAGACGTCTGCTATGAGACACGTGAGGAGTTCGAAGTCTCACCAGGTCCTCCGATGCCCGTGCTTGCGCTCTTCGGAAAAGCTCGAGGTCATACTCACTCGTCAGGTTTTCAAGCAGAGGCTCCCTGGTGTTGCCATAGGTTTGCCTGTGCTCCTAGGACAAGAAAAGAAGAGGTTTTCCTGCCATGCTGCTACGAAGCTGTTGGGTCCTGCAGCATTTTAGCTGGGAATGTTGCAGGATGACTGGGAAAACCAAACTCCTGCTTTGCGGGCTCACTGCAGACAGGAGGGAATGAAAGAATAAAGTGACCGCTTTTACCATGTACTTTTCTTTTTGCTCCTTGCTTAGGCCCGAGTTCCTCTTCTTCCTGAGCTCAGCTACTTTCTCCTTGTATCGCAGCTGTCTCTCTGTTGGTGCCTGTAAGAAACCAGAGGAGGAACCTTCACCAGGCTCCATCCACTTCAAACATTCTTCACCTTCCCACCCTAGAGGGGCCTCTGCCCCAGCTCTCACTTACTGAGGTTTGGTGCCTCTGAACCAAACCTTGTGCTAGTAAGAGGGCACTGCAGGTACAATGGGAAGGTTTTCTTGCCTTTGCTAATGTACCTCCACCCCACAAGACAGGGTGCACTCCTTATGCACTGCTTAATCACAGGGAAAGGCTTGGACCCGACTCATGAAGTCATCATGGCTCAAGTCCAAGGCTCATGAACTGAAGTTTTATTCTTTTCTATTGAGTCACAGTAAAATTGTAGGTTACAGTTCTGCAGCAATTCTTTTATCCTACACATCAAAGCACACAGCAAAGATCATCCTGAGAACAGCTCCAGCCTCCTTTGTACTATTACTGACCAGTGCCACCTCTCTACCCCCACCAGCTGTCCCAGTCTCTCATTTAAGGAATACAATGAACTGTCCTTGCTGAAACAAACTGGGGACAATAAATGGGGAGTGTCAGAGCACAACAGCTTATCTGGGAAGTGAAGAAGGGAAATCAAGTGAAAATCATTGTCACTGGAAACCCCAAGCTGATGCTTTTGCACTCTGAACCAAGCAGCCACTATGTAAGTCTCTCACCTGGTGTCTGGTGGCGTGCCTGTTGTTGTCATCCTGCCGATGGGCCAGCATCCTCTCCTCAATCTGCTTGTCCCGGCTCTGTGCTCGCACCTGGAAGCCAAAACTCATCCGTCAGTGCTGCAGCAAACTGCTGTCAAAGCCTTCACCCTTTCCTTTTCCTGCTTAGGTGAATTTCCTGAGTTGCAATGCACAGTTTGACACAAATGCTGCTGTCTTGCAGCTAAAGACATCAGCTAAAATGTGTGAACTCTCTTTCTGTTCACAAACAACAGGTCTTGGCATTTTGTTCCAAAAAACAACTGCCATAGAATCACAAACTGGTTTGGGTTGGAAAGGACCTTAAGATCATCCAGTTCCAACCCCCTGCCATGGGCAGGGACCTCACCCTAGACAATGTCACCCAAGGCTCTGTCCAACCTGGCCTTGAACACTGCCAGGGATGGAGCATTCACCACTTCTTTGAACAACCTGTTGCAGTGCTTCACCACCCTTGCAGTGAAGAATTAAGGAAGATAAACAGAAGCCTCCTTCACCTTGCACTCATCTGCTGAGAGATTATGGTACAGTGGGCACCCCGATATGGAGAAGTGTCGCTCATGTTTTCCAGTCAGGTGTCCTGCAACAGATCAGGAAGAAAAAAACCTTTAACATATGCTCCTAAAGAGGTTTCTGTTTAAAAGGTAACCCGGGTGGGCAGACCCCTCACAGGAGCTTTTCAAGGAGCATGCTCAGTCTATTACCAGTGTGGCAGAAGAAGCCCACTTCCTGGTTCATGGCACAAGCTTTCAGAGCAAAGAAGGAAACTCTTTTTCAGGCCCACTCAAGAGCTGCACTGGTGCAAGCAGCCACGTCTGTCGGAGGTCTGCAATAGTTGTGTCTGAAGATGGGCCTCTGGCAGACACCAGCACTCTACCTGCAAGAGCCTGCATCTTCCTCCTGTGCTCATCTCCTAACTTGTTCTTTACCCTATCACCCCCCAAACACTCTTTGCCAGAAAACACTCCAGGAAGAATACACCTGCAGCTATGCTTCACATCCCTTCTCTACACCCACTTCTCAGTACTACTTCTGATCCTAATTCAGTTATAGGATGTCTAACTGAACTGGGTGGGGGGGAATAGGACACCTTGAATATCACAACAGGAAGGTAAACCCCAACAGATTAATCCTGGAGCTGAAATTACCTAAAGAGTTACACCCAGGAGTGGGACATTTCATGTTGAAATTGTAGCTTTCATGGAAGCGGCGGCGCTTAGGGCGGTGAGACAGGTCACTTCCAGAATCCTTCATGGACATGTCCTTGGCAATGCTCTCATCATGGGATACATTTGGACTGGAGATATCAATATCAGATTCTGAGGAAGGGGCATTCCCGGTGGGGGTACGAGGCGGAGACTCATCATGATCCGCTGCATTTTTAGTGTCTGAATAAGGATCAAGATGTTACAAATCTGCCTGAAAGAAAGCTTGCAAAAAATACAGAAAGCAACTCTGGAGCCCTCTGAACCCCTCTGTCCTCAGGATACTGCACCGTGCCCTCAGAGCGGAGCCACAACCCCCCCCCCAGCACGCTGTGGTTTAACACCTCAGTGCACCCTGCCTACCTCTGTCAGAGAAGTCGACCACTTGCTCAGTCTCTGAGCCCGAGGAGCGCGTCTGCCGGAGCGGGTACTTCTTTGGGGTCACAGGAGCAGGCTGCTGCTGGCTGCGGGTCACCCTCCTTGTGGAATAGACAGGCTCCTCGGCACCAAACGACGGTGGATTATGAACTGGGCTGGAATCTAATGCCATAGAAACACCACCATTAGCACCCACAGTAACCACTGCCAGTTAGTACTTCCCCTGACTACTGGGTATCACCACGGGTTCTGTCCCACCACGGTCACCACAAAGGGATGCTCTGATCTTCCCAGCTTAAATCTTTGGACACTTTTACCAACACTGAGGAATCTGGGATCACATCAGCTTTCTCTGCACTTAATTACTTCTTAATTATAACTAGCAATTACAATGCAGCTCCCATTTGGAAAGCCAGAGAACCATTAATTTAGATAAGAACTATCAGTGCTTAGACAACCTTTGGGAACAGCAAGACTGCTTCTGGTGTGGAGCTACATTCAGAACCCTGTGCGTGGCTTTGTGATCCTATGCTGCTCATAAAACTATTACGTCTCCCCTAACAATATAACAACTACTTTGCACCAAAACAATGCCTTCATTACCTAGGAATATCTCCCCATCCACATCCAAACCACCCTTCCTCTTTTAAGACCTAATTCCCAGGTGATCCCGCACGTTTTATTTAGGTATACACCCCCCGCACTGAAGTTCTGAAGGTCAGGAATCCGGAGCCCATGGAGCAACTTGTGGCATCAGAGGCTGCTTGAAGCATTCACCTTGGGAGCTCTGGCTGAGCCTGGCCGAGGAGCGGGTCACGCGGGCGGACCGTCGGGATGTGCCGTCGCTCTCCGAGCTGTCGGTGTGCTCGGGGTCAGTGGAGAAATCAGAGTCCTCTGTTCCGTCCGAGCTACTGCCCGCGTTCCTCTGCAACGGCACAGAGCCAGGCATCAGCACGGGAGCACGGAAACGTGTGTTTATTGATACTGTAACGTATTTGGTGCTAAGGACATACATTTAAGCTGACACAACGACACACACAATAATACCTATCAAGTGTATTCCTCTGGAGAAAATAGCTTAGTTTAGTAACTGTGTAATGTCAGTGCAAACGGATCCACCAAGGCCACAGAACACCCGGTTGTGCTGAAAGCGGACGGTAAACGAAGGTTCAAGGCTGGAACGCGGGCAGGACGCGCCCCGAGCCGAGCGCTCCCGCTCCGTCTGCCCGCGCACAACAGCAGCACCCAGGGCACCACAGGACGCAGCCGGGCTCCAGCAACGGCCGGGACCGACCCCTCACCACGCAGTTCCGGGCAGCGGCAGGGCGGAGGCACGGCAGAGAACGCAGGCACTCTGTGGAGAGGCTGCGAGCGCAGCGGCATCCACCTCGCCCCGGGGAGCCACCGCGCTCCCCGGCACCTCGCAGCGGCCTGCGCGGCTCTCGGAGGGAAGCAGCCGACCTCGGGACCTGGCGGGCAGCCCCCGGCGCCCTCAGACCGCTCCCTGCCGGGACAACGGGTGCGCGGCCCCGGAAGCCCCTGCCGCAGGCCGGAGGCGCCCTCCGAAGCCGCGGCCAGGCCTGAGGAGAAGGGCGGGGGAAGGCCACGGAGGGCCCCGCGCCGCTTTGTTTTGCACCCAGCGGACACTCGCCCGTCCCGGCCAATGACAACGCGCGTGGGAGGAGCCGAGAGGGAGAACCAGCCAATAGGTGCCCATGAAGGGAAGAGGCGTGGCCGGCGGGCGTGACTGACGGCAGCCACCAGCCTATCAGCGCCAGGCTCGCGCGCCCACAGAGGCATCGACCCGGGGCGGGCGGAGAGGGTTGGGGGAAGGGAAGGAGAGAGAAACAAGGCACGCGCGGGGAGGTGACCGGGGGGAGCTAGATGGGCAGCCGCAAAAGCCAATCAGCTACCAGTCCGGCAAGGCAGTCCGACCAATAAGAGAGCAGCTCTCCTACTGCCTGCCCAATCGGAAAGCCCAAGAGGCGGGCAGAGCTGCAGGCGCGGGGGAGGGGAAACGGTAACCGTTGAGGGAGATGAGTGACGAGCAAGATATCCAATCAGCGCCCAGCGTGCCTGCGCGGTAGCCAATCAGAGCGCGAGCAGGGCGGGCGCTGGGGGCTGAAGGCCGCTATTTTCCCCCCAGTTTTGTGCCCGTGAGAGGTAGCGGAGGGGGTGGGGAGGAGGGGGAAGCTGCGCCCCGAGCTCCCGGTTCCCCCGCCGGGCCCCGCCTTGGCCCTCGGGCCGCGCTTACCTTCCTGCGCGGCATCCTGGGCGGGGGCAGCGCGGCTGCCTGGTCCCCGGCGCCCCCGGCCCGCGAAGCGGCGCTCGCCGCCGTGTTAGCGCTGGCGGGCTCCGTGGTGACAGCCGTGTCTCCCGCCCTGCGGCACGTCTGCTCCGGCGGCGCCAGCCCGCTCCCGCCGCTGCCAGCCCCCGTGCCCTGCTCGGTCCCTCACGCTTCCGCCGGGACACGGTCCACACCCCCCACACCCGCGTCACGTGACCCCCGAGCGAGCCTCACGCCAGCGGGTGTCGCCATCTTGGATTCGGGCAGGCATCCCGGTGGCGCCGCTGACGTTGAAGCTGTGAGCGGCCATCTTGGGTGCTGGCCGAGGGCACTTGGCGGGAGCGGCGCGGCCGCCATCTTGAGTGCGGGTGTGAAGCCAGCGGGCTGCCGGGGCCCGGAGCGGGGCTTTCCCTCAGGGAGCCATGTCGGGTCCGGGCAGCCCGCCGCGGCCGCGGAGGGATTGGGTGGCGGAAGGCGGTGAGTGCCCATCGCTCTTGAGGCGGGGAGCGTCGCGCCTGCGGCTCCCGGCCCCCCTGCTGCTGGCGGGGTGCCGCGGCCTGCTGCAGAGGGAGGCTCGCCCCGGCTCCGCGCTGGGCCGGGCCTGGCAGCGCTGAGGTGCTGCTGGGGCTCCCGTGCGGAAGGGCTGTCGGTGGTTAACCTTTCACTCTCAGGGCACCCTCGGGGCCGGGTGCTGCAGCTTTGCTGTGTGGTTCTCTCCCGGGGGAGTTGGAGCTCGCTGCGTTCCTGCCCGCAGCTGCTGAGGCACCGTGGGGTTGTGGAGCAGGCGGACAGAGAGGTGCCTTCACCCTCTGCGCAGGCCAAGCTCTGTGCGAGTTCTTGCCTTGTGGTTCGGTTGATAGCGGGTTAAATATAATATAGCAGTAACATTAATGGGAAAGGAATAGGAAATAAACTGCAACCTAAAGGGGCTGCAGGAAAGCTGGAGAGGGGCTTGGGACAAGGGCCTGTAGGGACAGGCCAAGGGGAATGGCTTGAACCTGCCCGAGGGGAGACTGAGCTGAGCTCTTAGGCAGAAGCTCTTCCCTATGAGGGTGCTGAGGCGCTGGCACAGGGTGCCCAGAGAAGCTGTGGCTGCCCCATCCCTGGCAGTGCTCAAGGCCAGGTTGGACACAGGGGCTTGGAGCAAGCTGCTCCAGGGGAAGGGGTCCCTGCCCGTGGCAGGGGCTGGAACTGGATGAGCTTTATGGTCCCTCCCAACCCAAACTATTCTATTATTTATGTAAAGACCTGGGTTAAAAATAAGGTTATTTAGACAAACACAGGATTTCTTTCCAGCTCTGGTTATCTTTAGGGATTTATAGCATTCTCAGGGCCTAATCGTATAATCCTGATGAGGGTACGTTACCCTTAGTCATGCAAATAGCATAGTTTTTGTCATTCTACCTTGTTACTGCTCCTAGATGTATCCAGGCTCCTGTGAAATATGAAGGGCGAACCTGACGAAGTCAAGATGAAATACCTCTGCTCTTGCCGAAGCAGAGAGGAATGGGAAGCAATATGTGTGGTACGTGAAGCGGGAGTTGCGTATCCGTGTGCAACGCTTGTACACACATGTAGGAGTTGTGCTTATTTCATAAGGAAAAGACTGCCTAGAATTTAATAGAATTTCCAGTTGCAGCTGAGCCCAATCTAGGGCTGGGCTATTGAGTGTGATGCTCTCGGGTTATCAGACTGACATAAAATGTTTAAGGTAAATTTGGGATTCCCCGTCCAAAACCTACCTTGTGTGAAAGTGACAGTGCTTAATTGAGTCAGATAAAGAGAGAAAATAGAATCAGAGCTTTTGGTGGTCCTGAAGTCTGCAGTAAGGTGTTCATGTTGGTGCATATTGGCAGGACTTCACCACCACCTAAAGGATGTTACTGGAAAAACAAAGCAAACAGGTGTGAGTGGTTAATGATCTGTGTAGAGGTGAACACAAGCCAGGAGCCCAGTTCCCTGTGCTGCCATATCACCTCCTAGTCATTCAAATGGATATGCAAAGCGTAAGCCCTCTGTGCAGTTGGAACACGGACTTAGTGTAACTTCAGAGTACCTGCTCTGTGGAGCAGGGGGCAGTGAGAAGGGAGGAAGTGGCTTGATGTTTGCTGAGGTATCTCCTACTCTCAAGAGAGCAATAATTAGATCCTGTTATGACCGCAGCAGAGCTTGCAAGAGCTCTTCTCTATGTGTGGATCTCTCAGCAGAACACACTGCAAGGATTTCACTTCCTGCTGCAATGCTTCAGTTCCAAATCCAGCCCAAACTTAGGGGTTGATAGCAGAAATAAAAGCATCTTTTGCAATAAGTTGTATGCAAAGATGTGCAGAGCCCTTGGCCATGGGCCGGTGGCTGGGGCTGAAGAAACTCCAGCCCTGCCATTTGCTGGAGCTGGAACTGCTTTGTCCTACGCAAAACCACCGAGGACAGCGAACTTGAGGCAGGTGCCTTCCGTGTTGGCATCACCACTAGATGTCAGTGCCTGAAACTGCTTCTTCACCCTCAGCAAGCCACTGACACTGGGGAAGAGAGGAAGCAAAACTGGTGTGGCTTCTGCTCAGGAGGATCTCTGCTGGGGTTAAGCTCCCTTTAATAAGCTGCTTACAACAGACCTGCAGTCTCTTCGCTCTGACAGAAGTTTATAGCAATTAGTGACTTGAAATTGCAGGTTAAATCACACCAAAGGGATTTGGTGTTGGTTTTTATTAAGCCCTTGGTTATTGAATACATGTAGGTGCCACATTGCCACTGATGCGTGTTATTTGCTGTGCTGCATTTCTGCGGGGCTGACTTACCTGCTTAAGTGTATTTTAAAGCAAATGAGAGAAACTCAATAATGAAAATACACCAGATGAGTATGTGCAGTGCTGTACTTGAATACATCTTCCTTGCTTTTAGGTACCATCTCAATGCAGCTCTGGGGGCTGAAGTTACAGAAAGACTTAGTACTGAGGAAGTGCTGCAGATATCCAGAGCACTGGTATCCCGAGATGCAGATCCAGGATGGTGGCAGCTGCTTTTACTTTCATGTCTTCAGAGGGTGAGTAGAGGTGGCTTCCCTCTGGTTTGGGCTCTAGCTTAATGCTTGGGCTTTAGGTAGGTATAGGTGATAGAGCAGCATCAGAGAACCTCTTGAGCCAAGCATGGAAAGCCTGAAGAATTCCTCATCCAGTTTAATGTGTTACAAAGACTCGGAGTGAGTCAGTCTCTCACAAGGGCACTTTTACTGTAGGATAACTGAGGGCTGCTCTTTGCTGAGTGTAGTTTTGGACAGGGCCTGAGCAACCTGATCTCCACTGGCCTGTCTCTGAGTAGGGTTTGGAGCCTGTCACTCGCTGAGAAGTTTGAACTTGGTTCTTGGCGAAGGATGCTCCATGCTGTGCAGGCAGGTTCAATGCAGATCTCTGTGTACAAACAGTAGGAGGTGCAAGACACAGAATTTAACCTGCTAGAAAATCTGTGTGGTTTTAAGTCTTTACTTCTGTTTGCAGCTGAAGAGGCCAGTTCTGCAGTGGGCCTTGGTACCCTTGAGAAGCAAACCCACCAGCACCAGGGCTGCTAAATAATAAAAAAAATTTAATTTATTCCCTTGTGGTGCTGAAGCCATCCAGCCTCTGGCATTTATTTGCAGATTGGCAAAGCAGTTTTTACTTTTGCATTAGGAAAAGCTTCCATCAGCTGGTGCCCATCAGGAGGACTCCAGTTTGGAGGGGTTTGGGTTGCAGACAGCTCAGCAAACAGCTGGATGTGTGTGTATTGGTTTTCATAAAGCTGGTTTTCAGTTGAATTGATGGTGACTTGTATAAATAAGCACCAAGGCCCCCTGCATGGAGATTCCTGGCCATGTACCACAATGAAGGTCTTGGGGAACACAACTGGCTGCAGATGGATTGGGGTGTTTTGGTAAGCTTGAAGGGAATCCATGCACTCACTCTTTCCCTGGGGCTCTGGCATGCAGACATCCCAGCAGAGCTGTGTTTGCTGGCAGCAGGAGCAAGGTCAGTCCTGTTTGGCCTAAATCTTTCTCTTCTTTTTAATTGTAATGGAAAAAAGACCTAACTTGAATTCTGCTGAAAGCAGAAGTTTCTCACTTAGTTACAGCTGAATATAGCTGCACTTCCTGGTTCCCTGTCTCCCCTGGGTCTCATAGGATAATCTAATTACTAAATAGTTGCAATAAAGCCCCATTTTTGCCCTGGCAGGACTAATGGATATTAACATGCCAGATATTTTTATGCCATCCTCATCCTGTTCCTGCCAAAATGGGTTATTTTTTTGGCTTCTCTTGTCTGCTTTTGGATTTTGGATCTGCTTCTTTAATACATTCCTTCCAGTCTAGGCAGTGCTCTCCAACTGCCTGGCACTGATGTTAATGCCTTGCTTCCTAATCAATCAAGTCTGCTGCATGCTTCCTTAAAGGAAAACTCTGTTCATGTGGTTCAGCCCAATGACACGGACTTTCACAGGTGTAAGAAGCATTTGTCACCAAAGATGACACTGATGTGGGAAGCGAAGGTGAAAATTCATCCTGTTTGGCATCTCTGAGCGCATGCTGTGGGCAGTTCTGTTTCATAAAGCTGACTGTGAGCCACAGACTTTGTAGCTCATTTTACAGCTGATGTGAATGTCTTGATTGTAGAAAGAACTATGGGGCTATGAAGAAGTTACATGTGTGTAGTAGGGACAGGACTTGCCTTTGCTTACTCTACTAACGAAAGTGGTTTCAGGAAGTAGGAAGGCAGCACCGAGCTGCCAGGCTGATGGCTGAACTGGAGCTCTAATTGCTGACACTCCTCTATGCAAACTGCCTGTCCTAAAACTGTAGAGCTGATTTAACAGCCATTCTCCTGAGCAAGCTGTCATCCCTTCCTGGAGAACATCTCACATCTCATGCAGCCTGTGTTGTCTGAGGAAGTTGTAGTAAGTCTCTGATGTTGGTTAACTCCTGAAGCTGTGCGCTTGGGCATGGGAGGAATAACAAGATCAGCTGTTAGCATAAGTGGGTTCTACAGCATAATCACAAGTTCTTGTGTCCCTTTAGATGTGTTGTGTCCTGCTGCATACAACCTTTGTGTGTCACTTTGAGCAGTCAAATGTCAGCTCCAGCCTGGCACAAATCAGCACTAATGGTGATTAACCCAAACTTCTGCAAGTGTAGGATGAAATGATCCCAAAGAAGATCATAAACTTCATCCCTGATGTGTCTTGTTTTCCAGCAGGAGAAGCTGCAGGGCCACAGCAGTGGGGTGATCAGATGGCTCTCCAAGTGGGTAGAAGGAACCCAAGCAGCAGTGGAGGATGTTGCAGCAGCAGGTATGAGACATGTCTGTTACAGCTGTAGTTTTGAGTCCCTTGCCTGGTCTGAATTGGTTGATTGACTTGCCCTCCTTGTATTCCATTCCATGTTCTGTTGGCAGTGCTGGGCTTCAGTGATTACTTTTAAGTGCACTCTTTCCTGCTGGTGTATTGATGATTCATACTATTAGGAGAAGCTTCTGCCTTGCCTTGCCTTAGTGAAAATGATGTATTTCATAACGTCTCCTTACTCCTAGCAGGGCTTATGCTCTGTTCCCAAAACTCCCACTGTTTTCACTGCAGGCATGACCAGACTGTGAAATAGCTTGGCTGGTCTGGTGAATAATCTGTTAGTCTCTTTTAATAAACTGCAGTTTTATTTGTCTTGCTGCTCTTTAGAGCTTTTCTATCTCAAAACATTCAAGTGCAGAAACTGCCCAGCAGTGAAACGCAGCCATCTCTTTTGGGGATAGAGTGGGAGGCAGACAGGCATTTTACTCCACAGTTCAGAGTGAGAGGAATTTTGTTCAAGGACAATGAGGGAAAGCTTAGCTTGTGTGCTGAATGACCCTTTGATCTTCCACGTTCATGCTCAGCTGATCAGGACTTTAAATCTAAGCTCTGTCTCCCTCCTACCCATAGCAAACAGCCAGAAATATAATCTCATTTAGGACTTGAGCACTGGACCAGAATGACAGGACTGCAGTGGCAACTGGTCAGCCTCACATGTGTCCTATTTGCCTGTCACTTCCTCAAGTGACACTGACATAAAGCCGAAGAATAAGGGGTAGCAGTTCTGCAGTGCATAGCAGGGTCTACTCAGAGGTGTCCAATGGGAAGGGAAGGCTAGCTACAGAAACATAGTCTCCTGTAAACACCGAGGGACAGGGCAGTGTTGGAGCATTAGAAGGTGACTTTCAGGAATGTGCCAAATAGGTCAGTCCAGAGCCATGAGATGGATTTGATCATTGGGAAGCTTTGTGGTGGTTGCTCATTATTTGCTGTGCTTTCTGAGGCTCTGAGAACAGTTCGCTGGTGTGAGCTCAGCTCTCCTGGGCCGGGAGAAACTGTTGTGGCAGAAGCAAAGGAAATGAGCAGGCAGAGGATGAGGAGCAGTTGGATCCTTCATGTGCAGCCCTTGAGCAGTTGTAAAAAATTGTGTTACTCCTGCTACTATGCAGCGCGTCACTGGGAGCCTGAACTACAGGGAGATGACTGCAGTGTGTAGGCCAGAGTGGAGCCTGGAGGACTTCGGTTTTCTCTCACTCCGTGGTGTGTGTCTGTGAGGAAGGTTACAGAAAGGTTGTTCTTGTTGCAGATAAACTTGGCTGGCTGATAACGTGCAACTCGGCTGACCTGGAATGGCTTTAGCCCATTTGATAGGTGACAGTTGGTGCTTTCCTGCCTCGTCCTACATACTACAGCAAAATGTGTGGGTTTAAACCATTTGGTGAAAGCAAAACTTGGGCTTGAGGCAGAGTGGCACTTAGCTTAGGTTGTGATAAACCACTTTGTTACAGTATTCCTTTACTGTGTTTGTAGCATGAGGTGTGATGAGAACAGGAACAGCTCTGTGACCTCCTTTATGCTAACCCAGAGCAGCACAGAGGAGGAGTTTTACATTGTTCCAGCTGTGGGTATTGGGTTCCAGTTGCATAGCCTTAAAAAGGCAGAGAAACTGAAAGGTGAATTTGAATTTCTAGGTTGGAAGGACTCTGAAGGGTTCCTGAAATAACTGCTGTGGACCTTGGGAAGGAAATGCTTTCAGGAGGAGTGGTGTTGCTGTGAAGAAATGTCTGTATCCGGGTGGCAGGAAGGTTTCGGAGATCATCAGGGTATGGTTTTACTTTGTTGCTGGAGTGGGAGCTGGGATGGAAAGAACTTTGAGGAGAGGAGACACTCTAGGACCCTTTGAATGAGGAATTTTAGGTTGTAAGGTTAAATGACAAGAGCAATACTTGACCTGTCCTCAGGGGAATGCTGGTAACTCTGAGAAAGGGATATACCCTAACACTATTGCTGTTCTGGAATGTTCCCCTAGCTTAGTGCAGTCCTGAGCAGGGATAATTGTGCCTCCTTGTGTGACTGGGTTTCCATCTTATCAGAGATCTCACAACTCTCCTTGCTGGAAGAGATAAGGATGATTAGTTCCATGGGTGGCATCTTACTTGTTTACTGAGCTCTCATAACCAAAGCTGTGGATTCTCTGGTCTCTTTGCTCTGTCAGGAGGTACAGGAGGTACCTCCTGTCTTTTCCTTCAGTAACTGCAGTGTTGCACTGTGTACCACCTCTTCCCCGAGGGGTGTTTCTAGAAGCAAGGAGGTAGCACTGTCCTCTTCCCCTCTGTTCCCTGATGACATGCAAATAGAAGGAGCCTCATGAGCAGAGGTACTGGAAGATGATGGGGAACGCTGCTCTGCAGTGATAGCCCAGCTGCCTGCTGCTGCCACCACCTCTCCTCTCCAGACAGCTTGGCATGAAGCCCGGGCTGCTTTGCTACCTCATGCCTTTCCCCCTCTTGTTATCGAGCCATGCCACAGCTTCCCAGGCTCCTGGGTTAGAGAGATCAGCCTCACCCTTTGCACTTGGGCAGATGCTTCCTTCAGCCTGCATAACTGTGTCCATCTGGATGCAGAATATAGGCCTGGACCCACAGCAGATAGAGTCTGCTTGTAAGTGAAGTGTGGATATGGGAGTGGAAAGGGTGAAACCCAATGACCTTTGAGTATTTCAGCCTGGAGAAGGCTCCTGAAGGGGAGACCTTAGAGCAGCTCCAGTGCCCAAAGGGGCTCCAGGAAAGCTGGAGAGGGGCTTGGGACAAGGGCCCATAGGGACAGGCCAAGGGGAATGGCTTGAACCTGCCCGAGGGGAGACTGAGCTGAGCTCTTAGGCAGACGCTCTTCCCTGTGAGGGTGCTGAGGCGCTGGCACAGGGTGCCCAGAGAAGCTGTGGCTGCCCCATCCCTGGCAGTGCTCAAGGCCAGGTTGGACGCAGGGGCTTGGAGCAAGCTGCTCCAGTGGAAGGGGTCCCTGCCCGTGGCAGGGGTTGGAGCTGGATGATCTTCAAGGTCCCTTCCAACACAAACCAGTCTGGGATTCTATGACCCTGTGAGTGGGCTGGGAGGAGTCGTGTCCTTGATCTGAGATACAGGAGGGAGCAGCAGGATCAATCCTGCCCTGTCCAGCTCCACCAGCCCCCTGTGCCTGCATCTGCCCCAGCTCCTGCTGTGCACCAGCCCCGAAAACGCACCTGCAGCATCCTGATTTCTGCTCTTTTCCCAGTTACTTGTTTACACTCAGCTGGGAGGGGTTGCAGCAGGATAACGCTGCATGTGGGATGCCTGCCGGGGACACACCGCTGGAAGCTCACTCCGCACTAAAACCTCCATTAGCGCTTTCCGCGCGGGTTGGTGTGGTTTAAAGGCAGTGAGCAGCCGCTGGGCTCGGAGCCGAGCTCGGCGTGGGGAAAGCCCCGGGAAAGCCCTCGGCCCCTTCCGGGCGGCGGGGCCGGAAGCGGGGAGCAGCGCTGCTGTCGCGCCCGGGTTCCAGCCTCCTTCCGCCCGTCGCCTTCCTCCCGGTGTCCGGCCCAGTCTCGCTGCCCCTCGGGCTGCAAGGGGCGGGGACGGCGCCGGGGCACCGGGACGCGCCTCCCTCGTCCCGGACGCGGAACACCAACACCAGCGGGGTTTAGAGGAGCCTTGCGATTGGTTGATCCGCAGCGGGGTGGGCGTTAACCCGGCAATCCGCTCTTGCGATTGGTTTTGCCGCAGCTGCGGGGTGGGAACGGCTTGAGCCTCTCTTCCCTCCTTGATTGGTTCTGACGCGAGGGGCGGTGCCTCTTTAGGCTGGCCGCATTTTTGATTGGCTACCGTGACAGCGCGTGCGGGGGCGGAGCTGGCAAAGCGCTCTCATTGGCTTCCGCTAAGAAGGGCGGGGCGTGCGGATTCGGGCAGCCAGTGACCGTCGGGCCCGCCCCGTTGGCCCCGCCCATCCCCGGAGCGCTGATAAGCGGCGGCGGCGGCGGCACGGGGGGCTCCGAGCGGTGGCGGGCGGGGATGGCCGGGGCGGGAGCGAGCGGCTGCCGCGGCGGGGCCGGGGGGCTCCAGCCGCTCCGCGCCACGGTCCCCTTCCAGCTGCAGCAGCGCCGCGGCGACGGGGGCCGGGCAGGTAACGGCGGGGCCCGGGTTCGGGCTCCGGAGCGGCACCGGAGCCGTTTCGCCGCGCGGCTGCTCCTGGTGCGACTCGCGGGCGGGGTGTGAGGGTAGGAGGCCGGGGATGAACCGGCTGGGTCCCAGCACCCGGGGCCCTGTGCGATTGGTACCGTGTGCGCTGGGTTGGTGCTGCACGGGTGGAAGTGAAAGACAACCGGAAGAGCGGGGAGCGGGGCACACACCGGAGCGGGGGGTTCGACGCCGGGGCCGGTGAGCGAAGGGAGTCCCCGCGGGCAGGACATGTCGGTGCTTGCAGGCGACCGCGAGTTGCCTGTTTGGAGGTTGTTCCCCCCCCTAAGAAAAGCACCCAAGTCCTGCGTGTGATGCGGCTGATCCGGCTTGATGAAGAACAACAATTGGTTCTGCGCTGATGGCAGTGGGTCCCTAATTGCAGTACTGAGAGTTTTCTGACCGCTGCAGGAATGCCTACTGAAATGCAACTTTTGGGTGACCTAATCATAGTCTTTGCCTTTTCTTCCTGTGTGTGACTTGTGGCTGTTGGTGGGATGGATGCTGGGTTCGTGCTTGGCTGTTAGCTCTCTCCAGAAGTATTAAAATAACAATGAAGCACTTTCTGGGGGGTTAAATATAAGATTAAGCAGACTCATGGGGCCAGAGGGGACTATCAGTCCAGCTTTGGGCAGCTGATCTTTGTGGCATTCAGAGTGCTCGTCTCTTGCTTAAAGCAGCAGGTCTTTAATCTGCTTTGCAGAGGCTAGAGCTCATCCTGCAACGAGAATTGATGGCCCTGAAGTGTCCCGTGTTTCCCTACTTGGGACTTGGAGTCATTCCTGCCCCTGGCAGGGTTCGTATTGATCAGAGGAGCTATTAAAAAGCATTTGGCTCTGTTTCCATTTGAAACAAGTTAATGAAATACATTTTTTGGAGTGCTGGTGAATCCTTCCCTCAGCACTGTGCTGAGCTGGAGGTGAAGCTGCACTTAATGGGGTAATTACTCAGTAGCTTCTGATGTTATAAAGAAAAGAGAGGAAATCTCAAAGCCTGCGGGCTCCTGCTTGCGTTGGAGCCCTGCAGTTTACCTGCAGCTTTCTGAGGGCAGAGCAGCTGGAGCTCTGCTGCCACGAGCCAGAATTGCTGCTCTTCATTTCTTCCTGGCTCTGTGCCTCCTGTTCAGTCTCGAGGAGCTGGGATTTTTCCTCTCAATCACAATCATTTCATCCAGAGTTTTGGAAGTGTTCACATTTCCATTGCCTCCTCGCTCTTTGTAAGCTCCACTTTGCTGCCTGCCTGTGTGGGAGCTGGAGCAGTAAACTGGCAGTGTTTAACCAAAACCTGGTATCCTGGTGAGTCATCCTCTGACACTTTTCCTCCTACCTTTTGGGAGCCCAGCATGGAAATCTATTGCTTTAGCACCTCTTTCCTCACTTGACTCTGCTGATTTTCCGGATTGCTCTGGAGCTTTGTGCTGCTGGAGTGGGCTTTTGGAATAAGAGGTGCAGGGTGAGCTGGGTCTGATCCTGCAGCTGCTCTGATCATAGAGGATCCCATTGAGATGAGGAGCAGCTGCTGAGGCTCTCAAAGGGCTTCTGTTCCAAGGAAGAGCTGGGGGATGCCAGGAAGGAGGCCTAAGAATACTTTAAGAGAACTTAACTTGCTGTTTAGTGATCCAGGCTGGCAGGACTTGTGGTGATGGGTGTCACTGAGGTCAGCGTCTGGGGTTCTTTTCATTCCTTCTCTCTTTAGTGATGCAGCTTTAGGTGGTGAAGCAGGTAATGTGTTTGTGTTTGAGCCTCTTCAGGTGCAGGCCAGGCCCAACCCTGTTGCATCCATCATTTTGCCAGCTTATGTGGCTGCAGGCAGCTCCTGGGGTAGCTGGAGCCCTGCAGCTGCCCTAACACTGTTGAGGTTCCATGTTCTCTTGGCTGGGATGAGCTTTGTGGGGTCTGTGAGGTTTCAGTGGGGTAATAGCAGTGCTTGTGCTGTTTGCAGCTAGTTTGAGCTGTCCCTGGCATGGCAGAATGCTCCAGAGGAACCAGGAAACTCGCAGGTCATTTACTCTGGGTGGATTTTTATTTCATAGAATCCTGGACTGGTTTGGGTTGGAAGGGAACTTAAAGCTCATCCACCAGAGCAGCTTGTTCCAAGCCCTGTCCAACCTGGCCTTGAACGCTTTGAGACCCTTTCAGCTGGGGTTGCCCAATGCAGCTGCATGGACCAGAGCAAAGGTTTCCCCATGACAGGGAGTGGAGAACTGGAAGAACCCACTTGTGCAGAGAAGTGGTTCTGTTCCAGGTGTGGTGAGCCCTGCACTGCCTGACTGCTCACTGGGAAACCAGCCCGCAGTGCTTGGCCTAGCCCTGGCAGAGGAATGATGTTGAGCACCACAGTGCAATGAGCCCTCTGTGTGCAGAGCTGGGATGGTGAAATCCTGGGTAAGTGGCAGTGCTGGCTGCACTGAGCTGATCTTGGCACTTCCCTCGTGGCTCCTGCAGCTGAAGGTGAGAGCCCTGGGTTAGTGGGGTTCCCAGTTGGACAAGAAAGGTCTCCAAGAAAGACCAATAAATTCCCTCTTGGAATTTGTACTAAACAGGCTTTTTTTGCATTAAAAATGAAACTTGTGGTGCTGCCATTGAAACCACCTGATGATGTGGGCTTGGCTCTCCAGGAAATGAGGGCAATCTCAAGGGAGATTGTGTGGTTGGTAAATAACGGGAGAGAATGCTTTCTGTGCTTTCCTGAAACCTGCTGCATGACTCTGGGCAAGCTGCTGCTCCTCCCTGTGCCTCAGTTTCTCCTCCTTGCAGGCTGGAAGCATTCAGGAACAGCAATAATGGAGTTTGTATGGTTCCTGCCATGCTTGAGCCTGAGGCTGCTCTGTGCAACTCTTGCATGCGTAATACTGTTGTGCTTACACTCTTTAGGCTAGCTGTAACACTGAGCTTCTGTTAGCTTTGGTGTCCTGCTCACCAGTTAGAAGAGACAGCAAGAAGGTGAGCAGAAGGTCTATCACATGTGATACTCTTGCTGAGTTGTTTCAGGAGCTTCTCATGGGCACTGGCTCCAGACAGATGGCTTTACTGCAACCAGCCAGGAAGAGAACTGGGAGGAGGGCTTGTCATCCAGTGTTAATGTGATTTATGTGGTTCTGTCTGTGTGAGGGACAGGAAACCTTCATTTTCCTTGTTTCCCACCTTTGTAACTGTAGAAATACCAAAGAAATACCAAATTCAGTTTTCATTTGACTTTGTTTTATCTCTACTGGAAGATTTCCAAGGCCTTGACAATCAAAGGTTCCTAATCCTCAGAGTGGGAGCTCAGAGCAGTCATCCCGATGCCCAGATGCTGATTTAAGCAGGGTTAACAAAAAAGGGGGGAAAACCCAACCCACAGCTCCAGATTCATTGCTTGGGTTTCACTTCTGATAGAGGTGACATGGATGAGCCTGGCAGAGCCTTAGTCATCTGTGTGTTTCAGGAGCAGAGTGAGCAAGTCCTAAAGATCTAATGTTTGAGCAAGTGTTTGCTTGTTTCTAGACCAGTCTCTTGCTCATGAGAGGCTGCTGCCCATCTGCTTGCTTTCTGCTAGCTCTTACTTCAATGTCATTGTGCATACCAGTCCAGAAGCATGCCCAGCCCCTGTCAGTGGGTAAGAGATGGGCTTGAAGATCCCACCAAAGCAGTGTCTTGCGTCAGGCTCGCCTGAGGAGCTGTGCACTTCAACCTGAGGCCTTGAGGATGTTGAAATTCCTCAGATGATTTTCTCATTTGAAAAACAAACTTCGAAAGCCTGAAGTTAAAGGTGAAGAGTTCAGCTCTTTTCCTCCATCACCAGGGTGTTCAGCTTCAGCCTTGGAGCTGTGTTGGAGGGAAATGCTCTTCAACAGCGTCTGCATCCAAAAACCTCAAAAGACAGTTTGAACTGCTGGTGTCCCCTCTTAATTCCTTTCAGTGCTATCTGCAGATGCTGTGGCCTTTGGGCAGCTCTCTCCAGCTGGATTCAACACAGCTTGGAACCAGGGGAGTGATCACAAAGCCCGGAATTGCTTCCTTTGTGCTTCAGGGCCACTTGTGAAGCCCCTGGGGCTGGTTCAGCAAAGGCCATGGGGCAGGTTCCTGCTGGGTTGTATCAGAAGGGGCTCCAGCTCCTCAACCTGCTGTAGGACCCTCTTTGCCCCTGGAGTGTCCCCCTCGGTGGGGGGCTCTTTTCTGTGCCAGTCAAGAGCTGAAGCAGAGAAAGGTTCTCATGGGGTTTCTTAGAGGGCTGTGCTTGGGAAGAGCAGGTACTTTCTGGGGCGGTTTGGGCTCTGGGTGTGTGTGGTTTGGGTAAGAGGCAGGAGGGGCAGACCCTGTGGTTCAACCACAGCTTCTGCCTCTCCACCGGAAGGTGCAGTGGATTTCAGTGTGCTGAGGGCTTTGTTTCTATGGTACAGTTGACTCAAAGCAGCAAAGAGCTGTGAAATCCCATCCTGGCATGGGTGGGAGTTTCCTTTCAGTTGTAAATCTGCTTTAAGAGCAAAGGGTTTGTGAGTTTAAAATACAGAGGGGGAGAGAGGTGTCGGATGTGTCCCTTGCAGAGAGCTGGAGCTTGGAGCAGCCTGGTCTGGTGCAAGGTGTCCCTGCCTTGGGTGGGGTTTTGTGCAGACCCCTCTGCTGGTGTGGTCTTAGCGCCTTGTTTGTCCTTTGGTGCCCCAAGTAAGCACGTTCTGCAGGGTCCTGATCTCCTCATTGCTGGTTAAAGCTTGAGTTCTCCCTCTTGCCTCATCTCCTTACAAAGACCTGCCTGTAGCTGGCTCTGTGGAGAGAATCTTCTTTCCCTCTCCAGCTTCTGTGACCTTCCCTCCCAGCACCTTTCCAGCCCTTGATCTTGCCTTTGTTTCTCTCTTGGGAGTTAGCTCTGACCATGCCATGAATTCCTGTGAAATGCTTCTCTGTTTTCCAGCACATCTGCAGATTCCTGCAGTGTTCAAACTAGGATTTAAAGTTTCATTAAGAACAAGGAAAGCAGCCCCTTCATCTCTTTTGGGGGCTTTCTGGGATTCCCAGAGGAAAAGCTTTTATTTCTTGCCTAATCCTGCCTTGCTTTCAGGTGGTGTGATAGGTAAGGTCCTCTTGGGGAATGAACCAGCAGCAATGCTTTGCTGTGCCACCAGGAAGTGCCTGGGCTGACTGCAGTGGATGGGTTCCCCCATCTTCACATTCCTTTTTAGTGTGGAGAGAGGCACAATGCTGGGAAAGGCAGTTCTTCCCCTGTGAAGATTGACAGTCTTGCTCTGGTAAAGATCGGGACTGCTCAACTGCAGGGAAACTGCAGCGAGATTTAAATGAGTTCTAATGGTGAAGCTTCAGTTCTGGTCTTGGTTTCACTCCCACTTCTGCTGCTTGGGAACACCTGGGTGAAGTGGGTTGGGGCCTCAGAAGAGAGGTTTGCTGATCAGGTACCCTCCTGCAGGGTGAGGTGAGGTGGGATTCCCTGTTCTTAACATCCTCTGCAGGTCCTGCCTGTGTCTGCTCCAGTTACATCTGAAGACAAGGAGAGGAGAAGGGAGGCTGTTGGATTTCTTGCTGTGGCTCAGCCTCACCTCCTGCTCTGATGCTGTGGCCAAGACCTGCTCTGCACCCGAGCTGTGGGTTTGAGCCGTAACTCAGGAAGCAGAACAGTTCTGAAGGTGTACATAGGGTGCTTTTAGTGCTCTGCCATGGTAGGAAAGCTCATTTCCTTTCCACTGGTGGAGCTGCTGCTCTGGTGACCATCCTAGCAATGCCAACGTTTCTTGTGCCACCTGAACTGTGTCTGAGTGGCTGCTGTGCAACAAGTAAGTGCTTTGTATAGAGATTTCCAGGCAGATAGTGTGGGAGGATGTGGCAGATGCAGGGAGCGGTGCTGGGGTGCAGTGGGGGATGCTGACACCCATCCAGCTGCCTGGTTTGATGGGGATACTTTATCTAAAAGTAAAGTTTCTGACACAAGGTCCTGCTGTGATCATAAGAAATTAGACTTAGGCCTTTGTTATCTCACTGCACCCAAAACTCGGGGCATGGTCTGAGTAAGATGGTTCCATCCTGGCATGGCTCTCCCTGCCACATCCAATAACCCAAACCCTACATCCAAACCCATTTGGTACACCTGGATATTGCAGAATGCAGGGCAAGCTTCCCTCTGTGGGAAGCCTCTGCCCGTTGCTCTATGGTTAACTGGGAAGCTGCAGCTATTTAAACATAGACTTTTGTTTTTGTGCTTCCTCACTTGAAGTTAGACCTTTGCAGGGATGTACTCCAGAACTATCAGGCTCGGAACAACATGTCCCTGAGTTTCTGATATTGAAGGTTCTGTTTCCCCAGGGTGAAATCTACAAAGGGAAGGAAGGAAGGAAGAACATTTTACAACTCTAAGTAGTAAGGGGAACTTTAGTTTTGCTTGCCATCATTGTCTGGTCCAGCTGTCAGTATTCCTTAGTGAAAAGTGACCCTAGGAGTTGCATTAAGTTTACTGCAGACTCCTGTTTTCTCTTTCTAGATGCAGAGATTGGCTCTAGAGAGACTGAGGCATCTCTGAGCTCACTGCTGCTGTGGCTGGGACAGACCAGGGACACTGCACATCTGAAGACTTCCTACTTTGCACCAGTCTAACTTGTGCCTGCACAAAAGCCCTGTGCAGCGTTTGGAGGCAGCCAAATGGCTCCTGGAGATAGGGCTCTGTTATCTGCAGCAGCTTCATTGTCACACGGGAAGGAACAGCTCCACAACCTGACACTTGTCAGCTGTGGAGCTGGCGTGGACCAACTCCAGAGCTTGTGGCCAGGTGGCAGCTCTGCAGGCTTGGTGCAGAAGGATGATAATAGCACAGGGACTGTAAACAGGACACTCCACCCTGCCTCAGTGCCCCAAATGCTGTGCAGGCAGCCTCTGCACCCAGCAGCACCCTGCCCTTCCCTTCCCTGGACTGTTCAGTGGTAGAGCTCTGTGGAAAGGAGCAGCAGTTGTTGCTGTTCATGCATCAATAGCTTTAGATGGTGGTCAGCCATCCCACAGTTGTCACTGTAGGAGGCCAGGTCTCCTTTGCTCTCAGCCATAGAATCAACTATGCTGGAAAAGACCTTCAAGATCAAGTCCACCACTAAACCATATCAGTTGTGTCTGTTCTTGAGCCCCTTCAGGCTGTTTTTGCCCACATTGTCCATATTGGAGGTTTGGAGTACAGAGATGACCCCAGTCGTTCAGGATGTTCTGGTTATATCAGAGAGCTTTTGGGGGCCGTGGACTGTCAGAGCAGCGTGGGATGGGGCTGCACTGCTGCAGGAGGGTTCAATTCCTCTGAGCAGCAGGAGAGGAAGAGACAGATGCAGTCACATGTAATGGAGGTACAAGTGACTTTGCTTGTGTGGGCAATGAGGCATTGAAGAGGAAGCCACAGATACTCATGGGTTTCTAAACTGGAGCTTGTGGTACTTGCTGTTAACTGTTGGGAGCAGGGAGCGTGCCTGGAACTGCACACTGAGGCTTTAATCCAGTGTGGCCCTTTCGAGGTGTGGCTGTGCAGGGCCTAATGCTTCTCTTGCCCTTCCATGTGGCTTTTTGTTCCTGCCCTTTTCTCACCTAGAGCTCGAATTCCACTGCTCAAAAATGTGATTTTAGCTGATGAAAAAGATTCACCAGGCCATGTCCCTGGAACAGCCTCAGCTGGGGGCTGCAGCACCTTTGTATACAGAGGTATTCAGCAAACACAACAGAGTGTTTTAACAGTTTCAAGGCTGAGTTTAGGGTGGTTTAACTCCCTCCCTGCCTGTTCTGCCTGAAGGGACAGGCCAAGGGGAATGGCTTTAACCTGCCAGAGGGGAGACTGAGATGAGCTCTTAGGCAGAAGCTCCTCCCTGTGAGGGTGCTGAGGCTCTGGCACAGGGTGCCCAGAGAAGCTGTGGCTGCTCCATCCCTGGCAGTGCTCAAGGCCAGGTTGGACACAGGGGCTTGGAGCAAGCTGCTCCAGTGGAAGGGGTCCCTGCCCGTGGCAGGGGTTGGGGCTGGATGAGCTTTAAGATCCCTGCTAACCCAAAGCAGGGTGGGATTTTCCAGGCTGTATGTGCCAGTTCCCTTGTGATCATTGCAAGGGATGTGGGCCTGTTAATTGTGACACTGCTGGTGCTGAGCCTTGGCTTTGGAAGTCTCATGTTCTTTTCTTTCCCCCTGTGCAGCCAGCGTCCCCTGTGCTGCTGCTGTGGAGAAGAGCTGCCGTCCCCGGCAGCCCCGTGTGCGGCGCACCTCCTCGCTGGACACCATCGTGGGCTCCTACCTGCTGGGACAGTGGCCTCGGGATGCTGAAGGAGCTTCCACCTCATGCATGAATGACAAAGCTACCCAGGTAAAAACACCGGCAGACTGCCCTTGAGGTCTGTGGCCCAGGAGGGGGTTGCAGGACTGCAGTGAGCTGTAAACAGGGGTGAATAGGGAAGACAGTACACTTCCACCCGTCCAGCTGCAGCTTTCTAGGAAGGCTTTTCCCCCCTTTTGCTTCCCAGCTTCACTTGATTCCGCTTTGGTACAGAGTTAGAATTTCCTTGGCCTTGTTTGGAGGCAGATGGCCTCTGGCTCCCTTCTCCAGCACTGGCTCGATGCTACTTTAGTGTTTCCTGGTTTGCGGTCCTGGGCCAAGTCCTTATATAAAGCCTTGGGCTATGTGCCACACACTGCTCGGAGTCAGGGGTGCTCCCACCACGGGCTCGCTGGCACAGGCAGCTCTGCTGGAGGATGGAAGAGCTCCAGTCCTCGAGGAACTCTTAGCAACCTGTAAATATTACTGTACGGCAGCAAATAGTGCCATATCTGCAGAGGTGGAGGAATTCGGGAGGATAAGGGCATCCGTTTGCTCAACGAGTGGTTTATTCAGCACATTGAGCCTCTGTGAACTCCCTGTTTGAGCTTTGCTATTCAACAATTTATTGCTGGGCTGTTTGCAGGAAATTCTCCATTGGATTCCAACTTCCATTGTCCCTTTCCAAAGTATTCTTGCCTGCTTTTGTTCCAGTTCTAGTGCCCAGGAGCTCTGCTGAGGGCAGAGGCCATGCTGGAAAGGAAGGGAAAGAATTTGCCTAACTTGATTCCTAGGCAGAGAAGCACACTCTGCCTTTCTGGCCTTATCACATGGTGGGAACACTTAACCCCAGTGCTTTGGGGCTAATGAGTTTGTCTTGCGCATGGCCTGTTTGGGGAGTAGGTTGGAGAAGAGGGACACCTTCTTCCTGGAATGGAAGCCATGACTATGTTAATTCCTGTGTGAGCATGGAGCTGAGCACTCCTGGCAGTGAATAGGTGCTGCAGCCTTTCAGCATTATCTGCAGGAGTCTTGCAAATGGCGATTTCACCTTGCACCATGCCTGTGAAATGAGCATTGATCTCCAGTGCTTCACACACAAACCCCAGTGTGTGGCAAAGGACTTGGCTGGTGATAGCTGGGAATGAAGTCCTCGGATCCAGCCTGCCCTGTGGATCAGAAGCTCCTCCTCATAACCCTGGCACTTTGCTGCTCCTGCCCTGTTCTCAGGCTCAGCTGTTCCCAAACCTGGGACTCTCTCTGTCATCAGCACGTGTTCATCTCCTCACTGAGCTCCTGATGAGCTCTTCTGCAGAGCTCTGTCCGGTTGCTGTCATGGGGTGGGTAAGTGAGGGTGCAGGTGCTCAGTATGGGGTTGAGGGTACCAGCACTGCACAGGGTCAGAGCTTGTGACTTTCTTGTGCTGTGCAGAGCACTTTGTTCTCTCTCCTGTCTCTGAGGAAGCGGTTTTGTCACAGTTAGTACAAAAGGTTCTGTAATTTCCTTCTGCCCTGACAGGGCCTGCAGAGGTGGGACGTGTCTGCGCCCTCTGCTCTCAGGCCTTCTATTGCGAGCAGCAGCTTTTCTTCCTTTTTAGGCCTGAGTTTTCTTGTGAGCCCCAGTGCTTGGGTGTCCCAGCAATAGGGTGCAGTAAGTGACTCCTCAAGCAGGGCTCAGGAGGCTTCTGTTGACTTGAGGGCAGTTTCTGTCCCATCCTGCAAGGCAGGGCTGTGCCTGGCAGCTGGAGTTCAGCTTCCCACACACTTGCTTCTTGCAGTAACATGGGACAGGGCTGTTGTCTCGTCCCTTAGACCTGTGCCTCTTGTCCTTATGTGCATGATCTCCTGGGACACACAATGACACAATGCTTTGGGATAACGGCCAAATAATGGTGTTTGAGTTGTTTAGGGGAGAGTGTTTGAGGTAGGAAATGAGCTCAGATGTGCCATGTGCAAGGCTGGTCCTTGCCATAGGATTTCCTATCGTGTTAGGCTGCTCCTTAACTCAGTCTGGCACAGGTCAGGGTGGCTGTGAGTGCTCAGAGCAGAGCAGGACCCCAGGGCAGTGGTTCAGGATCTTCTTTCTTCTCTCCAGTCAAACTGGAGTAGAACTGTGCTGTGCTGCCTGCTGCTCACAGGCATTGCAAAATGGAGATGTAGGCAACAGGGAACACAGTGCTGCTTACAATGCTATGTGTAAGAAGGGGCTTCATTCAGAGCCTGTTTTTCTGCCTGGAAATCACCTGTATCCCTCTCCAGAAGGGAAAGCTGGTGCCTCTCTGGGTAACTTGCCCTGTTCCTTTGGTTTAAACAGACTTTCAAGCCTGTTTTGAGAGCAGCAGCTTCTGTCATCCGCTGGATTCAAGAGGCTTGTTTAAAGCAGCTGCTGTTCTTGCAGTAGCCTCTGGGGAAATCAGCTCAGCTGCTCCGAGAGGAGCTGTTCTCAGGCCCTTGCACCTCCTGAGCCTGGAGGAGGGAAATGTTATCCAAAGCCTCCCACAGAAATGGCAGTGACACGGGGGGAGCATTCGGAGAGGCACTGAAATGGGATGTTAGGGAGGAAAAAGTGATGGTTGGTCTCAGACGCTGTGCCTGTGGGACTGCTGGGATCATGCTGAGTTCAGGGGGAGGAAGTTCACACCCTTTGCTGATCACATTAACAGCACTTTCTGATTTCCATTGATACTCAAACCATGCCTGGTGCTTGGCCAGCAGCTTGGGAATGTGGTGCTGAGGCTGCTCTGCATGAGGAGGCACTTGAGACCTGCAGCCCTGCGGATGGAGGCCCATGAGCTGCAGAGGCACCCGAGCTCCTCCAGCCCCTCTGCAGCCAACCTCTGGTTCTGGTTGTGCCTTTGAACCCTGGGCTGGGAGGCTGAGGTCTCAGGAGCACTTTGTGTGTTCTCACCCTCGGGTGAGGCTTTTCCTCTTGGTGATGCTGCTTCATACAATGAGTGCCTCGAACATGAAACACTGCAGCACAGCAGCACGGGGCTGCTGCAGTTTTTTCTCCAGGGTGATGCTCTTTATCTCATAGAATCATAGTCAGGGTTGGAAAGGAGCTTAAGATCATCTAAGGCACTTGGGGCGATTGTCCACCAGCGATAGGACAAGGGGTGATGGGTTCAAACTGAAACAGGAAGTTCAGGTTGTGAGGGTGCTGAGGCGCTGGCACAGGGTGCCCAGAGAAGCTGTGGCTGCCCCATCCCTGGCAGTGCTCAAGGCCAGGTTGGACACAGGGGCTTGGAGCAAGCTGCTCCAGTGGAAGGGGTCCCTGCCCGTGGCAGGGGTTGGAGCTGGAGGAGCTTTCAGGTCCCTTCCAGTACAAACCATGCTGGGACTGTTTCTGTGATTATTACGTTAATGGGGGAGGCGAGAACAGGCCAGTGAATGGGCAGAAGTGATCACTTGTTCTTAGGACTCCAGCACAGTCTCTAAAGCAGTCAATGTGGTTATTCTCAGCCATGTTTCTCATCACTCCAGACTCCAGTGTCCTGGCATGATGTGGAAGTGGGGAAAGCCAACTCCAGTGCTCACAAGCGTTCTGCTTCTTGGGGTAGCACAGACCACCGCAGAGAGGTAAACTACACCACTCCCAACGCTTGAGCAAGGTCTGTGCTAGTTCCTAATGTACAGGAGGCTGCTGCTGGCATGGGAGGGGAGTGGGAGGCCAGGAGACTACTGAAGATGAGACCTTAGCCCTTATTCTCATCCCTAACGCTCTGTGATCCAACTAAAGACTGATCTTGGTGGCTGCTTCTAGCAGGCAGCTATTGTAAAGCAGCTCCACTGCAGCTCAGTGCATTGCTGGTCAGTGTCGTGGTGTCTGGGGGTTCCAGGGGGTTCCCAGCGTGCTGTAGGCGGAGGAAAATCCAGATCCTCTGGAGGAACGGTGCTGGGCGCACTGCAGCAGAGCACTCTGTGATGAGGCCTTTTAAGGGGTTCTGCTCCATGCTTCTTGAGGAGGCCAAAGCTGCTCCTTGTGATTGAAGCCATCTCAATTTGGACACTTCCTTGTGGGTGGGAGGAGAGGGACCGGACCCGATCCTGTTGGGTGGAGGGCTGTTGGCTTGCCTGGTCCTAGCTCAAGCTCTGTTTGCCAGATTGCCAAACTGAAGCAGCAGCTCCAGAGAACAAAGCTCCACGGCAGAAGTGGCAGAGAAAAGGAGAGGAGCTTCCCACTGCAGGGGGACCACGCTGTCCTCCCATCCCTCCGGGTACGTTCCTGCCTCCCCTGCCCTGCCATCACCACATGTCCCAGGGCAGGGGTCCAAGCTGTTCCTATGCCTCAGGAGACCCTCTGTCTTTGCTCCTCTTCTCCCACCTCACCGTGTGCCTGTGCTTTGATCTGCAGTTACTGACGTGTCTTGGCTCTGCCGTCAGGCTTCTGTCAGCCTGAGCCTTGGGAATTGCTGTGGGAGCAGGATGAGTTTGTGCAGATACAGCTGTGAGCTCCTTTGTCTCTGGGCTGTGTTACAGGACTCTCCTTCAGGCTTCCCTTCTCCATCTCCCATTTTGAGGCTCAGCCCCTGCTTGCACAGGAGCCTGGAAGGCCTAAACCAGGAACTGGAGGAAGCGTTTGTGAAGGAGCAGGGGGAGGAGGAGCTGCTGCGGGTAAGTGAAGCTCCCAGGGCTGCCCTGGACCCTCTGGGTGCACTTGGAAATCCCTTCCTCTAAAGGCACCTCCTGTATCTGCGGCTTGGCCACGGGGACAGTCTGTGTGCCTGGTTTTGGTCTGTCCTAGGCATGTAACGGTCTAAATTGGGTCAAGTGGCTCCTGCTTCCCTCCTTAAACCTCGCTGGTGCTGTGAGAGATCAGCCAGTAGCAATCCCAGGGTGGCTGACTCCTCACCGACAGCCTTAAGACACTCAGACTGGTGTCCAGAGGCTCCTTTGCACTGGGCAGATGTGGGAGAAGTGACTCCAGATGGCTTGGAACTGAAGTGTGTTACAGGATCCAGAAGGACTCATGTCCTTGGAGCAGAGGCTCTGCCTGTAGTGCATCCAGCACCCCAAGCAGCTGCTCTCTGTAGCTAAAGCTGCTCTTAAACCCCTTCCCTGGTGCCAAGGGGCTTTCTTCCTCCTCTAAGACTTTGCTTCCTCCCTAGATCCTGGATGTCCCAGATGGGCACAGGGCACCAGCGCCTGCCCAGAGAGGCTCTGGAGCTGCGTCCCTGGTGCTGGAGCCTGGCGGTGGCAGCTGGAGCAGCCTCTCCCCTTCCCCTTCGGTGCCGCTGCACCTCTCCCCACCCCCCCCGGGGAGGCTGACAACGGAAGAACCCTCCTGTGCAGTGGATGAGGTGCAGCCAGAGCCCAAAGAGAAAGGTAAGAACCCGGAGCAGAGGAGTTGGGAGATCGGGGGGCAGAGGGGGGCAGTGGCTCATCCCTGTCTGTGTGCTGGGTTGGAGGCTGCAGCAGGGGTGGGAGAGAGGGTCTCGGTCATGGCTAAGTTGTGGTGCGTGGCTCCCAGCAGTAGATGGAGGACATGAGCTGGGAATGACACAGGAAAGGTTGGGGCTTTGCGTACTGCAGCCTCCAGCCCGGGGTCTGAAGGAACGCGGGGAGGTTGGAGCACTGTTGGTTCCTTTTAAACATTGCTCCAAATGTGCCTTTTCTTCCCCATCAGAGGAGGGCAGCCCCTCCCCAGTGCTGGCCTTCGCGTCCTCCCCTCGCCCCAACCACAGCTACATGTTCAAACGGGAGCCTCCGGAGGGATGCGAGAGGATCCGGGCCTTTGAAGAAGCTTCGTAAGTACCCGGAGCTGGTGTTGGCAGCGCTTGCTTGAGGACGGTCCTACAAGAGGCTGCTGGGAGGGGGGCAGCTGAGGGTCTGCTGCTACAATCACCCCCCCCCAAAGCAGGGAGCAGCCACTGGGGAAGCATTCCTGAGCAAACTGGGGCTGCTCCGGGCCTGGTGCTGAGCAGGAAGCTGGAATGCTGACCCTCGGAAGGGTCTGGTGGTCCCATCCCCTCCAGGCAGTGGGTGTTGGTCAGCAGAGCCCTTGAGGAGCAGAAGCAGTTGCAGAAGTCAGCTCTCAACAGACCGGGCTCCTCGTGCTGCTCTGTACCTGAGGGGGCTCAGCTCCCAGTCAGGCCCTCTGAAGGGTGCTGCAGCTCCGGGTGCTCTCCCTGTGGCTGCTCCATGCCCCTGGAGCATCCATCCTCAGCGCCATCCCCTCTTGTCTCTCCCCAGCTCCCCCAGCCCTGAGCAGCCTTTCCAGCCTTCCTGCCCAGACAAGAACAAGGTGCATTTCAACCCCACCGGCTCTGCCTTCTGCCCCGTCAGCCTGGTGAAGCCGCTCTTCCCAAACGTGGGCTTCCTCTTCAGGAGCTTCCCAGCTTCCTCCAGCCCCGGGCCGGGCACGCTGACGTCCTGCCAGCCCCCGGCCCCGTTCCTCGGGGCGCGGAAGGACGCTGCGGGCGGCAGCTTCAGCGACGTGGCCACGGCTCCTGCCCTGAGCTATGAACCCTGGAAGCGTGGTCAGGCCGAGGAGAGCGTCGTCTTCCACAGCTCCCTGGTGGTGTGAATCCTCCGGGAGCGCAGCTTCTCTAGCCTCTGGAGATCGGTGCCTTGAGGGTGGGATGCGACAGCCAAGAGGCAGCCCTGGGCCTGCGCCCCGCAGCAGGCTGATAGAACTGTGAAGCACGGAGTGCCATGGGATTCCTGGCTGCTGGAGAGGCTCCTTTCCCCGAGCCTCCCCTCTTCAAAGCACTTTCCTGTGATGAATTGTCCTTGTTTCCTGTGTGATTGTTTTGCTGGTGCAGAGGAGCAGAGGCAAAGTTGGGCTCTGGGAGGATTCGGGGTGGGGATTGCTGAGCCCTGGAGAGAGGGAAGGGGGAAGAAGAGGCCTGTGGGCCCCCTGCCCTCGGCTGTATCAGCACGGTCAGCGCAGCTCATCTCCCCCAGCACAGGTGGGGCTGGGGGGCAGCGGCTCCCGGGGCACCTTCACCCTCCCGGACAAGCAGGAAGCGTCGGGAATGTTGTGTGTGCGCTGCGGGCGCTGGTGTGAGCCAGCGGGAAGGAGCCAGCTGGGGCTGTTGGGTTTTCCGGGTGCCTTGGCAGGAAGAGGTAAAGGTCCCTGCTCCAGGGGGTGCTGCTGCGGGGGGGTCCCAGCACGGGGCTCTGGGGGGTGGCCCCTGGCAGCAGGGATGCGCTGGGGCTGAGCGCGGCCGCCTCTGCCGGTATCTGCTGTAAAACGTTTCCAAAGACACTATTTTTGCAGCTCCTTGAAGTCTGTTTTGGGTTTGTATTTGCAGAGCTTAACGGGGGGAGGGTCTTGTGCTGGAGGGGGTTCCTTGCCCTTGGGAGAGAGCGGAATAAACACTTGCGGCATTAACCCCGTTTCTGTGCCGCTTCGCTCGGTTGCAGTCAAGGGATTGAGCGTAGCCTGGGGGCGGCCGGGGCAGGGCGGGCGCTAGGACCGCGCAGGATGAGGCAGCTTCTCTCCTTGCGCATGCGCGCATGCTGTCAGAGTCGCCCCGGTGATGGCGGCAGCACCGCCCGCAACGGCCCCGTTAGCTCCGCCCACTGCCCACGGCCAATCCCCGCGCTCCACATCGTGTTACGTCAGGAGAGGACCGCGCTCAGAGAAGGCCCCCAGCCCGGGGCTGCCCCAGGCGCTGCCTGCCCCGAGCCGTGCCCCGCGGCGGGGGTCGCGGCCGAGCCGCGGTCCCGGGGTGTCCCCGGGGGCCCCGTCCCGTCCCTTCCGCGCGGCCCCGCGCGGTCCCGGCGCTGCCCGCTCCCCGTCCCGCCCCCCCGCGGCGGGCCCGGCACTGCTGCGGGCAGGCGCGGGCGGGTCCTGCCGCGCGGGCGGGCGCGGGCCGGGCGTATGAGGCCTGCGGGTCCGGCGGGCGCGCTGCGCGATGCGGTGCTGGACGTGGCGCCCGCGCTGAGCGGCCCCGGCGCGGAGATGGGCGCGGGCGGCGCGGCCCTGCCCGAGCGGCTCCGCCTCCCGCTCTGCTGCCTCGGCGTCTTCGCCTGCTACTGCTGCTACGGCGTCCTGCAGGAGAGCATGTGAGCGGGGGGGCCGCGGGGAGCGCGCCCGGCGCGGCGCCGCCTCACGCCCGTTCCGCTCTTGCAGCACGCGCGGCCGGTACGGGGAGGGCGCGGAGCAGGAGGGGTTCCGGTTCGCGCTGACGCTCGTGTTCATCCAGTGCGTGCTCAACGCGGCCTTCGCCAAGCTCCGTGAGTGGGGCCCGGGGGCGGCTTGAACCTGGCACGGGGCGGGCGGAGCGGGGCTCTGGGGCAGGAGCTCTGCCCCGGGAGGGGGCTGAGGCGCTGGCACAGGGTGCCCGGAGGAGCTGCGGCTGCCCCGTCCCTGGCAGCGCTCAAGGCCAGGTTGGACACGGGGGCTCGGAGCGAGCTGCTCCAGGGGAAGGGTCCCCGTGGCAGGGGTTGGGGCTGGAGGGTGTCACGGTCCCTCCCAGCCGGGCGAGGCTGGGGCGCCCTGAGCTGCTTCCTGGTGTTTCTCTGACCCCTCCTCCCCGCAGTGATCCATGTGTTCGACGCTGTCCGAGTGGATCGCACCCGGAGCTGGCTCTACGCCGCCTGCTCCCTCTCCTACCTGGGCGCGATGGTGTCCAGCAACTCGGCCCTGCAGTTCGTCAGTTACCCCACGCAGGTGCGGAGCCAGCGGGGGGCTCTGGGCTGGGCTCTCGCTGCCTTTCAGTCAGCAGAGACCTGGAGAGCCCAGAAGGGGAACAGCAACCCCTGGAAATGGGGGGAATTTGCTGCTGGGGGGCTCGAGGTGGTTCCTGGCACCGCTCGTTCAGCGGTGGCCCCGTGGGGGGGGTGATGCCTCTTTTGGAGCTCCCGGTGTGTTCCGTAGGAGGGGTGCATCCTGATCCCCGGAGGATGCTCCATGGGTGTTTAACCCTGTCGTTCTTTTACAGGTCCTTGGCAAATCTTGTAAGCCCATTCCAGGTAAGGAAGCTTCACGTTTCTCTTTGTACACTCGGGGGGTCTCTCGTACCCTTAACCAGGACCTCACCCATCGAACAGCTCCTCCCCTCTTCAAAGCTCCAGCACGGGCAGAGCAGATCCTGCTTTAGCTGTGGGTTGGGCTCCCCTGCGAGGCTTGGGGAGCGCTTTGTGACCTCGCCTCTTTCCAGTCATGCTTTTAGGAGTGACTTTGCTGCGGAAGAGGTACCCCCCGGCCAAGTACTTCTGCGTCCTCCTGATCGTGGCCGGCGTCGCCCTCTTCCTGTACAAGCCGAAGAGGGCGGCTGGGAGCGACGAGCACGTCTTTGGCTACGGAGAGCTCCTCCTGGTGAGTCCACAGCAGGCCCGAGGAGGAGCGGCCGCAGCACAGATAAGGCCGTGTCCTTTGGACCTCGAGCGCGTCCGTGAGGTGATGTGGAAACGCGTCCGCAGGAGGACACTGGGGTTGAGGGGAGCGCTCCGGAGCCATGGGACGAGATCCGGGCGAGAGCATCCTGGCCCCAGTTTTGAGGCCACGCGTTGCTGTTCAGTGGGCGATGGGGATGTAAAAGCTGGGGAATGGTCAAGGTTTCCCTCCTGGAGAAGGGATAAAGAGGGAAGGTTCCTTCGCTGCCTCTTGTCTTCCCTCAGCTGCTGTCGCTGACCCTGGACGGGCTCACTGGGGTGTCTCAGGACCACATGAGAGCTCACTACCAGACGGGTTCCAACCACATGATGCTGAACGTGAACCTCTGGTCCACCTTGTTCCTGGGGGCTGGTAAGGAACGCGCTGCAGAATCCACCTCGCCCGGAGGCTGCCCAGTGGCAGCGGCCGAGCTCCAGCAGCGGGGCTGGAAGCCCCTTTCCAAAGCCCTTCCTGGAGCCCTTGGGGCTGCCTGGGCTGGATGTGGCACTTGGGCTGCTCCGTGCAGCTCTGCTCGGGGCCACCAGAGGGCAGCGCCTCCTGCAGAGCGCAGCGGCCCGGCGCTGCCTCCACCTCGGTTCCTGCCCCCTTGCCCCGCCGAGCAGCGAGCATCAGGGCAGCTTCCGGCTCCCCACGGAGCGCGGCTCCGGGGGGGCACTGCTGGGGCTGCTGTGTGGGAGCTGAATGTGCGCTGCAGGGGCGGCTGCGTTCAGTAAGCAGGGAGGTGGCGGCCTCTCCTCCTCTTGCTTCGCTCTGTTGGAGTTCAGCCCTCACCGTCGGGAGCCGCTGTTGTGCACCACGGCGGCCGTGGCTCCTCGGGCTGCCTCTGGGCTCAGGATTTTGGCTTCTCAGGCTGGATCTTTGTTCCAGGGATTCTGTTCACCGGGGAGCTCTGGGAGTTCCTGAGCTTCACGGAGCGGTTTCCCGGCGTCATTTACAACATCCTGCTCTTCGGCCTCACCAGTGCTCTGGGTCAGGTAAATTCAGCTCCCTTGGTCCCCAGGCTTCATGGGGATGGAACCCCCCCCGTGTGCTGGGCTGCACCCCCAGAGCGTGAGCAGCAGGGGAGGGAGGGGATCCTGCCCCTCTGCTGCGCAGGGCTTGGGGCTGGATGAGCTTTAAGGTCCCTTCCAACCCAAACCAGGCTGGGATTCTCTGTGTTTGCCCAGCTGGGAGATGGGCAGGAGGGGCTGCCTCCCGTGTGGATGCTGTGAGTGGTGCTCGCGTTCTGTCCTGGCTCCCTTCAGTGTAAAACCAGTTTGAGTTCGTACCCAAACAATCAGGATTTGAAATAAGACTCAGCTCTGGCTCGGTGGTTTTCACCTGAAAGCACGACCTCGGCTGTAATTTCCCTGCTCCCGTTGACAGCAGGCATCTCTCTGCCTCTTCCAGAGCTTCATTTTCATGACCGTGGTGTACTTCGGCCCTCTGACGTGTTCCATCATCACCACAACCCGCAAGTTCTTCACCATCTTAGCGTCCGTCATCCTCTTTGCCAACCCCATCAGCTCCATGCAGTGGGTGGGGACGGTCCTCGTGTTCTTGGGTAGGTCTGGAGAGCAAAGCCCTGACCTGAGCTGAAACTGATGGGGTGCAGTGAGGGCAGAGCCAACAGAAGACACTGCTCTAAAGCAGAGGTGGTTGTATGAGAAGCCTGTTGGTGGAGGGTCCATGGGACCTACAAGGATGCTGGGAAGGGACCTTCATCAGGGGCTGCAGCGATAGCACAAGGGGTGATGGGTTCACACTGAAACAGGGGAAGTTCAGGTTAGATCTGAGGCAGAAGCTCTTCCCTGTGAGGGTGCTGAGGCGCTGGCACACGGTGCCCAGAGAAGCTGTGGCTGCCCCATCCCTGGCAGTGCTCAAGGCCAGGTTGGACACAGGGGCTTGGAGCAAGCTGCTCCAGTGGAAGGGGTCCCTGCCCGTGGCAGGGGTTGGGGCTGGAGGAGCTTTCAGGTCCTTTCCATCCCAAACCATTCCATGGTTCAAGGGTTGTTTTCCCTCTTCTTTGCAGGACTCGGACTCGATGCCAGATTTGGGAAGGGAGTGAAGAAGACGTCGCATTGAGGAGAGGGCGATCTCTGCCCTTGGGATGGACTTTTAATTTATTGTCTTGTACCTCAGAATCGGTTCTGACAGGAGCCGGGAGGAGCTTGGCTCTGGCTGTTGTTCGGGTTGTGATTCAGAATTGTCCTCAGAGTGTAGCAGTTCCGTTCTGGTTGTGGTTGAGCTGCCTTTGTTCTGTCTCTGTAATCAAAGCTGCGCCCCCAGGTCCCCGCAGCGGGATGCAACCCTTGCCTTAACAGGGAAAACCCAGCCTCCGTATCTTTATTAAAGAAAAAGAGACCGTGGCCGCCTGTCCCGAGCCTTGATTCCAGGAATTCGGGCAGCTCTTGGGGACACAGCACAAGGAAAGGGCTGCTCCTAGAACCCTCATAGCTTCTTGGTGTGGTCTGGAAGGGTGCCTGCATTAAGGGCCTGTGTTGAAGACAACCCCCTCTCCTGACGGCTTGTGTGATGGTTCTGGTCTGGAGCTGCTGGAGCAGCCGCTGGATGTTCTTCTATGAAGCGTAACCACGGAGATGTGTTAAATCCTTCCCTGAGCCCTTCTAGAGCAGAAGCAGCTCTTGGTGTATGTAGACGTTGACAGGAACCCAGTTTAACCAGTGGGGCCCCCCAACTGCTGGGGGACAGGACCCTCTGCTGCTTAACGTCACGCCCAGGGGCTTTGACAACAGCTTCTAGACCTGGAGAGGGCCCTTGTTAATGGAGCACCATCGGGATGAGTGCTGTGCCGGGAGGAGCTGTTGCCCAGCGATGTCTTTAGAGCAGGATGCTCCGCAGAGCACTTGACACCTTCCTCACAGCTGCCACTTGGGCTCCATCTGCTCGGTGGCTTTGGCCTCTTGCCCCTCCAGATGGGATCCTGAGCTCTCCGCTGTTGTCTCTGTCTCTCCATCCCCTGCTCCCCCCCGCCCCACCCCTTTCAGTTCTTTTGGCCTCCAGTTTGGTTTTCATTGAATCTGTTCTACCCAAACTGCTCGTTCCTGGTTATGGAAGGGTTTTCCTCTGCCACCTTCCCCTCTCCGCTGCCTGAAGAGCAAGCGATCAGTAGCAAACAAACACGTTCTCAGCAGTGAGAATCCTGCAGGGACAGACCCAGCTCCCCGGCCCTGTGCACACAGAGCAGAGGCTGCTCTTCCTGGTGCAGCGTGAGCAGAAACCACGTCTTTAACCAAAGCCAACCAACCCCCCCCAACCCAAAGACTTTGTGATTCCTTGTGAAACAGCCCCCCCTTTCTGGGGTGCTCTTGCTCGCAGGCTCAGGTCTGTGCCCTTCCCCACGCCGCAGCAGAAAGAAGGAAGCTGGGAGCTTCCTTGGGTGTTTTCTAAGCTGAGATTTGTCTTCGCCAGCGTCCTCACCATGTCTGTATTCAGAGCACAGATCTGCAGCTCCTCTGCCAAGAAGACAGAAGAGAAAGGAGATTTTCTCTCTCCCGACTGCTGCAGGCTCCCTTGACCCACTTTAGCTCTGAAGCCCGTTCCTGGTGTTGCTCCAGCTCGGTTCTTGCCGCACCTCTGCCTCTTGGTCAAGGAGGATTTCTGCAACCAAAGCCAGCGCCTGTACCCGGAGCCGGGAGCCTGCGGCTGTGCTTGCCCAGCGCTGCCTTCCCTGCACACCTCAGGTACTGCGGGGCTGGGGGGGCTCCAGGGCCGAGGCAGGGACCTCTTGTCACATCAGCTCCGGCTTTCCCTGCCCAGTGAAGAGCTGCCACAAAGCAGGGCCCCAGCTCGGAGCCGCCAGGAGCCTGCGGCAGCGCCTCTGCCCGTGACAGCCTGGGTACCACGTGCCCGGTGCCTTCTGGCACCTGCTGGAGCTGGAGGCAGGTAAACCCCAGGGGAGCTGGGTGAGGATGCGGTAAAGGCTCCATCCTCTGTGTTACTTCCTCCTGATAGGAACGGAACCTCCTCTCCCAGGCACCTTTTGCGGAGCAATGCTGATGTTTGATGTCTCTTTGGCACAAGGGTCTTCAGAAGCAATGCTTGAACAGGGGGAAGTGTCAGGAAAGGCTCTGCCCTCGAGTAAGAGGCGAGTAAGTGTTGGCAGAACTTCCTCTTGTTCATGTAGATGCTGCCTCACCTCCAGGCTGTGCAAAGGATCCTCAAGTCCTGCTGCCAGCTCTGGCTTTGCTTATTCAAAGGAGGGAGAGTCCTAGAGGAGGATGTGCAGTATCAGCAGCTTAGAGCCCGCAGGGGATTCGAGCAGTGCCCAGGCTCTCTCGCAGCAGCTGGGGCTTCAGCCCTTCTGCTGTCACTTGCTTTGTGCCTCTGCTCGGTTCAGACGTTCTCCACTTCATTGGAAGGGTGCAAAGGGAGTTAAATCAAGGTTCATTTTGCTCCTTTTAGGGCTGGGGGCTCGACCTCTCCGTTCCTGCAGCTCCAAGCAGGAGGTTTGGGTGCTAATGACAGACTCTCCCCACCAGACGGGTTTTGTACAGGGTCAAACGTTGCCCTTTGCAGCCGAGGTGGAGCTGGTGGCTGCTTTGAGCGCTCCCTGTGTCGAGTGCTGAGCTTGGGCTGCCTTGCCAAGGAGCTATTAAAGGGAGCGCTCGTGGTTTGCTGCTTCTGTGGCAGATGTGACCGGGCTTTCTCTGAGCAGAGGACAAAGGGCGAGCAGCTGAGTCACAGATTAACGTCCAAGTGTCTCAGACAAAGCCCTGTGAGTGCACGGCACAAAGGTCAGGCTGAGAAGCTATAAAGAGATTCCAGCTTCCTTCTGCTTTCTGCTGGCTGCAGAGTCCCAGCTGCGAGCCCGGCCATGACTCAGGCGGTTACCAGCAGGGGGAAGCCTGATTTCAACCCTCTTCAAGACAGGCAAGGAGAAAACCAGCAAACAAAGCAGCTCCTCTTGAATCAGTGCCCTCCCTGTACCTGCACCGCCTCTGAGGTACAGTGAAAGCATCACCTGGAAAGCCAGGTTTTATTCTGCTCATTCTTTCTGGCCATCAGCAGAGACCACGTTGGAGCCAAGTCCCCGGGGGCTTTCAGACAATCACCAGCTCTTCTGCGTAGTGGCCTTCATTACAAATACAATGGTTTGGGTTGGGAAGGACCTTAGAGCTCCTCCAGCTCCACCCCCTGCCATGGGCCCGGACCCCTTCCACTAGAGCAGGGTGCTCTGAGACCCTGTGTCCAACCTGGCCTTGAGCACTGCCAGGAATGGGGCAGTCACAGCTTCTCCTATCCAGGCTGAGCAGCCTCAATGCTCTCAGCCTGGCTCCATACAGGAGCTGCTCCAGCCCCTGAGCATCCTTGTGGCCTCCTCTGGCCTTGCTCCAGCAGCTCCATGTCCTTATGCTGAGGACCCCAGCAGTGCACACAGCACCAGCACGCGCGCAGCTGCGCGTGCCCGTGTCCTCAGGTGCACAGCAGCACCATTGCCACCACCGTGGAGGTTTTTCAAGGCACTCTGGCAGAATTCTGCCAGGAACCCTGTCAGCTGCGGGCGGTTCCAGGGAGCTGGGAAGCGCAGGCAGGCACTGGGGGCAGCCAGCACTGAACGCTGAGCTCTTGCCTTGCTGCGGTGTTCGTGCCTGTCCTCCCGCCAGCAGCAACGTGCGGCTGCGTCCGCTGAGGTGAGGTTTTATTTCCTAGCTGAGACGTGGCACCCACGGGGGGAACTCGGCAGCTGCCTTCCTCTTCCTTTCATCTTCCTTGCTCATCTGAGCTCCTGCAACACCATCGCAGGTGTTAAAAACCCCATGGGTTTACGGAGCACACAGAATGAGGGAGGTGATTGTGTCTTCTGGTGCCCCTTTAGGGCTCCAGGAAACCTGGAGAGGGGCTTTGGACAAGGGATGTAGGGATAGGCCAAGGGGAATGGCCTTAACCTGCCAGAGGTGAGACTGAGCTGAGCTCTTAGGCACAAATTCTTCCTTGTGAGGGTGCTGAGGCTCTGGCACAGGATGCCCAGAGAAGCTGTGGCTGCCCCATCCCTGGCAGTGCTCAAGGCCGGGTTGGACACAGGGGCTTGGAGCAAGCTGCTCCAGTGGAAGGGGTCCCTGCCCATGGCAGGGGTTGGAGCTGGAGGAGCTTTAAGGTCCCTTCCAACCCAAGCCAGGCTGGGATTCCATGAATGCTTTTAAAACCTTCCTCATCATCACAGTTTGGTCATTTTGGGAAGCTCATGGCCTCTTCCTGAAGCTTTCAGGAGCAATTAACCTCCTTTAACAAAGAAGACCAGAACTGCTCAGGAGCAGCAGGGATTCCATACCCAGAACCTGCTAAACACTGGCTCCTTCAGCAGAGTTTGGCCCGCCAGGGTCAAGGAAGCAGGCTGAGGTCCTTTACTGGGTCTGCACTTCCTCCAAGAACAGCACCAATGTGCAGCACTGGGCATTCCCAAGGACAGCTCTAGTAGCACAGACCAGACACTGAAGAATGGAGCCAGGTCAGTCATGGAAACCTTCCATCACTTGGAATGGGAGTCTTCATCTTGTTTGAAACTGGGAAATGAGAAGGAAGTGAACTATTCCAATAGGTACATGTAATTTTGGGGACAGGAAGGCAAGACTTCCACCATGGTCTTTGTAGACAGTGATTTGGTGCTGTGCAGGTGGGAGCAGCACCCCATGCTTTGTAATCACATGTTGTTGTAATTTCCCCTTTGTATTTAAAGCCATCACTAAGGAGTCTCACAGTGGCCCTGGAACACCGATAGGGTGAACACCAGACCCATCTGTAATGGCCTCTTCCCACTGGCAGCAGCAAACTGTCCTCCAAAGGACTGTTTCCCAGCTAAAATTAAACATTACAAGGCAATAAAACCCTCGGCCCTCCCAAGTGCACTCGAACAGCAGGGATCATTGCCTCCAGTTTCTGCGGAGCTGGAGACAGGAGCCAGTTGAGTTTATATCCTCTGGAAGCAAAACTGCTTGACGTTCATTTGTTAAACTGCTCAAAATCACTTCTTAGAAGCTTGCAAACTACTTTCAAGGCAAAGGCTGCCTTATTCCTTAGCAGCTTTGAGGAGCTCAGGCTGCTTTCAAGCTGAATTTGCAGCCTGCTCTGATTTAGTTCATTCTCAGAGCTGGAGTGTCCCTTTCTGCCAAGGTCGAGAGCTCTCATTCACTCAGTGCTAGGCTCTAACTCCTTGTCTGACAAACTCCTTGTCTCAGGATTAAGAGGCAACACCAATTTGGATGAGCAGACTCTGCCACTGCTCTAGGACCTGCTGGCAAGCCCATAACCTCCAGTGTTCTAGTGATGACTCTGGGGTTCATGTGTGGCTGAGCAGCTACACTGGAGCTGCAGATAGGGAGTGTTCCCCTGGGGAGCTGTGAAACTGGGCCCTGCACACCCAAAGCACAACTGAATCACCAACGTCTGCAGAGAATGAGGCCCGAGATGCAGCAAGTTGGGCACTGCAGTGCCTGGTTTTGCCATCAGCTTCGTTCTCTCTGGTCTGATGAATTCCAGGATGTCTTTTCTCTCCCTCTGCATCGCATGAAGCATGTTTGCATTAAACTCCCCGAGGCACTGGGTAAGAGCCGCAGTAATGGTTGTAAGCAGCAAGACCCCGTTTACCTGATAACTGAGGAAATGCCTGGCAAGAAGTGAAGTGTTTCTGCAGTCAGTAAGTATTTGAGGAAGGGCAAGTTACAGAAACCTTGGGAACCCCCCGGATGCAACATCTCCTTTCACTGGCCATAGACTTACTCAGCCACAGAAAGGGCTCACAGATTAGTGTGAGATCATCCAGTTCCACCCTGCTGTCATGGAATCGTACAATCCCAGACTGCTTTGTGTTGGAAGGGACCCTAAAGCTCCTCCAGTTCCTACAGCTCCTGATGAAGAGCCCCTCTCCAGCATCCTTGTAGCCCCCTTCAGACACTGGAAGCTGCTCTGAGGTCTCCACGCAGCTTCTCTTCTCCAGGATGATCACCCCCAGTGTTCTCAGTCTGGCTCCATACAGGAGCTGCTCCAGCCCCTTTATACCATGGGATAGCAGAGTCCAGTCAAAGAAGTAGCTCTGTAAATGCTGGAATTCTCAGCCCTACTTTAATGGAAAGTGGCCCAATGATCTTTGAGGCTCCTACTTTTGGTTGGAAAACCCTGCTGCATTAGAAGTTCTGGAGGGATGAGGTAGGGAGCTGGGAGCATGAAACAACATGAGCTTTGTCTCCTGAGGAACACTGATTGAATAGCATATGATCACACACTTGAAGACTGTGGCATGCAGGGCTGAAATACTGCATGGCCAACCTTGCTTTTGGCTTTTTTCATGGCTACGGAGTGCTTGGCTTTGGAAACATGATGTAGAAAACAATTGTCTATGCAACAGCTGAGTGCATCTTCAAATGGAACGAAACACCTGGATACTCATTACTGCCATTTGGGTTGCAGCAACTTGATGCCATAATGGTCCTTGCAGCACACTGCTAATGAGAAGGTAAACCCAAAGAACTGATGAGCTCCACATTAAGCTCTTCAGTTGTGTAAGAATGTTCTGGAGCAGCAGGATTTAAGGCACAATCCTCACTAGAATTTGAGCAATCAAGAGCATATTGACAGCTAATGTGAACCTTTATCATGGTGTCAAACATACACATCCTCTTCCATCAGCATTAAAAACCAGAACAAGACTAAGCTGTCACTTGGTCAGGAATTCCGCTGCTGAGTAATTGAAAACCATCTTGTGGATACCTTAAAAATCCTGCCTTTCCCTTTGCTGTTGTTATTCCCTGCAAGGTGCAGACCACAAATGTGCTTTACATTCTCTTTTTACTACATGGCTTCTCTTCATTGGTCCCTACTTTTTCCTTACTGGATTCACTTCCTTTTTCTGCTTCTTTTTCTCTTTTTCTTGTTTTTCAGCTGTTGGAGCCCTCTCTGCTCGTTCCTTCTCTCATGCTCTGTTGCACAGAGCAAATCTTATCCTCAGTTTTCAAGGCTTCTGTCCAATTATCTCCCTGTACCTGCAGAAGGGGAGAAGAACAGTGATAAAAACCTTTACAGGCGCTTGCAGCCCGTTCCCACTTCTCCCCTAAGGAAGGCTGTTGGGGTAACACTGAAGATGAATTCTTGTTTGTGGAGCAAAAGCTGGTTTGAATAAATGGGAGGACTTGTGACAATGTTCTGGGCTCCTCCGCTCTGCAGGTGCTGGCAGAGTTAACAGCATCTTGGAGAAAGGAAAATCATTTCACAGACCATTAGGGCTGGTTGGAAGCAGCAGGATCAGGTTTTAATGAATACAGGATCAAAAGCATCTTAAAGCAAACCAACCCTGAAAACAAGAGCAGGCTCATCAGGGAAGACAGGAGATGCTTCTAACGAGAAACAAAGCACCAACTCAAAGGCATTAGGGAGTCACTTTCTCATAATAGTGCATTTTAAAGTATAATTTACTCTTCTAAAACATTAGCTTTGATACTTTTCCAGTGCATGTAAAAATAGTGCTACGAGCAGCTTCCCTGCAATTAAAATCTCAAAGTCAGAGTTCTTCCAAAAGAGGTCAAGATTTGTTTGTTTTCTCACAACTAAAAGTAGTTTTTAATCACAGCAACAATGCCTAAGTTATCTTACAGCATCCAGAAGCCAGGAAAGCAAATCTGGACAAGAAATGTGCACAGTGGGAAGCTCAGACCTGAAAAAGGTTTGGATGTGGAAAAGGGAACTATCCCTTTTCCAGGCACTTCCTTGGAGAGGTGCTCATCACTATGGCTTTGTACTGAATTTATGCTGTATGGACGTGGTGGCTGTGCTGGCACAAAGTTCTCCCTTCATGCCTCAAGGGCCATAGGTGCTGCTGGATCCAAATGCAATGAAGGTGGGAGGGAATTGCTCATTGCAATGGCAGTTCTGAGGACAAGGAACTTTCAGGTCAGAAAGGGCAGCAAATGACTTGTCATTTAATACACCTGTTGGAAAAGAATTGGTTTCAGTCATTGGTTCCAACGTGGATGCTTAAACCCCACCTAATTCCTATGCTTTTCCGGATTTCTGTTTTGAAACTGGAAGCAAAATTTCCCAACTTTGTCTTTTTTTACCTATCCATATATATGAAGAACCTGCTCAACTCCTCTCCCTCTTTAACAGTTTGTAAAGATGGGTAATATTTAACTTACCCTCCTATTCCATGCAACACTGAAGATTACTGACTTTATAGTGGAGGCAAGTGGGGATGCTGCACTCAGTCTCTAGCTCAGTCCTTGCTGCAACAGAAGCAGCTCACCAGCTCCCTTTCCCTGGAGGATGCTCAGACTTCCATGGTTCAAAGAAGCTTTTCCTTTCATCACAAACCAGAGCAGCACTTCCTGTCCTCCTGTGTGCCCTGCCAGTGCCAAAGCTCTTTTGACAAGGTAAATAACACCATAGGCTTCATGCTGGGCTGGGTCAGAGCACCACGCTTGCAAGAGGATGGAGATTCCCAAGCAGAAGCCAGGATGGAAGCAGAACCTCTTTGATCCTGGCTTTTTTAATTGGCTAGGACACAAACACTGCTATTTCACAATGAAACCATAAAAGGATGCAATATAAAGCTTCATTTTCTGAGTTAAACTGAACCCAAACAGGAACCATACCCTCAACCTAAGCAAGGATTCCATTGCAGGTTGTGAGTATAGACCAGCATTCTTCCTGCATTACATAGGGCCCATGAGCTCTGTAGGTGTCTCACTGGTATAAGGAGAGGTGAATCAGGCACCTTGCAGTGTTTGGGTGGCTGTTGCATATATAAAAGCCTCATTAAGTCTCTGCAGTGACTGGGGGTGGCTTTGTTTAGAATGGGTTTGTTTGGTTTTGTACCAAAGATGGCAAATCCAGGAAATCATTAGATAACTGTTTTCATACCCTCCCAATCACCAGGAGCCTCTATGAGCTTTTAATTAGTGCTGCATTTTCAATAACTCTGGAGCCGTACGTGGTGCCGATTCCTTCCTGGATAACAGGCAGATAATGATGAGAATCCTGGTTTTCAATCTCTCACTAAAGGGATGGCTGATCTGTTTAATCAGGCTGTAGAAACGCTGGCAGCTTGCTCGGATGCAGCCTCTCTCTAATTACATCGCTAGAGTTTTAGTGAATTGCAAGGGGAAACGTAGGAACAAAATAATTAAAACCAAAGTGGAAGTGAATGCTAAAAAGCAGGCGCTGTTTCATGGGCATCCCTTTCCAAAGCCTCACATCAAACCCCAGCTTCCATGGCTGCAGAAGCAGGAGCTCCAAACCTGGATGTGCATTTCTGCTCATGCAGAAGAAACAACCTGTCTCGGAGCATTCACGTACCCAAAGTGAAGCTGTTTGAGAGTCGGGTGCTCTCACAAGCACGGCAGAGTCAAAACACGCACACATGCCCCGTGCAGGCTGTCAAGGTTCAAGCAGTGCCTGCACCGAGGAATGGTACAGTCATTCTGTTACAGAGCTGCGTTAAGGACAGAGGGGTCTGTGAGGAGTAAGTGACAGCATCTTCTATCTGCCACCCGGGAGACGACAGCATTGACCCCACGTAGCTTTTACATAGGGAGGAGAGGTGGAATTCCAGCTGCGTTTTCACAGATATCCCCGTTCATTGTCCACTTCCTGGGAACAAGGGAATTTTCCTTAGGAGAGCATCACAAACTGCAGAAGGGGTTGACCTCCCTACAGCCAGTGCTGGACTGAAGCAGAGAGTGATGTGTGCTCTGTCTAGAACCCCTCAGTCTGCAGCCTAAGGACAATACAGGAGGGAAGGGGAGAACCTCTTTGTGGTCTCTGGAACTGGTGCTGTAATTCCCTTTTGTGCTTTGAGCCCTAAGAGGCTAAAATACATCAGTGAAACCCCAGTTTGTGCGGGGAACAGGAACCCCAGCGGAACGGAAAGGGCATGGAAACGCGATTCCAGGAGGGATCCATAGCCAGAATAGGAATGCTACCACCAGTTCCGTACCTCACAAGAGGCGGGCTCCTGGCGATTCCAGCAGTGCCTGCTGCTTCCTCACCACGGGCAGCAGCCTGGGAGCTGAAGGAGGGAAGCAGGCTCCAGGAGCAGGTCAGGACTCGGAAGAGACGCTCACCAGGAGACCCCGGGATGCTGGGTTAGCAATGGAGCAAGCAGCATCCCCTGGGTCAGCAGTGGGCAGATGTGGCTCCTCGAGCACAGGACCAGCCGTGGTGCCTGAGAAGCAGCATTCTTCACCTGAGGTAAGGGACAAAAAGACACCGCATTTTCCATTTAAAGAAGCAGAGCTGTGACGTGCGCGATGCAAACGGGTTGAGGTGGTTATCGGGGGGCAATCGCAGCAATTCACTGCAAGCCAAGGCGGAGATCGGCAGCGAGGAGAGGCCGCTGGAATGCCGTAAGCTCCGGAGAAGCTTCTCTAGGAAATAAACTTAATTTACGTCGTTAAGGCCTAGTAATGATTAAAAGCTGCCTTCCTCTGGTTGCAAACCATTACAAGGAGAACCGTGCATAGATGGGATCTTGGGACTGCAGAACTGGGGCTTCAGGGCCTCACCGGGCCCAGCCTGCTCAGAGCAGCGGCACCTCGGAGACCGCTCAGGGCGGCTCGGGGCTTCATTCAACCAGGCCCTGAGCACCTCCAGCAGACACCATAGAATCCCTCCGGGCAAGAGGAGGAGGCGCAGGGCGGTCCCTGTCGCTCCCTGCAGCCTGACGGGCGCACGGAGCCGGGCTCCTGCCTCACCGCTGCGGGTGCTCCTCTGCCGGCTGTGGAAACGGAGATCTTTGCCAAATAGTGAGCCACAGCAGTTGAGGGGCTCTTTGCCAAACAGTGAGCTATCGTATCTGAGGCGCTCTTTGCCAAATAGTGAGCTATGCTACCTGAGGGGCTCTTTGCCAAACAGTGAGCTATCGTACCTGAGGCGCTCTTTGCCAAATAGTGAGCTATACTACCTGAGGGGCTCTTTGCCAAACAGTGAGCTATCGTATCTGAGGGGCTCTTTGCCAAATAGTGAGCTATATTACCTGAGGGGTTCTCTGCCAAATAGTGAGCTATTCACGCAGAGCGGACACCCAAGAGCTCCGCCGCGCTGCCAGAATGTGATCCACCGGTGGGCGGGGCAGAACGCGCATGCTCAGCGAGTGGCGGGCGCGGGTGCCTGCGCGGACGCGGGGCTGACGGGCGGCAGGGGGCGCGCGCACCAGCCGGCGGTTGGGGGGGGGGGGGGGGGGGGGGTTAGCCTTGAGCATGCGCAGTGGTCACGAGCCGCGCGCTGTGGGAGGTGGTGCGGCGCGCGTGCGCTCGCGGGAAGGTGGGGGGGGGAATCGGCCTCCGTCCTGCTGCTTCGTCAGCGCCGCGCATGCGCAAGAGGCTGCTGCGGGGACCTGCGGAATAATGAGCCGTTGAGTGTGCTGTGGGGGGCAACGGGCCGGGGAAGACATGCTGCCAAATAGTGATCCGCGGCCGCTGGTGTGCTCGTAGCGGGGTTGGCCGCGGAGTGAGGCGGGGCGGGGGGGAGAGCTCGCGGCCGCCATCCCCACCCAGCGCACCTGCCCGCGCCTCGGCCTGCGAGCAGCGCCTCCGCCGCAGGAGACACCCGCTGGGCCCGAGGTAGGAGCTGCGGCGACCGGCGGGAGCTGGGGCGGGGATCGGCCCCTCTGAGGGGGGGGCGAGGGAGCAGGGCCTGAGGGGAAGGAGGAGGAGGAGGGGGAAAGGGCAGGGAAAAGTTGGGAGCGGGCCTGGTTCGGGGCTTCCCGGCGGCCCCTAGGCAGGGGCAGAGGTGGCGGCAGGAACTGAGTGTGGAGACACGAGAGGGAGAAAGGAAATGAGGGGCGGAAGAGCTGAGGTGAGCAACAGCCCAGCCGAGGAAGGGTGACAGGTTGCGGCTGTGCCGCTGAGGGCTGCGGGGCGCCTTCCGGCAGCACGGGGGAACTCGGGGTTCGGCTTAATTGGATCTCGGGGTGCCTGGGATCAGGACTGGGAGTCCTTAGCTGTGCCTCAGGCCTGCGGTGGTGTTTAAAGGAAATGGTGCATCATCCTGCAGCGTGGAGAGGCAAAAGAATCCCCTTTCGCAGTTGGATGTGCCACTGGTGCGGTTTGATGGAATGCTAATACTTGCTAAAAGCATTATCTTGGTTAGGGATAGATGGTATTATAAAGGTACAGTATCATTCCCGTGGTATTTGTGAGGCTGCCTGTGAAACTTGGCTTTTTGTGACCAGAGTTTTAGAGAGGAGGAAACCACAGGATGTAACGTTATTTGTTGTCCTTTTCCTCCAGCTCAGCAGTGTTTAAACGTGTTTGCGTCTGTGGTGGTAGAGCAGCATCGTGGCATAATGAAAGGGAATACTAGTTTTGTGATTGCCTGTAGAGTTCTGAGTGGTTATGTTTGGGTTGTTTTAATGTGAAACCCTATGGAGTTGTGTAAAAGAATTGCACTTTTATTTATGCTGTATACAACAGAACTTTCTGGTTATTACCCCCCCCCCCAAATTAGTTCAGTTAACATGTAACTGGCTCGCTTCTTTTCCAGTGACGTTTTCTACCCAGATGCCAAGAGTGCTTTGGTTGCCTTGTGTCACTTGTTTTGTTGTGACCTGAAGAAAAAAACAATACTTGTTTTCCTCATGGTAGTTTGCGGTGGATGGGTATGGAGCCCACATGAGAGCAGGAGTGCTTTGCTGTCAGCCTGTCACTCGCAGTAGAGGACAGTAATACCCACCAGAAGATTGTAGTAACTACTGTCAAATCTGATACCTGGATTCACTTGAGTATGGTTACCACTGTTGTAAAACTAATCGTGTTTCCTCCCCAAAAACTCGAGGATTTACGCACAGATATGCATCACGGAGGGTGTTGCAATGGGGTTTGGTGTGGCACATGGTGAGCAGTATTCTCACTTACTGCACACAGCACAGTGGAGTGCTTAAAAACTACTTCCTGTGTAATGGATCTTCCTATTAGCTGATGTTTTAACATGGAGAAGGTACCAGCACTGGCGATAGTATTGGCTTGGTTAAGGGTGATAAATGGTCAAAACAATTCCTCTCACCAGTCTGCTCTGTTTCCACTGAACCCGAGCAGGGTAGGGGGATGTTTAGGGTTAATCTCTGAACCGAGGCAGACCCAGTATTAGGTCTGCACTGTGAACCCAAGTTTGTTGCCCTGCGTGATTTTTCTAGACACCAGTCCAGTTTACAACAAGAGGGACTTACCAGCTTTATTCTTGGCACACTCTTGTGTTCAGCATTTAGCTCGTGGGGCTTGCCATTGCACTGTGAACTTGAAATCATCTGCTTCATTTCTTCCTGGGCATCATTTCTGCAAAATTGGGCATAAAAGCTGGGACAGATACCTGTGTTTTGTACGCTCTGGCGCTGTTGCTGTGTTAGGGATTGCATTCATAGTTCCATGCTTGGAAATACCCACTGTAATTTGGGAAAATTCCTTCTCTCCTCCCCAGCTTTGGCTCGATTTTCTGCACGATTGGAGTCTTATGTAAGATCTTGCTGTATTCCTCCAGCCTCTGACTGCTGGTGTTTCCTACTCAGCACAGAGAGGAAATACGACGACAATGTGTTGCTGCTTGATTCTCAGTTGATAAGCTGCTGCTGCATTCTGCCTTGTACTTTGTTCTTGGGAGCCCTCTTAAATAAAGCATGTGTCCCAAGCTCTAGAATCACATGAGGGTACAGGAAACTAGTCTGAGATCAAAGTATTGATACCCTTGAGGAAGCAGAGAAGCTGTTGTTTCTCAGAAGCTATATTAATGTATCAGAACTTCTTTTCTTGGTCTCATGGCCCTTTACTAAACTCTGTAGAAGCATTTTGGAAGGAAGGAGTTGAGTAATTCTGGAAGTCTCTTCCTCTTTGCTGACGATCATAGCTGAGAAGTCAAGAAAATACATAGCCCACATGAAATGTAATTTGTGGGGGTTTTGGTTGGGTTTTCTTCTCCACAGTTTTAGGACTAAAAGGATGCAGAACCACTGATTGTGTAGCAAATGCCTGGAAAAGACTTGGGAGTTCCTTTTTATCGTGTGAGTAAATTCTTTGGCTGCAGGCAGGAGTTGCACCATTGTGTTCCCTGACCTTACAGCTCCACAGATTTCTTTAAGCATGTGTAGAGTTTATAATGTCAGGACCATGGGAGGGGTTAAACACTCCAACACTGAATTCATAACTGGAATAAGATACTGTTTTAGCCATTGATACAGTAGAAGGCAGTAGGATACTGGTGAATTCAGATGCACTAGAGGAGTGTTAACCATTTCCATATTGAGATCTCAGTTCAGCTTTTCTTAGCCTGTGTTGTAGGTCTTATTCCATAGGTTATGTCGTATGAGTGTGGACTTGAAAAATGGCTTGCTCTAGCAATGCAGCATGTACGTTGTGCATTTTAAATGGGGGCTGATGTAATGCTTGGGCTGTGAATCATACACAGGAGTGTTAATGCTTTTAAAAATTGATCCAACTTCTGATGACAGAAATAATTGCCTGGCAAAAAAAAGATGTATATGCACACCTTGAAGAGACTCACCTACAGCAAGAGTCAGAATATTGGGTTTAACTATGCTGTTTTAAAACTATTTTAAATATCAAGGCATCTCGCAAGTACAGTGATACTGCTTCTGAAAACATGCTGGAAGATTTAACTCTGAACACTTAAATTTTGTCCGTATTCAGAACCATTTCATGTCACATCTTCTGTAAACTCATAGGCTGTAGGTGGACAGAAGGATACTTAAATTGCTGCCTGATAGTTTAGGGTTCTCTTTGTTAGGAGTTAACATTGAGTTCATAGCAGTACCATTGGAACACGTGTGATCCCAGACATGCCAGTGGCATCTACGCAGCATCAATCTGCTATGTGATGTTTAAAAATGGAAACTGCCTTCTGATAGCAAACACAACTTAAAGAATTGCATGTTTTTGAACTATGAATATGCAGGAATGGCCTTTGTAGAGGTTCACAAAATGATTTGTGGGATTTAAACAGCGATGTGTAGTTGTTCAGGTTGGTTTTATTTCCTCCTTTCCATTAAGCCTAAGTCCTCATCTTTCCCAGTAAACAGCTATCTCCCAAATGAGTCTAACATGTGAATATCTCTGTTTGGGCTGCTACAAGAGCTGATAATAAGCAAAATTGCATGGGCAGAGAAGATGGTCTGGAAAAATTTAACTGATCTTGGAGCCAGACAAGGAGTTTGCTGTCAGGACTTAATCGGCTAGAGAAGTCTTTTCACTTTAGAACATGTATATTTCGAAGTGTGGCTTTAGTTACTCTTCTGCCCACATTCTTTGCTCGTCACTGCAGAAATTTATTCATAAATCAGATCATAATTGTATGTAGCAACTTTTCTCAAGTAGCACTCACGTACTAGGAGCAGACTTCTCAAGATTATTAAGTTTTATTTCTTCTGCTTGGATTTGGAACCTACTGAGGCCTCAGTTATTTTCTCTTCAAAAGAAATCCTTTTTCATTTCAATTTTTCATTTCAAATCGTGGATTTGCCTTTGTGTCTGAAAGAGAAGCTCAGCTGACAGCCCTGGGTTTAGAGCCGTGCTCATAGCAGTGAGACTGGAGTGCAGGTGGAGCCACACAGACCAAGTCCTCTGGAGCTGCTGGATAGCAATGCAGAGAGGCTGCCTGGCTGCCTCCCAAGCACTGCTGCATAAGAGGCTAGAACAGACACTGACTACAAAGTTGTCGGTTAACATGGCTAGAACCATGCCTACAACTGTGTGGACTGTTACAGAATGTTGCCTATTCCCTTCTCCTTCCCCAAGATTCCATTAGCTTATGGTGAAGACATGATACAGCATCTCCTTGGCTGCATGGAAGTCAGGCTCTTGGGTATCCTGCCCTCATAAAGCTGCCTTTGTCATTTCAAAATCCTGTTAAATGGCACCACTATATCGGTGCCTTCGTTTCCTTCAGCTGCTTTTTTTGTGTAGCAGTGTGCAGCCTCAACAAGTTGTGCTTGAAAACCACATGTATCAGTTTGCTGAATATCTTAGAAACGCTTGTGGGCACTAAATGAAATTCGGAGAACAGTTACTTGACTCCTGCGTTTGAGAGAGACAAATTGCTTAAGATTTCCTGTTAGATTGTGGGGGGTTTGTGCTCATTTGTTGCCCAAAGAGAAGAGCAGTGTGTCAGTGGAGGTACTGGAGTCTAGAACTTCTTAAGATTGCCCATCAGATGTTGTGTTCTGCCTCATTGTCCTCTGCTCTCTAGAAAGTGAAATGGCTGTTGTTTAAATTCGATATAATACAATAATAACAGGGAGTACAAGGACAGGCATTATAGTAGATTATATTCAGCTATATCCTGGGAATGTGCTGCGCTATCCTTGCTTTAGGTTGGTGTCAACCTTAACCAAACCTGCATGTGTGGTAAAAGTCCCGGTATTAGAAAGAGTTATAACTTCTGTGATTGTGAGTTGGCTCTTGGCTAGCAGATAATCAATATTTCTCCTTAGATAATATTGCCCAGTAGCTTACTGAGCTTTACTATTGGTGGGGAAAATAGGAGGAAGAATTGTTCAAGTGGTTTTATAAGAACAGAAGGGGGAAGAAGAAAACAAAAGCAACAAGAACTGGCCACATGTAATCTCTAAATGGATTATTTGAAAGCCTAATTCCCAGAAGGATAATGGCAGAAAGTGTGTTTCCGCTCAAGCTGGGCTTGATAATCTCTTAGCAATATTAAGGCAAGATGGCACCTGGACTATGTGATGAGAGGAGGACTACCAGGTGTTTGAATTAGTGGAAAGTTGATCTAAATAAAGGCCAACAGAGGGAATTATAGTCTTGGTGGTTTTCTGGAGGTCAGCTCTGCGGTCTGCTGTTCCAGGTCCTTGGGAGGTTCTTTGGGGAAGAACAGTGTTCGTGGTGTTACCTTTCCATTTGGAAGACTTCCATGCCATGCAAGTGCACATGGTTTACTTGTCTCAAGAAATCTGCTAAAATGGCAACTGAGCTCCTTGACAAGTGACAGTTAACAGTTTCCCCTACAAGCAGGAGCTGGAGCTGTAGAATACTTCTTACGGTTTGCCTGTGAGGGAGAATCTGAAATGAGAGAGTTCACGGGCAATAACAAAACCCTTCCCTTCAAAACTAAGCTCAGGTTTCTTACTGAAGACTGAAGTCTGCTTGGGCTCATTGTTTCTGTACTGTGTTCAGGTAACGTTTTTCCTTGTGAGAGGAAAGAAACAAGCAGGAATGGATTGGCAGGGATGAAGAGCAAAGAGGTAAAAAGGAGCATTTGGAGAGAAAGAAATGGGAGCTTGCTTGCCTTTGAACATGCTTCTGACCCGAGTTATCATATTAGGAGGAAGATTAACTTTTGAGGAGAAAGAGTCCTGAGATTTAAGCTTTAAGCATCTCAGGATGTACCTCAAGAGGATTAAATACAGAAGTAGAAAGAGTTAAAGAAGAGGCAAAGCAAACATGTGGTGACCAAAACACAAACAGTGTCTCTAAAACTACAAATCCAGTTTGCTTTTAAGAATGTGATTGCTTTTTATATTTACTGGTGTGGGTGTAATTCCAGATACTTTGGGTTATTTCTAGGTAGGGTTGGATGTGATTTAAGGGGGTGCAGGTTTCTACATGTGTTCAAACACCGGCATGAAGCAGTGTTAGAAGACCAAAAATCCAACTGAAGGAGTGAAGGGCACAAATTCTCAGTGGAGGTTTTGTTTATAAAAGCAGAAAGTTATTTAGAGGAATTTTGGCTGCTGCTTCCCACCAGCTTCCTCTCTCTTTCCTTGGGTTAGTTTTAGCTTTTGCTATTTTATCTGGTGATATCTGGGGAGGAGGATGTGCTACAGCTAAAAACTGGTGTTCCTTTTCTTCCACAATCTATGTCAGACGTGCAGTTCTCCTCACAGCGCTGATGTTCTGCTGACTCTTGTCCCAGCCCTTCAGAGTTTGTACAAATTATTATTTTTGGAAGTGACCAAACCTATTTTTAATATATTTTTTCCCCCTTGTTTTATAATGGGAAAATTGGCTTAGGAGGAAAAACAAATCAAAAGCATTCCAAGAATGGAAAATCATGGAATGGTTTAGGTTGGAAAGAGCCTTAAGGTTGGAAAGAGCCTTAAGGTTGGAAAGGGCCTTAAGGGCCTTCAGCTCCAACCCCTGCCACGGGCAGGGACACCTTCCACTAGAGCAGCTTGCTCCAAGCCCCTGTGTCCAGCCTGGCCTTGAACACTGCCAGAGATGGGGCAGCCACAGCTTCTCTGCAACCTGAACTTCCCCTGTTTCAGTTTGAACCCATCACCCCTTATCCTATTGCTCCAGTCCCTGATGAAGAGCCCCTCTCCAGCATCCTTGTAGCCGGAAGCTGCTCTGAGATCTCCACACAGCTTCTCTTATCCAGGCTGAGCAGCCCCAGTGTTCTCAGCTGGAGCTGCTCCAGCCCCTGCTCATCCTCGTGGCCTCCTCTGGACTGGCTCCAACAGCTCCATGTCCTTTTTATGTAGAGGACACCAGAACTGCACAGAGTGCTCCATTTGAAGGAGGAACAGGACATGGCAGGTTCGAAAACACACTTGTAAGGATATATTTCAGTGACCTTTTACTTCCCGTGTTCCTGTGCTTGCTGAGCAAAGCAAGAGACAAGTTTTTCCTTACTGCTAACTTTTGCAAAGGACACTGCTGGATATTACCTGTTTATTCCCACTATGATTTACTACAGCGGTAAAAGTACCAGTGATGGCATTTGATGGTCAATTGCCATATTGAGCTGGGGGTACACTGGCGTTTAACATCTCTTTTTAACCGTATTTAACTGCCTCACAAAGCATCTGTAGGAAGCTCTGACACACCAGACTAAGTGTCTTTTCCAAAGAACAGAAAAATCTTTCAAATCTCCAACCTTTGGGCCATTTGAAAATCATAACTGGCATGCAGCAATTTTATTAGCAGGCTGTCATAACTTTTATTGCCACCTGCCTAGCCAAGCCATCTGGGAGGAAAGGATATGAGAGATAAAAGTGGCAGTTACTCAGAGGACATTATATAGTCCAATGTATCTCAAGCTCATACAGTCGCCCTGCCTTTTACACCACAGAAGCTTTCTAGAGCTTCTTTGCATCTGTAAGATGATATAACTTAAAATCCTGTTGGATACAGAAAGTAGCTGTTAAAGTTTCAATTCGGCCATCACAGGATTAAGTGTTTCCTTCCCCAGCAGCCTTCTGGAGAGCAGCTCCTTGGGAGACTGGCGAGACACAGGAATCTGGGATTAACTTCTGCCCTCCGCCCAGGAAACCCTTCAACTTCTCAGGGTGTTCCAGCAGGCTTGATGAATGTGCCATTGTAACGTACAAAGTTGGTGTTGTCTCCTCTTTGCCTCCTTATTAATCCTTCATTTTCATGCCATAAAGGGGAAGTGTTATCACTGAATTTCCCAATTTGTCTTCAAGAAGGCCCCACTGGAGTCTTTCAACTGCGTAATTACACAGAAGTGTTAAACCACTTCTCTAATCTGTGTGTGGAGACATTTAATTGCTTCAGTTTACTTGGAAGTAGAAGTTCTTCCTCTAGAAGAAGGCTTAGTGCTGATAAATACCTTATGTGGGGCTTGGTTCTGGGCAAGAGCAGCCTTGTGACCTCACAGGCACTGGGAGGATGCTGCTTGGGTACCGATTCTCCACACAGGCCTCAGCAGAGCTTTGTGGTGTCTTGAAGTGGCGGACTGTGCCCAACACCCATGTTGGGAAGAAGACCAACTAGGTGGTTGTGGCTTGAGGTTTAATTATCTGTGTCCAGCTCTGGGGAGCAGCACAAGAGGGATGCAGAGCTGCTGGAGGGAGGCCAGAGGAGGCCACGGAGCTGCTGCGAGGGCTGGAGCAGCTCTGCTCTGGAGCCAGACTGAGAGAGCTGGGCTGGGTCAGCCTGGAGAAGAGAAGGGTCCTGAAGGGGAGACCTGAGAGCAGCTCCAGTGCCTAAAGGGGCTGCAGGGAACCTGGAGAGGGGCTTTGGGCAAGGGCCTGTAGGGACAGGCCAGGGGGAGTGGCTTGAACCTGCCAGAGGGGAGATTGAGATGAAGTATTATTAAAATTTGAAATGACTGAAACGAACTACAATTGTAGCAACAAACAAAGCCTGATTTCACTTTATTCATAGTTCTTTCTTCCGGTCAAGCCCTTTAGGCTTAGCACCTTGTTGCTCAGGTTGATGTCAGTGAGGAGTGAGCTTAGGAAACTTCATCCTCTCCCTGGCTACTTGTTCTCTCATGAGCGTGTATCCCACGTGTTTGTGCCTGTGCTGTAAAACATCACTGGAACAATATAGATTAAAAATAGCTGTGAACAGAACAATGGGACAGCCTGGGGGGAGTTGAGCAGTGCTGCTGTGAACCCCTAGAGGAAGAAAGAAGCTTGGGTCTCTACAGCTCCTCCTGCCCCTGGGCAAAGCCAGCAGTAAGGCAGCATTCCCCCAGCCCTGGAGAGAAGGAAGTGGGTTTTGCTGCTTGTGCTGGAATTCCAGGTTTTATCTGTCCCGGAAAGACGCTGGAGACACTTCACTGTGTCTGGAGACAATAAAGCAGTGATGGTCTTGGAGACAAAACTGAATGTTGCCAGTAGAAGGGCAGTTAGCTGAGTATTCAAAAGTGTCTGCCAAGTTCAGCTTAATTTGAATGACAGAGAGTGGAGGAATTGGGGTAATTTTAAGTTTCAGGTAATAAAACCTGCAGCAAATGCCTGAAGTGCAGATTGATGGCCCTGTCTTTTCATCCCTTTCATTCCACTTGCAGAGCACAATCTGCAAATATAAGAAGTTTGGGAAGCAGTTTGATGAGAAAGCTCTCAGTTACCATCAGTGCTGGGCCTCTGCAGGTCACATGTTACCCAAATCAGTGTTTGCCCCTGAGCTTTGCTCCAGGAAATACATTTCCATGGAGTTAACTTGCATCTCTGCAGGGTGCTCCACTTCTTTCTTAGCTCCTGATAGCCAGTATCTCTTCTTCAGTATTGACATGAGCTCACTTGTGCTCTTTCAAAGGAAATGAAACCTAATAAACGCCCACTTCTGGTTTGTACAGTTAGCTAATGCGTGTGTGCTGGTATTGCCAGGTGCTTTGGGAGGGTGCACAGAACTCAAACGCAGTCATAGACTGGTGTGAGCCTTGCTTGGGAGAGGTCTGGTCTGTATCCAGAAGTAGAGAAATAATTCCCAACACATTCCCTAGCAGGCAGGTTTCAGGAGAAGATTTAAGCTATAAGAAATCATTCTGTTGATGTGGAGTCACTGAACCTAGGGCTTCGTTTTGCTATTGAGCTTGGGTTGCATGTTGCTACCTGTGGCTCTTTCAGATTAAGAACTTCAGTTGTCAGATCTGATCTCTGATAGTCTGAGTCTCTCAGAATGAAAACAGGGGGTAAGTAGAGAATCGGAATTGTGGCCTCAGAGTAAAGGAGTAAATTCCGAGTCAAGTGGGAGTCTTGGACTCCTTAAAGCAAGATGATGTGCTGGGCTTATTCCTGTAAGGAGCTGCACATTGAAGGAATGAGTGGAGGTGGTATATCCCCTTTCCAGAAAACATATGGCAACGCTTCGAAATGTTTAAATGTAACAACACATTTTGAAGGGGGGATGGAGGAAGCAGGATGATGGCTTTAATGTGTGTCCCATGGGATTTACCAGCACTCCTGAAGGTTGGTCTGGGCTTTTCTTTATTCTTAATGGTTTTCCTTTTCCCTCTTGCTGGGATGGACAGGGTGAAGCTCAGTTCTGAATTTCTTCTGCTGAGTGGTGAAATCCTGTTGAATCTTCAAACTGGCGATGTCAAGAGTGCCGAGTCCTCCCCCTCCGGCAGAAATGTCGAGTGGACCTGTAGCAGAAAGCTGGTGCTACACTCAGGTAAGTCCCCACTCTGCTGAGATGCTCTTGACACAACACGGTTAGAACCTTGTGGTTAAGAAGTGAATCAAAACAAGTTTCGAGTCTGGAGTTCAGAGCCTGGCAGTGTTCAAGGCCAGCTTGAATGGGGCTTGGTGCAGCCTGGTCTAGCTGAAGATGCTCATTGCAGGGGGATTGGACTAGGTAAGCTTTGAAGGTCCCTTCCAACCGAGGTTATTCTATGATTCCATGATTCTCCAAGGCAACAGACTGTTACCCTCTGCACTTGGCAAGGAGAACTTTGGAGGAGGCATTCGGAGAGGTTGGAGTGGTCCAGCTGCCTCTGTGGCTTGTGCTTGGGGGTTATTTGTCATGTAAATGACTCAGTAAAACTTGCAGGTTTTATGTTTTTTGCCCTTAAGATAGATGGGGTGAATAAGCATGACCCTAAACCACCTCTTCTCCTCTGTTTTCAGATCAAGGTAGTGAAGTTTTCCTACATGTGGACCATAAACAACTTTAGCTTCTGCCGAGAAGAAATGGGTGAGGTCATCAAAAGCTCAACCTTTTCATCCGGAGCCAATGATAAACTCAAATGGTAAGGAATAGAGCAGAGAGGTTCACCCCCTTGTACAACTGTGTGAAAGAAGTGTGTGTTTGGGGTTCTAGAACAGAGAAAAATCTATAAAATATATCTATAAACACAGAAGAAAATATTTGTAGTGCACAGATGGGCTCTTCCTTGACTGTACAGCGTGTGCACAGAGAAGCTGCTGTTGCTTCAGCATTGTGTTTGGGCACACAAAACAACTGCTATTTGCAGTGTTTGCTAATGGAAACCATCAACACTAATGGAAACCCATAGCTGGAAGGGAGATCACATCCTGCCTTGAAGCTGAGAGGTGCTATGGAGGATTAGTAATGTCTTAATCTGGGGGTTTTCTTGGACTGAGCTTTACGAGGCAATGCGAGTCCACAGCCAGTGTGTTCAAGCTCTGTTTCAGCCTCCCGCTTTCGGTCCCTAATACCCCATGTTGTTAAAAAGGTAATTTTTGCCTGCACTCCAAATCCTGCAATAGACGACTGTTGCTACTGTATAACCTTCCTCTTCATGGCAGCTTCTTGGGGATTTGGAGACTTAACATAGAGGTGATGGAAGTAACAATGTTCTGTAACTCCTTCTGCCCTGGAGTTTCTGCTTCTTAAAGCTGACATTCTTTTTGCCCTTTCCCTTTCCTTTAAAACTTACATTCCTTGACTTCTCCTTCAATAATTCCCAGTAACTCAGAGTAGACTTTTTTCAGAATGTGCATCTACTGTGGGTCATGGCTGACCTGGGAGAACCCTCACCCTAACCCCTAACTCTAACCCTAACCTTATTTTATCCCTTGCTGATATTAAGTGTGTTAACATTTATCTTTAAACCTCCTTAGGACAGATTGCAGCAAATCAGACACTAAAATAATAGTGTGTCTGTGATACAGTTTGTGTTCCCTTCCTTTGGGTGGCAGCCCTGTGCTTTCTTTGGGCTGCTCTTTGCTATTACATTACTTTACCTTTACAACCTTTGCAGGGCAGAGCTCAGTCAATGTCTAGATCTTTCTGCTTTTTTGTCATTATGTCTTTGAGCTGTTAGTCATTTGGCCTAGATCTTGCTTTTGGTAAGATTCTGTGGCAAGTTTCAGGTCATGGAAGTGCTTATGAGTTAAGCTTCTTCCTGCACTTACTGTATTTTCTTCACACAGGAGTAGTTTCCTCTTTCTTGCCCTAGTATTATGATGTTTGAGAAACCACCAGCCTTCCAGAACCCCATTTCTCCTTTCAATTGCTTCCTGTGGAATTTTTACCAAGCATTTCCCTGGATTTGTTGCGCTTCCTCAAATCCGTTGCCTCCATTCGACCATTTCTTTCACTTTCCTTTTATGAAAATTGACATCCAGGGCTCTTTTCAGTAATTTAAACCATTTAAACACCTTCCTCTTTTCCCTCTGTGTTTCGTTGCTTTGCTTATAGTTCCTGCCTATATATTATTGTCTGTCTTGGAGATGTAGCATGAGTCTGAGTGCAACATGCAGTTCCATTCTATTTACCCATCTATTATCTCAGTGTGGGTGTTAAACAGAACTGATTTGCTGTGCATTTGATGGTGAAAACTCTACAGTGCCCTTTCTTTGATGGCTGGGAATGACCTGCCGGACCTGGCCCTGGCATCTGACTCAGATCCCTGCTTTTACAGGTGTTTACGTGTGAACCCCAAAGGCTTGGATGAAGAAAGTAAAGATTATCTATCCCTCTATCTGCTGCTGGTGAGCTGTCCAAAAAGTGAAGTTCGAGCCAAGTTCAAATTCTCCATCCTGAATGCTAAAGGAGAAGAGACAAAAGCAATGGGTGGGTAAAAACTCATGTCTTGTCTGCTGGGGTCAGGTTGGTGTTAGCTGTTTGATGAGGCGAGGCTCAGCTGGTGTCTGAAGCACCATCTCTCTTTCAGAGAGCCAGCGAGCATATCGATTTGTACAAGGCAAGGACTGGGGATTCAAGAAATTCATTAGAAGAGACTTTCTTTTGGATGAGGCCAATGGACTTCTTCCAGATGACAAACTCACTCTCTTCTGTGAGGTAAGTCTTCCTGTGCCACTGAAAGAGCAGCACTTCCATTAGCTGGAGGTAGATGTGACCTGTTCTTTTCATCCTTGCTTTTACAGAGTCAGAGGTGTCAGGAGAAATCCTGCCTGGTTTTATGGCACTTAGGTTTTATTTGGGTATGTGTGTGGCAGTGTGTGTGCTTCCGGTGGCTGCTTCTGGGTCTGATTCATGGCGATTCACTCCCATGCATTTGTGTGTTACTTTAGATTTGTCTTTTACCTGGGATGATGATAGGAATGAAGCGTGTTTGATTATCATTTCACTTGTGGTTTAGTGTTGTCATCCATCTGTTTCTACTGTTTAAGTTGAAACTCACTTGGGATAATAACCAGCACTAGCTCTGTGATGGCAACTGGCCTGCCTATTACTTGCCTGCTGAATAAAGAAATTCTTCCCCTCAGTGTGCCTATAGAGCCAACAACAAGAAAAACAGAAGAAAAAGGAATTTTATAGGAACCACTACTTTCTCTTCATTGTGTCTGTATTTTTCTCTCAACTGCTTACAGAATGATGATTTCAATAGTACTAATTTCAGACAAAGATGCAGTTATTTCTGCAGCTAGATGTTTGAAGTTTTAAATGAGCAAATTGAAACTCTCCAGGGTCTTCAGAGCTTCTGCTGCTGCCTTCACTTCTATTGTCTTTTTAACTGCAGAATACCTCCTGTAGCTGTGATTTTTGCCAGAAGACAGGTAGAACGTGTTGTTCTCTCTTTGGATCTCTTGCAGTGTTGTTTTTTATGGGAGTCTTTTCTTTTGCTGTGTATTCTGCCAGGAGTGAAGGAAATGCTTCAGAGCTGTTCAACAGTTGGGGTTATTTGGAGGTTTTTCTACCTTGGGTTTGTTGTTTGGGTTTTATTTTCACTTTTGCTTGGCCACCATAGGCATTCACGTATTTAAGTTCTAGAGGATCAGTAGCAAAAACAGTTACTGTCATGGAGAGAGCCCTTCTTTTAACACTCGATCCTGCCCCTTTCCTCTGCTCTCGTGAGACCCCACTTACAGCACTGTGTGCAGTTCTGGTGTCCTCAACGTAAGAAGGACATGGGAGCTGTTGGAGCAAGTCCGGAGGAAGCCACGAGGATGCTTAGGGGCTGGAGCAGCTCCTGTATGGAGCCAGGCTGAGAACGCTGGGGCTGTTCAGCCTGGAGAAGAGAAGCTGTGTGGAGACCTCAGGGCAGCTTCCAGTGTCTGAAGGGGGCTACAAGGATGCTGGAGAGGAACTCATCCTCAGGGACTGTAGCGATAGAACAAGGGGTGATGGGTTCAAACTGAAACAGGGGAAGTTCAGGTTAGATCTAAGGCAGAAGCTCTTCCCTGTGAGGGAGCTGAGGCGCTGGCACAGGGTGCCCAGAGAAGCTGTGGCTGTCCCATTCCTGGCAGTGTTCAAGGCCAGGCTGGACACAGGGGCTTGGAGCAAGCTGCTCTAGTGGAAGGTGTCCTTGCAGGGGTTGGAAATGGATGAGCTTTAAGGTCCTTTCTAACCCAAACTTTTCTATGATTCTATGAATATGGGAGGAGGACAGTGTCTTGGCTCCCACCTCTGTAGGTCTGACAAATGCTCTTTCCTCCATGATGAAAGAACCAGAAAACTCCCGATTGTGGAGTGAAACTCCAAAATGAATGTCTGAGAAGGGAATTTGCAAGGTTCAGTGCAGCTAAACCTGAGCTCCACCAGTAGTCTTGGCAACTGGTACTAATTCAAGTCACTTCACTCTTTACTGAACTACTCTTTTGAAAAGCTTCAGCTCGGTGATTTTGTTTGTTCTGGATGAAGAGAGAACTTGCTGCTGCCTTCACTTGGCCTTGACGCCTTCTGTTTTCTCTTTCAGTTCGTTCTCCACTCGAGCATGTAAGAAATCTGAAGTTTAGTGATATCAGAGGGAAGGTTTTGCTGTCTGGAAACAGTTTGGCAACAGCTTTCACCAGCTTCCTTTTGGGGTTTTATTCCCCCCACTCTTTCTTTCTATTTTTTACTTCTCCTTCCTGAGCCTACAAGTCTCCTTGCATGTAAACCAATGTGCCATATGCTCTCCTAATGCTTCCCTGCTGGCCACAGGTGCCAAGTGATGCTCCTCACATCTGTACTTTCAGCAAGCGTGTTTTGCATGTAGAAACTCTCCAAGGAGTTAATACTTGATGTTTGTTAGGTGGGGATGTGTCGGGAGTGTTCTGGAGACCAGAAGGTTGTTTCTGCTGCACCTTCTCATTGCATTATTAAAGGAAAAAGTTCTTTTCCTCTCTGCTCATGTCTGGTGCTGAGCACAGATGACGTCTTGCTGCAGATGCCATTAGGGCAGAGAATGATGTGTCTTGTCAAGTGTTTCACATCTGACCTCACTTAGTTGGCAGCTGGGGGATTTCTCAACTGCTGATATGCAGGTGGGGTTGGCTGTTCATATCCCAACTGCATCACTCTTTGCTCTTTCAATTCTCTTCTAACATCATAGGCAGATATCCTGGTAAAGCTCCACAAAGAATGGTGTTCCCAAACTGCCAGTAATAGCTCTCTTCTGAGCTCAGTAGCATTGCTGCCCTTGCTGAGATGTTGAAAACACCTTGAGCAAAACCTTCCCTGTTTTTACCCCTAAGGCTGATCACCACTTGGAATCTCTCAGCTCCTTATGTAAGAGGCCATGTAATAGATTTTCATGCGAGTAATTGACTTTCTGTCATCTATGGAGAGGTTTATTTGTTGATTTGAGACACAGGTAGCAAGTGGGGTTTTGGCTGGTCTGTAGTCAGTACTGGATTCTAGCAAGGGATCTACAGCTTGGAATTCCTTTGAATGAATCTGATCAGTTTTCAGCCATCAAGGCCATGTTGCTGGTCTGGATGGCACAGGGGAGGACCAGAATCCATGCCAAATCCATGCCAAATCCATGCCAAATCCATGAAGAAGAATATTAGTTTCCTTGTATTTGGCAGGGGGTTGGAGCTGGGTGATCTTTAAGGTCCCTTCCAACCGAAACCCGACTGGGATTCTGTGATTCAGCTGTGGCTGACCATTAGCGTCCTTTGGCAAACAGCATCTGATACGTGTTTGGGTTTGGGTTTTTAACTGTGCCTGCCCTCAGAAGCCCACTGGAGGTTTGTCAGGAGTTGGGGTCTGTGCTGTCAGCAGGCTTCTTTCCTCCAGAAATACTTCTGTTATCTCACTTCATCATTTCCTCTTTTACATAACTGTGAAGCTTCCTTTGCTGACCCTTGTTCTTCTTTGGCCATTGGTTATTAATAGAAGTGAAATTTAACTTGGACTTAACAGCAAATCCAGGGAAGAGTCTCACATAGCTTCCCTGTCAGTCACCTTCTTCCTTTCCTCTTTGTTAGAGCAGGGTAGTGTCAGTCACTCTGATCTCTCCTAACTGGAGTCTGCTGTAAGTTATGATTTACCCTGTGTTTAACCATAATGGTTTAGTGCTGAACTGGCTTTTAACGCTTCCCTTTGTGAAGGTTCCTCATCAGCCAGCACGGATGGTCCCTGCCTAACCCTGTGTGCTTTAGAGCAGGCAATAAGGAATCTGCCTTCCCCAAACTTCCAGATTACTTGACACAAAACTGCTTTTCTTTAGCTTACTGTTTCTTCTAAAGTGTATTTGATAATGTGATGGAAGGAATTTAGAGCCAGAAGCAGTAAGAGGGGTCAGACACTGCCCTGCATACATGTGTGGATGCAGTGCTTGGTTATAGAAGCTCCGTGTATGCTTCATTTTCATTTGTCCTGCTGTCTGTATTGCATTATTGATTGGGGAGGGTTTAAGAGTGTTGATGGAAGGAAAAAACTAGGTCAGGTGTCACGTCTGTAAAGGCAGAAAAAATAAGGTTTCACTTCCATGGGATACCATCTAATAAAGTAAGGATGAAATTGCATAGACGTGCTGGCAGTTTTCACCTGCCCTGGAAACAAAAGCTTCCTGTAGGGAGAATAGTTGTTACAGCGTGTGTTTGAGGTTTGGGGTTGTTTGATCTCCTTTCCCCTCCAGGTGAGCGTGGTGCAGGACTCTGTCAACATCTCCGGCCAGAACACCATGAACATGGTGAAGGTGCCCGAGTGCCGCTTGGCAGACGAGCTGGGAGGACTCTGGGAGAACTCGCGCTTCACTGACTGCTGCCTGTGCGTGGCAGGCCAGGAGTTCCAGGCTCACAAAGCCATACTGGCAGGTTGGTATTGAACTGAATGGGTCTTTGTGGACTAGGAGACAACGACCTGATGGCAAATGGTTGTTTCTGAGTTGCTTCACCTTTTAAGGAGGCTTCTGCAGCTCTTTTAACTGCAGAGCTGTAGTAAAAGACAGTTGTGAACTGCTACAGGTGGAGAAGAAATATGCACTCCGTTTTTATTTGCCTGTCCCCTTCTATGGGGAGAACAGGAAGAGGATTCTGTTGGTGCTGTAGCGTACTGTAATGTATTCCTAAAGCATTTGTAAGGAGCAGTTAGCACGTTTCCAGAGGAAACTCCAGATATGTTCCTTACCACCCATGTACCCTTCAGCCTTTGTTGAAAGGACTTCCATACCCAGTTTGAAGCTACATCAGCCACATTACTGGATGTCAAACCCTGAACTTCTGTACCACCTGTATCTAACTGGGGTTTCTGTTCCTCACCTCTAGCACGTTCCCCGGTCTTCAGCGCCATGTTTGAACATGAGATGGAAGAGAGTAAAAAGGTGAGTTGACGGAAGGAGAACTTCTTTGCCTAGGTGAATAGCTCTGTAGTCAGCTGTTAGCATTGCTGGTCACATCTGACTTAGGTAGGGTTTGTGACTGTTGTCACCTTTTAACTGGTTTTCTCACATTAGATGCAGGTCTCTGCTTCAGCTGTCCTCAAGGGAGGAAGAAAGAGATCAGGAGGTGGTTGTTGCCTTTGTAACTCACGGGGAAAGAGTCTGGGGTGGGATAGGGAGAAGGAGAGAATGTGAAATACAACTTAAAGAGTTTTTCTTACTCCATCCACGTGATCTCCTTCTCTTTCAATTAGTACACATTCTAAATTGTTGGGCATTTCTGAATGCTGAAAGAGCTTGGGTGGAAGGAAACCTTTTGCTTCTTGTCAGGATCTTAATAAGCTTCCTTTTCCTGCTACAGAATCGCGTTGAAATCAATGATGTGGAGCCTGAAGTTTTTAAGGAAATGATGTGCTTTATTTACACGGGGAAGGCACCAAATCTGGACAAAATGGCTGATGACTTGCTGGCAGCTGCTGACAAGGTATGGTTGGAACTTAGGGGTGTTCAGAGTACCAGGAATGACACGTGCCTTGCTTTACAGAGTGCTCCTTGGTTGTTGCTTATAGGTGAACCTGGATGTAGTATAAGATAGGATATATATATACGATACTTATAGCTGTATAGATACATATCTTAACATATAACAATCAGGAATTTCTGTCTCTGTTGCTCATTTTTAAGCATTTTCTTGACATTTCAGATGTGTCTGTATTCAGCATGATCTAGCATAAAAGCTGGGGAGGAGAAGAAAATGACACTGTGAGCCTGGTGGTACCTTTTTAGGGTGATTTTTACCAAATCTCCAACGTAGTGTTCTGTTTTGGTAAACAGGGCATGCTTCTCCTTCTGCTCTGCGTGGTAGCTGCACCTTCAAGACATGCTCTAAAGCGATGGATAGCCAAGAGTGGGAAGGTGGTGTTTGTTTTCTTCTTGCAGTGGCAGTCCCTGCTGTTAATGGCGAGAAGGGGTGCACTGGAGGAAACTCTGCTGCCTAACCCAGCTGTGGTCTTGCAGGGTCCTTGCCAGGGAGGTGTTGGGGATGGTCTGACTGGAAGGCTGCTGGTAGTCCCCATGTAGCAGTGCTGTGGCCTTGCCAGCCAGGCAGCTGCTGCCTCCTTCCCTTTGCAGCCCCAAGGACAGAAGAGCGCTCAGCTGGCCAGTGAGCTGTCTTAACCACTGGAAATTCCTAATATATAACCAAAACTGTATTTCCTTTTTCTTTTTTTTTTTCTCTTAAAAGTGAACTTAGTGCTGGTGAAAGATGCCAGTTTGACAGCACTGGAGACTAAAGTCCTGACTTTATCCATGGAACAGGTTCAGCACGGGTAGCAGCAGTGCAAGATTCTCCACACTGCCCTGCCAATGTGCCTCAACTCTGACCTGGAGGGACCACCTCTAGGGGTGAGACCGTAGTTCAGTCTCCATGCTTCTTCAGTCCTTGGATTCTCTTGTGGGTGCCAGTTAGGGTGGTGGATTCTAAGATGTGGATGCATGTAACCTTGTTCCACGCAACCACCACATGGCCATCAAATTCCCTGTCACTGCGGACCTGGGCTTCATCAACAATGCTGATTTGAGAGGTGAAATGCTCCATATGCCATGATTAAGCTACTGCAACTAGATTAAAACTGGGAAATAGTGCAAGGAGATTCTCTGCTTGATTATAATCATTGCCACATATTTTAGTCAATATTTAAAGAGTATTGGTTGAGAGCTCACATCTTTAACTGAGAAAAGTGGAAGTCAGAAGCAGTACGTTAAGGACAGAGTAGGCTTTTAACTTTCAGTTCCTTGGCTTTTAATGTAGGGTGTTGTTTTTTTCCCCTTTTAAACTCATTGGGTGTCTTTTAAAAGCAGAAATAAGCCCTCTTTGACGAAAGCACATAAACCATCTCTTACTTGCTCAAGAGACTGAAACAGCTTCTTCTGAGTTCCTCCTGTCTCTTTGGGAAAAGATGTAATTAGACCAAACCCAAGACAAGGCACATCTCCTCAGCCCAGGAGATACTATTTCAGCCTCTTGGGTAAGCACACTATTAGGTAGGGTGTTCTTTTAAAGTGTAATTAAGAAAGGAGGGAGTTTGGGTACCTGAGAGACCAGAATGGCAACTTCTGCCCAACTGTGTAATTAGAAGCTGAGCTATTTGTAGTGAAAATCGACATAAAAGTTGTATATGCGTGGAGGAGAATATTCAGTTGACAAAAGGAATGCTTTTACCTTTGTTTGCTGCTGGTTTGAGCTACTGACAGACAATAATAGAAACTCATGGCTTGCCCCTCATTGAAACTGGTTTAGTTATTGAAACAGATGAAGCAAGGAAATTTGATTTGCCTTCTGGGATATTCAGGGGGGGATAAAACTGTCCTGGTTATGAGTGCCATGCCTCAGTTGAAGCACTTGTTATCATGGAGTCCTAAGTGGAAAAACTGTTTCTGTCATCTAAATTTAGGCATCTAAATTTAATCCAGATGGGATGAAAATCTCAATCAGAATATAAAATCAGTGTCTAGTAATAGCCCTCATCAGAGGGCAGTGCTCCCAGCATCAGGCAAATGAGCTTGGTGCCTGCTCTCTGGTCAGATTGACAGAGCAGTCCTTACAAATCCAGGATCTCTTCCAAATGTGGCCTCGCATCCTGAAGAATGTCACCCCAGAGTTGTCCAGAGCAGCCTCATAAACGCTATGAAGGATGCTTTCAAATGCAGTTCTGTCACATAAATAAATCTGAAAGATTATGATATAGAAATGTCACTCAATTTGAAATCATAACCCGAAGTTTTAACTGTGCTTAATCTGTAGGACAATTTCTGTAGTGCTAATGTCATAACTCATCTAAGAACTGCATTAGAATTGACTACTCTCTAGTGCCTGTGAAATGTAATCATGGGATCCAGACTATTCAGAATTACTCGGAAATACTCATTTCTTTCATCCAGAGAGCTGCAAACCCCAGAATCAGCTCACACATGCCAAGAGTGTCACAAGTATCATGCAGTTCCCAGCTATGATATTCCACAAGACTGAGGTTTGGGGCTGGGGTTTGAGTTCTTGACAACAAGTGGCTTAGCAGCTTTCTAAGTGCTGCCCTTTTGGAAGGCTGCCCAAGACCACTGCGTCACTTTTGAAACCCTTGGCATGTTCTAATCGTGACTGAAGTGCTGCAGCGAGTAGAGTGTGGAATTTATTAGGCAGCACTCTTCTTCTGAGCATATCCTTTGCATTTCCCAAAGCACTGACATGGCCCAACCCTGTGGATCTGAAAAATCTCGAGGCAAGTGCACAATTGGAGGGTAAAAACTCTTAGATAGGGAATGTGAAGTGAGAACAGAGCTTTTGCCAAGGCATTACAGACAGGCTGTGATGTTTTGCTTCCAGCTGGACAGCTACAAGAAATCAGGGGCGTTTGTTTAACACTGTAGTATTAAACTAGTAGCATGTGCTTGAGCAAGGCTGATCTTAATGTGCAGGTCATTAATGGCAAAGAAATTGAGTGAAAACTGCCTAAACATCCCTGGAACATCTATGGAGTATTGACTGTCAGATAGGTCTTCCCATTAGCACTGTCATGCAGTAGTAGGGAGTAAAGATTTGCCTTTAGCGTTCTGTGCCTTGTAGTAACTGAGATAGTAAGTATTACAGGTGACCTGAAACTCTCATTTCAAAGCATGAACACAGCACCACTAAGTGTGTAACACAAGGAGGCCGGGCTGAGTTATGGTGGGTATGTTTCCTCTCCATTGCTTTCCTCAGGGTGGGCACATCATGATTCTGCTGTTTATCTCTTTTTTTTTTTTGCTGTCACTATTTCTTTGAGTATGGTTCAGGTTTATATAGCAAAGCACTTTGCTCTGCTCAGCATAATAGAGTAGTTTGGAACTGGAGGGTGAAGGAGCACGAGTAAAGCTTCACATCAGGCCTGATTAAGAGTGTTCTCCTTTGTAACTCTACCTTGGCTTGTATTTTGCAGTATGCTCTAGAACGTCTGAAGGTGATGTGCGAGGACGCCCTGTGCAGTAACCTGTCTGTGGAAAACGCAGCTGAGATCCTCATTCTAGCTGACCTACATAGTGCTGATCAACTGAAAACTCAAGCTGTGGACTTCATTAACTAGTGAGTTTACTTGTGGTCCAGGATGCAATAAATCTAGAGGAAAGTGTTTATTAGCAATAGGGGTCACAACCTGGGGACTGTCACATGCAGGGGAGATTCTCCTCCATTATTTCTCTTTGATAGTTCCCCATTGTGGTCCTGCATTTATCTGGCATCTCAGAAGTGGCATTGCCCTAAAGGCAAATTAGTCTTGTCCTGCTGGGACTGTTCAGAGTGTGCAGCAGGACTGTTTCTGTGAGCTATTATGGATCTCTTCATAAGATCACAAGCAGTTTTAGGTAGTAGAATATCAGGTAGTTCCTGATGTTGAGGAACTACTTGCAACTCATAATAGAAAGACCCTTTTCAGTAGGTGTAAAATAGCTACCAACTACTTTGATGTCTGGGAACGTTTTTAATCTCATTTGTCAGTTCATGCAGCTTTTCTCAGTGCTTTAAAATACTCCTGAGCTGAGTTGTTGGGGTGGATGAGCATTGTGTTCCTGCTGTCCTCCACCTGGGATCACGTATGTTTGAGCTTTTCATCCTTCAGCTGAAGGCCTTTCCAGCACAGAGCTGTGCCAGCAGAGCCAAAGCTTACAGTCTTCCACAAAAGCTATCTAACATACACACAGAGTGACTCTAAACCAGTGCCCTAAAAATGGGAGGTTTCTCAGGCAGGTGGAAAGGATCTATTTAGTGAATCCTTCTTATCCCCAGTTGCTAACTTGGGTTTCTTCTCTCTTCTTCCTAGTCATGCTTCTGACGTCATGGAGACCTCAGGCTGGAAGTCTATGGTAGTGTCACATCCCCATTTGGTGGCTGAGGCATATCGCTCTCTGGCCTCTGCACAGTGTCCCTTTCTGGGACCCCCACGTAAGCGACTGAAGCAATCCTAAAGTCATCTTTGTCACACCACCCCATGTTTTTCTGGAAGCAGCATCATCCGTTGCTGCTGTAACCTTGACCACCAGGTAGACAGCGAAATCTGTGGAGCTTTTACTCTGTTGTTGGGGGGAAGAGACTGCTTCGTGACACCCAGACTTTTTAAAACAGCACCAAGTAACTTGGGGAGAGGGGGGAGGGTGGGCCTGGGGCTCTGGGGCTGTTCAACCTAACGAATCCCTGTCGCTGCATCGTCTGTGTGTTCCCTTCGACTTGGCTGAGTCAATTAAGTCCAGGGTTCGGTTTAGGCACCAACCCAAGTCGGAATAACCCAGCAGAGGTCCTGGGCAAAACAACGTCTCTGCGTCTGGCAGCACAGAACAAATCGTCAGATGCCTGGAGCAAGAGGACATTTTAGCTTTGGAGAGCATTGGAGGGTTAAAAAGAATTCCCAGGGGGGTTCTGGAAAGGAAAGACCTGATGGGAGCTCCAGTAGTATTTATATCAAAACAAAAGAGAATTTAAGTCCTTCCAGCTGAGCTAAAACCGGGACATTTGTGTAACTCCTTATTGCCATTCAGCACCAAGAAGATCAGTTTCTCTGTTAGTAGCACTTGTATGTTAACTGCAAAAACAAAACCCAAGAACCCCCCCCTCCCTTTATAAAATGACAGGTTGAAGTGCAAGGGGACAGTGAAGGGCTGTGTGTTCTGGAGGGGTGAGAGCCTGAAGGCAGCCTTTGAGCAAGGCTTGGTTGGAAAGGACTCTAGAAACTCCTGGCTGCGGAGCGTGCTGTCTGACGAGAACAACGGTTCCTGGTTTTAGATATTGTGGGAAATGTTTTTGGCATTTTTCCCTGCTTTATTTCCCCCCTCCCCTCCACCTTTTTTTTTTTCTACAAAAAAGGAGAAAAAAGGAGAAAAAAAAAAAAGACGAATTTTATTGTTGATGAACGCTGCGTCAAGAGTCCCTGTCCTGAGTTGCTACATGATTCTTAACAACTGTTTGTACCTGACTTGCTGACTGTATCGGAGCCAGTCCTGTTCCTTTCTATTAGTCACTCTTCTTACAGGGAAGAACTTTCAAAATAGCTGGTAACTTTTTTTGTTTTATTTTTTTTTCTTTTGGAAAATATAAATAATGACTATTTTGTACTGTGTGGTACCTGTGGTCTCTTCATTGCTGGGGGTGGCTCGCTTCTAAAACTGCCCACTCGAAATCCAGCTCTCGAAACGTTCCCTTTCAGTCTGCTGCCATGGACCGATAGTGCCACGCTGCTGCTGGAACTCAGGTAGGATTCAGGAAGGAATGTTGCACACTGGAGCAAGTCCAGAGGAGGCCATGAGGATGAGCAGGGGCTGGAACAGCTCCCTTACAAAGACAGGCTGAGAACATTGGGGCTGTCGAACCTGGAGAAGAGAAGCTGCGTGGAGACCTCAGAGCAGCTTCCAGTGTCTTCCAGACCTCTGCAGCTTCCAAGTGTGCTGCAGAGGGACTCTTCATCAGGGACTGTAGTGATAGGACAAGGGGTGATGGGTTCAAACTGAAACAGGAGAAGTTCAGGTTGGAGATAAGGCAGAAGCTCTTCCCTGTGAGGGTGCTGAGGCGCTGGCACAGGATGCCCAGAGAAGCTGTGGCTGCCTCTTCCCTGGCAGTGTTCAAGGCCAGGTTGGACAGAGCCTTGGGTGACATGGTCTGGTGTGAAGTGTCCCTGCCTATGGCAGGGGTTGGAACTTGACGGTCTTAAGGTTCTTTCCAGCCCTGACTCTTCCGTGACCTGTGGTCCTTCATTCTGCCTGATGTGGGAAGGGAGAACAGTGCAAGCCACTATCTGCTCCATCAGGTGGAGGTGCAGTGCAGGATGGCTGTGTAGGATGGGACCCATCCACGTGTGTCATCGTGAGCCCCAAACCTCCAAGGAGGTTAGACTGAAATATGCAGTGGCAAATGGAGCTGATCTGAAGATGCTGCTGTAGGGCGCGTAATGGATTACAGGGAATAACTCTTGTTTTGTCTAGGAAATGGATCAGGTAGCTGTTGGCTCTGATTTTTCTGTTACCATCCTTCTGTGCTCAGCCTCTTGTCCGCTGGGTGAAGCACATATCTATTCGTTCACTCTTATTTCATCTATTTTTATCAGATGGTGACTCATGAGAGGGTCTCTGCCCCTTTTTGTTCCCCGCCCGCCCCCCGAGGTGCTCGTCACAAACACACAATCCTCTGTACAGTAAAGCCTTCCCTTTACGTGCCTCACAAATTCCCATATTGCATCTCCTGCGTGAATGCCACTAATTCCTTTTCTATTGGATTTAACGTGCGTTTCCTTTTAAGTAAGCAAAGCATTTAGTCATAATGAGGTTCTTTGCACTACCCTGTCACAACTCAAACCAGCATTTCTAGCTTCTAATTGCAGCCAGGCATGAAAAGTTCATTGCCAGGGAATTGCAGAAGTTGGCTCTGTGGCACTGAGATGCCCAATGACGCTGCAGGAGCTGCGCTGTTTACTGAGAGCTTCCAACCTGACCCAGACCTTTGAGCCTCATCACGTCAGCGACCAACTGTTGGAGGAGCAGCCCTGGCTCCTGGGAAGCAGGCAGGGAATGGGGGTTCACATTGCCCTTTCTGGGGAGGGATTTACAGGAAAGTGCTGCAGCTTTGGCAGTCTCCTTCCCTGGAGGATGGGGAGATACCTGCAGGAGAATGATCTGTTCTGGGGCTCGTCTGTCCCAGCGCTTCCTGCAGAGCCAGGCTGCAGTTTGAGAACACGCTGTCACGGAAGCAGGTCGCTTGTTCACGTTGTTCCAGTTGCAGGTGAATTAGGATTTATTTGTCAGCTTCACCTTCTCTACCTTTTGGGTTGTTTGTTTTTTCTTGTAAATGATACAGCTGAAGCCATCTGGTGATAACAACATCAGAGCTAGAGCATACTGTTCATAAACCTCCCACTGACATCCTCCCCTCCCCACATCTGAAATGTAATTCAAGTCAACTCACAAGCTGTGGCATGTGTTGTTACTGCAGAGCTCTCGCTGCCAGTGGAACAGTTGGAGATTGGAATTCCACAAGGAGATGGCAGATTTATCAAAACAACCTTTCAGAGAGATGCTTTTCCCGGCTCCTGTGCATCGCAGCCGCCACCGGCCCGCGTTCAGAATGCAGGTTCGACCCCGCGCTCGGGCTTTTGATTCCTCCTCTTCCCCCTCCTCGCGGGGGTTCCAGGGAGACGTTTCATCCCTGGGTGCACTCTTTCATGTGCTGCCTTCTCCCTATTATCTCCTTGCTCCTGCTTCCTCTACTCGCTTTTGTGCTGACCTGAAGGGTTTGCAGCCTTCATCTGGGTGTGGGGAGGAGAGGAGGGAAGGCAAATCTCTGCTGCACGGCCTGACCTCCTCCCGCAGCAGGAGGATGTACATGTGCCCTACACCAGGCACAGGCGGCTCTCTCCAAACACCCAAACACCAAATATTTCTTCTTGGCCAAAAAGATCTCTTTCTGGCTGCCCCTTGGGCTTTGTTATTACAGACTCGGGTTCTTTTGAGGTGTTTTTCTTATTGTGTGAGTTTTTCCAGATGAAAGGAAACAGCTTGTGTGCTTATGAGCAGAACAAACAGCAGAGTGGGGCGAGCTGCTGTGCTTTGAAACTCTCTCTGCCTTTGTTCTGGTTCTCAAACTGCTGTTAAGGACACACAATACCCGCTCGCTCCTTCTTTTTTCCCCCACACTTCCTTGAAGGAGGCAAAGATTTTCTTTTTCTTAAACTTCTTTCAGGTTTCTCAACTTCCGTGCAATTTTCTTTGCAAAAGGCTTTGCTAAAATCATTATCTGGTTCAGGCAGCTTGCGCCGTGCAGTTTTCCTTCCTTTCATGACTGCCATTGAACTCAGGTTGCAGAATTCCATCACTCCCTTCTTTCTAATGCCTTTCCTTGGTTAATCTAATATGAAGCTATTTAATTACAGAGGGTTCGTTCTGGGTGGTTGTTGTTTTCTCCTGACCTGCTGCCCACCTGGATCTTTGGCTGCAGTTGCAGACGCGTGCTGCAGCAAATACTGCCTTGGCAATTCCAGTTCCTTTTGTGTGCGTTCCATCTAAAGTTAACTTTCAATGAGCTGCTGGGGCCGATGGGTGCAGAGCAAGAGGGGGAGCAGCAGGCGAGTGCTGGCTTGACCTGCCCAGCAAGAGAACAGGCAAAAGAAACCAGGAGGCAGCAGGGAAAACCCCAACTATCAGTCCATGAAATAGGTGGGGAAAGAACCTGCAGTCACCTGGAGGACTCTTGGAAGATATTGATGCTAAATAAAGCAGAAGTGAACTTTAAACCCGGTTGAAGTTGGGCAGAGCACAGGCAAGGAACTTCAGCTGAGTGCTGGGGTAAGTTTGGGTTTGGATTTTGTGTCTTGCTCCTACTGGTGTATTCGACTTTGTCTCTAAGACTGAGTTGTTCAAATCACTTGAGGAAATGTGTTAATTGCTGGGTGAGTCGGGAAGGGGTGGAGGGAGGATTGCAGTTACTCCATCAAACCATGAGGGATCCCAGGCAGGAGGGGTGCAGGGGATGGTCTCCTCTTTGAATAATTGAAAAGCATCAATGGCCCAAAAAAGGCAGTTAAATGAGCTGGGGGATAATACAGTGGATGGGAACTGGAACACTTCCCCCAGCCCTTCAGAAGGGAAACGATGTCCCGTGTTACTCCAGAGCATTTAATCCGAATGCAGGGATGTGACTTTGAGCTCTGCCATCGGAAACGGAGCGGGGATTGAAGAGGAAATCGTTGACTCTTGCCGCTGAGGAGCAGTGTTGAAGACAAGAACTTTCAGCTCTTTGTACCGAGCTGCTAATGAACCTTTCTGAGCCTTGAAGCAGCCGGAAGTGCTCATCCAGGAGTAATGGGGTGAAAACCGTTCTCAAACTGGTGGTGTGCTTTTCCTGGAAGGCTCCCGGCGGATGTGGAGCTCATCCCTGGGCATTCTGAGGCATTTAAAACCTCCTAGAGAAGGCACTTTGACAAGCAGGGATCTGGTTCTGGCACGGAGGGAGGTGGGTATGCTGGTCCTCAATAGTGACTAGTGTGGCATCCTAGAGAGCAGCATCCTGCAGGGGTGGCTGCAAACCTCGTCCTTGCTGCTGCATCTAATGTGATAGCTGGAGTGCTTTCTAGCTGCTCTTTTAGGTAAGATGGAGCAGGTCAAGTTTTAACTCAGGACAGTTTAATCTCATAATGGAGCTGGGTCCTTTTTTCCTACCCACACCTACATATTTCAGGTCTGTTCCCATGCTGTTGTGCCCTTTGCAGTGGCTCTGCTGCGTCTGCAGCTCCTCCAACACTTGCAGCCACCGTAAAACATTTCAACACAAATGAGCAGGAGATCCTCTGGGCTGCAATAATGACTCTCTCCAGAGGATGTGTAATTAAAATGCCTTTTCTTTCCTCTCCTCTGCCCAGGGTGATGCCACTCCTGCCTCGGGTTCTCCTGCATTATAAAAGCAGGCCCCCTTGCAGCTTTGGTTTCAGTTGTGCTGTGCCAGATGGTGAACCCTGAACGGGGTAGCAGCAGCACTCAGCTGGGGCCTGGAACCAAAACTGAACTAGGAAATGCTCTTTAACGAGTTAGATTTCTTTCTTGGTGCTGAAGCCTCAGAGCAAGGGCTAAAAAAGAGGCATTTCACATACAGCAAGTGTTTAAATAGGCCTTTTCCTGCCACTCACACCACAGCAATAGCTCCATCCCTTTCCAGGGCTGCTGGGACTTCTAAACCACCTCCTGTGAGGTTGTCGTTATTGTGGGTGCTTTAGCGTGGAGCTGGGCTATTGGACATAAGTGGTGGTTTTGTTCCATTGATGAGTGGTTTGCTTTGGAAATCTCACCCATAGATTCTTTGACATTGTGGTTCTCCCAGATTAAATCTAAGCAATGCCTTTCACCCACTGCCCATGGGGCAGCACTGCTCCTCTTCAGTGCTGCTCTGCTGGCTGGGATGATGCAGGGCGGGATTTGCAGTGTCAGAGATGAAACACTGTGGATTTAAAGCCATGGCTGGTTTGAGTGGTGCCTCCAGCTGTGGTTCCCTTCCTACCCCCAGCACTGGCACCTTGTGCTGCTCAGCACCGTGCTCTTTGCAGTACAGAGGGGAAGAGATTGTGGAATTATAGAATGGTTTGGGTTGGAAAGGACCTTAAAGCTCCTCCATTTCTAACCCAGGGACCCCTTCCACTGGAGCAGCTTGCTCCAAGCACCATCCAACCTGGCCTTGAGCACTGCCAGGGATGGGGCAGCCACAGCTCCTCTGGACACCCTGTGCCAGTGCTCAGCACCCTCATAGCAAATGATCAAGCTCTCCAGGATGAGGATAGCCAAGAGCCGTGCGTGGTCGTGCAAGATTTCCAAACCTGGCTATAGGGAAAAGGAGTGGTAGAAAGAAACCGCTGACCAACATTGACTGCTTGTCACTGGGAAGTGTCTGCCGGGATTGATAGCTGCCCAGACAACCTTGCACTTGTGTCCATGTTTTTTATAGCCCTACTATAATAGGTAATCAAAGTATACTAATGGAATTAAGATCCCATCTGTCTGAGTTCAGCAAGCCAGCAAGTCCCTTAATTAAGATCTCATGTTTGCTAGAACAGAGGCTGCAAACACAGAGCTGGCCACCAATGGCATAAGCAAATATCTGTCTTTTCCATGACAAAGTGCCAGAGCATCCAGTGGGCTGAGGAGCTCAGAATCCCATCTGCAAGGTAAGCAGCACTTGCTTGCGGGCTGACACTAAATGCAAGAATAGCCGTTTCTTTCTCTGATAGCCGAGGAAAACGAGCTGCTTGCAAACATTTTGAGGCACTGGGAGGGAGGCAGCAGCAGGAGTAACTGAAAGGCCAGGCTGGGGATCTCAGCCCCTGATAACGTCTCAGCGGGACGGTGTCTGATATTGGAAGCAGGAAACAGAAGCGAGTTAAAATCAGTGTCTTCAGGCTGCAATTTCGGAGGTTTATAAAGCACCAAGTGGATCCTCAAACTGATTTGCAGGCGCAGTGGGCTCCTGGGCTGCTCCGCCATGGGCTGTCTGTAGTTACCCATCAGTCCCACGTGCGTGTCGAGTCCCGTGAGGAATCTCCTTTTAGATGCTGTAGGTTCACTGGTGTGGTTGTTGGGATTGCTGGAATTGGTGTTTTCTGAACGAGGCATAAAACTTGAGAGCCCGTGTGCCTGAAATGAAGCATTTCCTTCTCGTCTGGGCTTCATCCATTTGGGATTTTCCTTGATGGAGGGTTTGGGAGGTGCCCAGGAGGTCGTTTGTGTCCCTGTTGGGTGCATGGGGGATGTTCAGGAGGAGCATTGGGGTTCACCCCGTGGTCTTTCCAGTGCAGTGGTGGGACCTAGGCAGGATGAGGCTGTTGGTCTTCCAGGAGGATTGGCAGAAGTGGAGGGAAGAGGGGAGCCCCTGGTCCAGGACAAGGTCTTGGGGCCCTGCTGAAGATGCAGGCGCACGTCCCTGATGGGTGAGATGCTTCGAGTGGGCCACAGAAGGTGATTTTTCTTCCCTTTATGGGAAGTATCCCAGTGAGGAGCCTGGATGAAAGTGGTCGCTTCCTGATGCAGTTTGAAAGCAGGGAGACATCTGCCACAGACCAGAAGAGCCTGGCAGGTGGAAAACACCCCAGCCCCCCCCCCCTTTATCCTGCCTGGAGCACAGCTCTGCTCCTCACCACACTGCCACGGGCTCTGCGCCGCTCAGCGCCACAGACCAGAGCCTGGCCAGGGGTGACACCAACCTCCCCTCCCTCAATCCCAGCCGCTGTGTTCCTTCCACTGAAATCCCACATTGCTGCGGGAGCAGGGAACGTTCCGCAGCGCAGGAGCACGCGAGTGAGGCCTGAATTATTCAGCATCTTTTTTAGTGCAGGCAGGTGTGGGGTTTGAAGTGGGTTGAGTTGGGAATTGTCTGCAGAGGAGCGAGGGTCTGGTGGGATTTGAAGGAGCTGGACACGTTTTCCATTCCTGTCCTCCTCTTGCTGCCTCTTGACAGCTTCCCTCTTCTGCTTTGGGGCCTGAATGCTTGTTCTCGTGCTTTCCATCCCCCCTGTAACTTCCCCCTCTCTCTTTATGTCACTGCCTCACCTGATGAGGCGCCTGTGGCTGTTGCTGTAGCCAGCGCTGACTGCGGGTTTGATGATGTGGTCCCCGGTCCCCAGGGACTTGGCAGCCTCCTGCAGGCACTGACAGTGCACTTCAGACCATCGGGAGCCACCAGATGCTAGTTCAGCTGGAAACGGAGCTGCCACGGGGAGGGCTGGCTTTGGAGGGGGGGCTGCTTTGTGCCTCTGTGGGGTTTGATGCGTTCAGTGAGGTTTGCTGTAATACGATGATATTGAGAAGGCAGGAGGTGGTTTGTGTGCGAGCACTGGAGCAGCGTGCCCTTCATCCCGAAGAGAGACGGCAGCGATGGACACACAAGTGACTCAGTCTCCACATCCAAGTGAATTTGGACCAGTGCCGCCCTAAAATCTCTTCCCCACCACCCCCTCCACCCACTTTGTTTCAGGTATTTGGGACTGTCTGTGTGGGAGCATCAGACCCTGTTCTCCACGCTCTGCTCAGCTCCATCCCACCCAGGCTTTGGTGGTGGTGGCTGATCCCTGACTGCCCATGGGGAGTGCTCAGGGTTTGTGACACCAGCTGGCCCAGCTCTGCCCATCCCTGCGCAGGGAAGGGCTGTTGGGCAACGAACACTAATTCAGAGCTGTGATTGCAGCCACCCTCGCACCCAAATGCTCCGGGATCATTTTGTGCAACCCAAGTAAGTCTGAATTATCTGTTCAGCACGAAAATTGCAATATTTCTGTCTTAAAATCACTGTTCTTGTACTCAGCTTTTCTTGTCTCTTTGTTTGCAATCTAACAAGCCAGGCTGGATGGGGCTTGGAGCAAGATGCTCTAGTGGAAGGTGTCCCTGCCTGTGGCAGGGGGTTGGAACTGGACAAGCTTTAAGGTCCCTTCCAACACAAACCAGGCTGGGATTCTATGAAGACATGAGAGGAAATCCTCACCGTGATCCAGATGGTACCAGACATGCTCCAGGACGGCAAATGGCAAACCAATGAGCAGCCAACTTGGAGGACTGGAGGGGAAGGGGTTACTGCATCACATCTCCCTCCTACTCTTTGGCCACAAGCCGTTAGGAAACAAGACATTTGGGTAGCAGATGGGTGCTCTGGTAGGTCTGGAAACCTCTCAGGCAAAAGCAAATCCTCCTTTCCACCAGGAGGTTTGGGCCTCATCCTGCAGAACAGCACGTACGAGCCCAGCTCCCCAGGGGAGCAGATTGCCCTGTTCCTCCAGGCGCTTGGCTGGAAGCCATCCTGCCACCAGTGCGCTCCACAGCAGAGCAGCCTGGTTGTGCCTAACCCTTGAGCCCTCCACCCCAGCGCTGTCTGATGCCTTCGGGTAGGTGAGGGCTGGGAGGGGGGATGCCAAAGGGCTGCTTTCCTCACCCACCAGCAGGGAAAAGGCACCGATGGGCACGTGGTGGTTGTGCCATGAGGGTGGCAGCTCCTCGCAGGCAGAGCAGTGGGAACACGGTCAGGGTCCTGCTGCTTCTGGAGGCTGCTGGAAGCACAGGGAGATGGGGAAGCGCCGGTGGTTGTGGAGCGGCAGCTGGCGCTGGGCTCTGGCAGGGGGAGGAGGGAAGTGGTTCTATTTGGGTTCTGGGGCTAATTGGCAAAACTGTAATAATTCTTAGCTCAAATACATGATGCAGTCAGCCCACTTGCAGCTTTAGTCTTCCGCGTGCAATAACAAGCCATAACACTGGGGATTTCATGAATAATCATTGCTGCTTGCATCCCCTTCCCGGGGAGGGCTTCCAGAGAGCAGCCTCGCTCCATCCCCAGAAGGCAAATGAATATTATCTTCATAAAGAGAGATAAGGCAGGCGAGACAAAGGCCTGGAATAACTTGGTTAAGTTTATCAGCGAAGCCAATAGCACCATCAGGATTTATGCCCAGGAATTAAGATTCTCAACCCGCTTGGGGAATGAGACGTCTGCCCTCAGCACAGCCCGAACCCTGGCACCACAAACAGGGGCTGCGAGGAGGAGAAACTCTTCCATTAGCAAAGACGGGACAGAGCCGTGCTGAAGAGACTTTGAGAGGCCTTGAAAGGTGCATCAGCTCCGGAGGAAGCTGGGGAAAGGTGGGCTGGAACAGGCCCGTGGGCACCAGCACTGCCCCAGCTCCGCTGCTTGACCCCTCCTGAGGTCTCTGCCACAGCCGGAACAGCACAATTGGATCCAAAGCTGCTTTTTGTGCCCCCAGAAGAGTAGAACCAGCAACACTAACGCATCCAGGAGCTTCCTGTGCTGCTGAAGCAGGGTTGGCCGGGCTGGGAGGCTCATGGCATTTAAATCAGGAGGGGTTTGTGGGAAGAGGAAACCAGCGTTAACAAACTGCAGAGAGCTGATTGCTGGAGATGGAGAGCAGCCACTGTCATAGAGGACAGCAGGAGGGAGGTCCCATCAGGGCTTTTCCTGCTTTGGAGACAGAGATCAGCCATCCACTGCGTCCTCCAAGATGATGAGGGGCTGCATTTGATAACTGGAGATGGGCTCTGACTGTGACTGCTCCTGCGGCGCTTGGCCGAACCCTGGTGTCACGGAGGGGTTTGGAACCTTTCCGCTCATTGCGCGCTGCTTCCTCTGTCACGGGCTCTGCAGCTCCAGGACCTTCCCTGGGATGATCTTTTCGCTCCCCCACCCCTGAATCTGTTTGATGTCCATGGGCGAAGAAAAGGAGACCCCAGGTCCTTGTGTGGCGCCGCAGGGATCCCCCTGCTCTGCCCGAGGAGCAGGAGCAGCCTCCCCTGTGCACGGCACCCCCGGAGCACAGCATCCTCTGCGGGGAGCAGCCACCTCCACCTGCACCCTGCCCGAGCCTCTGCCCAGGGCGGCGGTAGGGGATGAGCTGGAGCAAGGGCTCTCCCTTGCATCCCCCTGTGGCAGGGGGAGCAGCGGGTTAAGGGCGAGTGGGTTCGGGTGGGGAGGTGTTTGTGTGTCCCTGCCATGGTTTGGCCTCCAGCTCAGTGAACCCCTCCTTTCCTGAGGGCTGCTTGTGCCTCTGCCAGCAGGAATCCTCCTCTCCCGAGCCCCAATAATGGCCTGTCCTGGTCTCCTAGTAACTGCGCTGCCGCATCACTTTGGACAATGGAGCATCCTTTGTAGCCTGGCTCTCTGCTCCCGCCGCCTGCTCTGTTTCTTCCAGTGGCAATTGTCTGAAATGTCTCCAAATGAGCAACTTTGGGCCGGGCTGCTTCTGTTTGGTTTGTGCTGGCTTCAATGGGGCTTTTTGTGTCCCTTCCACAGAGCAGCGTGAATCCTTGAGGAACGCGCTTTGGGGAGATGGCTCCTGGGGGCCTTTCCCCCCTCTCCCAGTACCAGATGTCGCGGCTGTTGTTTGCTAAACCCGTGCTCTCAAAGCGCGTTAAACTTTGTTGTGGGAGTGAAGGGGTCTCCGCATTGATTATTGCACTAAAAGGCTTTCTCTGCTCAGTGCAGTTTGCAGCCGACCTCAGCCGAGCTGTAAAAGTGCATAGAAAGAAACTTTGCCAGCAGCCAGCAAAGCTCCCCAGGCCGTGGAGAAGGGATTGGACTTGGGAAAGGTGGAGCACAAAACCTGCTCTGCCGATCCCAGCCTCGGAACCCTGCTGGGCTGCAAGGGGAGCTTTGGAGCTGGGGATGTGGGGAGCTTTGGGGGGAGAAAGGAAGGGCTGGGAGGGGGAAGCTGCTTGTGTGGGTCTTTTCTTTAGGAGGGAATGTATCCACCTAAACGGGATCCTGACGTTTGGATGCATGGGGAAAGAGATGAGGTTGGGAATGCCCATTGGTGGTGCAGAATGAGCCCATGCATGAGCAATAGCAGCCAAGCATCAGTCCCGGCAAAGCCCAAAGCTGGACCCAGTGCCCTGGTACTACGAGGGGTGAGTTCGGATGCATCTGGCCAGAGCTGCACTTGGGCACGTCCATGGTGGTGCCTTATTCCCACCTTCTCCCCTGCAGCTGCTTTTCCTTCTCCCCAAGAGGAGCCGGAGCTCGCCCAGTAACAACACTTGACCTGCCCCGGTGCCACCGCGACAGCTTTATTCCCCCCAAGGACAGCGTTGGGGTGTTGTTGCCGGGGGTTGTTTCCCCTTCCAAGTGTATTAAATGCTACAGTCAGACCCTGACCCTCTCGTACACACCCGGGCGCACACGTCCGCACCGAGGAGCCCGCTGTGGCTGCGGGAGGTGGGAGCTGGTGGAGGCAGGAGGAGATGAAGGGGAAGCGCATGAATCACAGCGCGTCAGGGGAGGCTCATGAATCAGACCTGACTCCGCTCCAGGCTGCTCCCGCTGCGGCCCCCTGCCCGCTGTGAGCCCTGCGGGGCGGGAGGGCCCCTCCTGCCCGCCCGGCTCCCTCTTTCCATCCTGGAAGCCCTTTGCAGCCCGGTGTGGGGAGGCTCAGCTCCGGCTCCTGCCGCTGCCGAGCCGGGACGGGCGGGGGTGATGTGGTTGGCCATGGGTGTCCCAGAGCCACGGAGGGCATCAGGTGCCGTTCTCCCAGCTGAGGTCTTCCTCTGGCTCCAGGCTTGTGTAAACGTCCTCCTGGAGCCCTCTTTGCCTGGTCCCCAACCTTTTAGAGCCACATGGCCTAGATGCAGGCGAATCCATTATTGCATTGAGAAACTCAAGTCTAGATTGTGGCTTTATGTCCTATTTTCTGTATCCTGAAGCCACATCCCAGTCTCCAAAGAGCACGGATCCAGGCCAGGATTAGCGATGCTGGAACCCCATAGCCTAAAATTCCTCCTCTTGCCATTGGAGCTTTTGGGGGGAAAGGCAAAATCCTCCTCTTCTTTCCTTGTTAGGGAGCTCCACGCACCCGCCCCTGCTTACAAACCCATCCCCATCCCTCCCTCCCCTCCCCAGCACCCGCTCGTCACCGGGGCATCCAAGTGCCTCATCCCGAGGGATAGTAGGGAGCGTCGCTGTGGTAGTTGTAGTCGGGACACACTTTCTGCACCAGCCTGTAGTCTGTGCTGTAGAAAGTGATGTAGACGCAGATGACTTTGAAGGGCTTCGAGCAGACCCAGGAGACGTGGCTCTGGGTGTGCTCGTGGTAGCAGGTCTTGGACGGGTCGTAGGTGCAGAGCGTGGTCTTCTTGGCGCGCTCGACCTTCTCGTACTCCACGCGGCAGTTGAACACCTTGGACTCTTTGGCCTCGATGAAGATTTGCTGCTCCAGGTCGAACTCCACGGCCTTGGTGGGGGGCACGAGGCTGACGGAGATGTTCCCCTGCCCGGTGGAGTTGTGCTGGAAGAAGACGTTGACGGTGCCGTTGCCGTGGTCGACGACCTTGCCGGTGATGAGGAGGTTCAGCTTCACCGTCTTGATGTTGGAATAGAAATCGCCCCAGCCAAAAAGCTTCCGAGGCTGGCCCCAGGCTGGCCCCAGGTCCCGCTGGCCCCGGGGCTGTGGAGCCTGGTCCCGCACGGAGGCAGCATCCAGGATGTGCCAGAGCTGCTGTGAGCCGCTCCCCAGCGCCAGGAGGGTCCCGTTCCGCAGCAGGGCTGGAGGTACCAGGGAGCTGGCGGGGAGCAGCCCCCGCGCCTTCCGCAGCCGCGCTCCCTCCGCGGGGCTGGGTTCGCGTCGCTCTGCGCCGTTCCCTGGCTCCTGGCCACAAATCACCTGAACACAGCGACGGGGGAGAGTGAGAAACGAGGGGCGGCTCTGCCCCCCCCCCCCCAGGGTCACCCCACTTCCCCAGCGTGACCCAGCTCCTCCTTTGCCCCACCTCTCTTTCCCTGTCTCCCTTTTCTCTCTCCTTCCCTCTGCACTCTTGTCTCCAGCCTGCGCTTCCCTCTGGCAGCGGTTTTCCCGTTCTCATCCTCCCCTCACAGAGGAGATTCCTGTCGGGGAATCACAGCATCCCAGCCTGGTTTGGGTTGAAGGGACCTGAAAGCTCCTCCAGCTCCAACCCCTGCCATGGGGACCCCTTCCACTGGAGCAGCTTGCTCCAAGCCCCTGTGTCCAACCTGGCCTTGAGCACTGCCAGGGATGGGGCAGCCACAGCTTCTCTGGGCACCCTGTGCCAGCGCCTCAGCACCCTCACAGGGGTGAAAGGAGCCGGGAGGGGGGCCCTGTGCTCAGGCTGTAACTCCTGTGAGGAGGGTCCCCGCCTCACGGCCTTTGCACCCATCCCGCTGCTGGCAGCACCTCCCATGGACCCCTCTTCCGACCCCAAAGTGCAGCACGGAGCAGGGGCAGGGCAGGAGCTGAGCTCTCACCCCTTCACCTCCGACACCTCCCAGGGGCTCCTGCACCCGCTCTGCGCTGCCTGCAGCCGGCCGGGCCCCCCCCAGGCAGCACAAATGGGCTCGGGGGGGGCTGCCAGGCTGTGGGCACCCAGCGCGCCGGGGGTGCCTGGGCGGGAGGCGGAGGCTGCAGCCCCGTACCCGGGTGCTGGGCTCCGCGCTGTGGTCCCTGGGGGGATCAGGAGGAGCCTCCATCCCCCCCTGCCTGCCCCCCCCCGCCCCCCAAACAGCAGAAGTTTTGGGACGCTCTGGGGTATTCAGGGGCAGATGCGGGGGGATCGATGCGGTTGATGCCGGGGGCTGCCCCCTCCCCGCCCCGCGGCCGTGGCACCGCGACCCCCCCCGTCCCCTGCAGCCCCCGTTCCCCTTCCCCAGCGCTCACCAGCAGCGAGGCGCTCCCCTGGATGAGGAGGGCGATGCAGCTCCGCGGGAGATGCATTTTGCAGCCGGCGCCGCCGCCTCCGCCGGAGCCCCCGCTTCACCCCGGCTCCGGTGCGGCCCCGACACCGCTCCCCCCCCCCCCTTCCCTCCCTTCGTTTTTAAGCGAGGGACGTCAGCGGCGGAACGGGGTTACCCCGTTAGAAACCGCCTGCAAGGGGCTCCCCCCGGTCCATGGTGGCTCCGGCAGCTCCCACCCCGTTGTGCCGGACCGGGCGGCGGGAGGCGGCTGCCTGTCCCCTGCCTGTCCCCTGCCTGTCCCCTGCCTGTCCCCTGCCTCCTCCCTGCCTGCCCTATGCCTGCCCCTCGCTGCCTCGTCGGAGACTCAAAGAAACTCCGCTCCCTCCATCCCCTCCTCGCTCCCTCCCCTCCAAGCGCTGGGAGCAGAGCGGCACCTCCGCCTGTAACCCCTTGCTGCCCGCAGCCCAGGCAGCCCGGCCCCTGGGGGGGCCCCGGGGGCTCTGCGGGGCCCGTGGGTGCACTGAGGGGTCCTGCACAGGGGACCCCAGAGAGGGGACGGTGGAGACCTGGGATGGAGGGGAAGAACGGGGGGGACCCACCGGGGTCAATGGCTCTGCCCTTAGGGCCGGATGGATCTGGCCTGAGGAGAGGACCTGGGGGTGTTGGTCCACGAGAAGCTCCCCAGGACCCGGCTTCAGTGAGCGCTTGAGCCAGAGCCCCCCCGTGTGCTGGGTGCACCCCCAGAGCGCGAGCAGCAGCTCAGGGAGGGGATCCTGCCCCTCTGCTGTGCTCTGGGGAGACCTGAGAGCAGCTCCAGGGCCTGAAGGGGCTGCAGGGAACATGGAGAGGGGCTTGGGACAAGGGCCTGTAGGGACAGGCCAAGGGGAATGGCTTGAACCTGCCCGAGGGGAGGCTGAGCTGAGCTCTTAGGCAGAAGCTCTTCCCTGTGAGGGTGCTGAGGCGCTGGCACGGGGTGCCCAGAGGAGCAAGGAAACGCAGGTCCTGTTCCCCCAAGCGAGCCGGGTTCATTCCCACCTTGGTAGGGGCTGGCGGAGCTGTGCTCGGGGGAGCAGAAGGCGCTGCTTTGCTGTTACAGAAAGCTCTGCGCGCGTGAGCTGTGCCCCACTGAAGTTGTCCTTTTCCCACCTTTCAGCAGCAGAAGTGGCACCGCCGAGAAGCCAGGGGCAGGGCTAGAATTAAACCCAGTATTTTCCTACCCGCTAGGAGAAATCTCCTCATTTACCTCCCTTTTCCTTCCTCTCTGTATCCTCTTCCTGCCCCCCCTTTCCCTGGGCTGTTTTGGAAAGCAGGATCTCACAGCGGCACTAAAGATGGAACAAACTGCGGGGGAAGAGCAGGTTGTGAGGGGCAGGATGCTCGCACCGAGGCCCTGCTCGCGCTCCCATCTGCACAGCAAAGTGGTCCAGGTCCGACTGCGGCTGTGGTGCGGGGAGGCTTGGGGAGGGGGGGAAGGTGGGTGACAGGTACCTGCGGTGCTGCAGGTACCTGACGGGAGGATGGAGCCAGGAGGGGCTGGGCTCTGCTCCCAAGGAACAAGGGATGGGACAAGAGGAACCGGCCTCAAGCTGCCCCAGGGCAGGTTTAGATGGAGCTGAGGAGCAATTCCTGCCCCAGAGGGTGCTCAGGCATTGGAACAGGCTGCCCAGGCAGGGCTGCAGGCACCGGCCCTGCAGGTGCTCACACTTCACGCACCCTCCGTGCCATGGGTTAGTGGTGGCCTTGGCACTGCTGGGCAATGGTTGGACCGGATGGGCTTAAAGGTGTTTTCCAACCCAGTTGATTCCATGATTCCAAGGTGCCTTCCTGCAGCACTGCCTTGTTGGCAGCGTGATTCCAGGTGGGAATCCCCTGTTAGTGCGATACAACTGGAATTACCTGGGCTTGGGTCACTTCTTACTTGCTATTGAGCAACGTGCTTGGTGTTGGTGGCACTTTGTGCCCCGGGAGTGATGACATCTGGGGGCACAGGAAGACACCCCATTAACACCAATGGAGGGTGAGGAGCCCGATGAGCCCCATTCCCAGGGAAGGGAGCAAAGGAGAGATGAATCCCTCAAAAAAAGCTCCCTGGTAGGCAGGGCCATTAAGCTCCAGAACATTCATCCAAGAGCAGTGCGGGAAGGACCCTGGAGCCTCCTAAACCAGCCGGAACACTGAAGGATATACAGCAGCACTGGTGCTGTCCTGGCCCCAGCGGTGTGCTGGCCACCTTCAATAGGCTGCACGCCTCTAACTGCTGTGATTTCCATAATGATCCTCCTAAAACTTCCCAAAGGCTGTGCCATGCCCTGCTTGTCAATCACTGCAGGCTCTGCATCTTCTGCACAGCCTTCCCAGAGCCATCTGTGCCGCATGGGACCGGCTCTGCAGCAATAGGTGGATGCATCCCACCTATTCCTACCCTGGCTGTGGGTGGTGGGATGCTTTTGGCCCTGGTTCCAGGTTGGCTCCTCAGGCCTCGGGGAGGCTGAGCTGAGGCCAGCACCAGGACAAGGAGGAAGAACAAGGGATAAAAATGATTGAAGGTGACTTTCTGGGCTTCCCGGTGCTGGGAGGGAGCTGGGGACTGGAGCGGCACAAAGCAGGGCTGATTTAGGGGCTGCTGGAGCTCCTCTTGTGCTCTGATGGCTCCCTCCGGAGCTGCTTAAACAGCCTGAGCGTGGGGAGCATGGGGCTGGTGCTTCCCTGTCCCCCTCATCCAGCCCAGGGATGTGGCCCAGCCCATGGGGGTCTGTTCAGCCAAAGGGAGCTTGGGGGTGGAAGTAAACCCATGCAGGCGAGGCCCGGGGCAGTTCTCCTGTTAAACACCTGTGAGCTAACCCTGGTGCTGCCAAACTGGGTGGGATTTGGATGGGAGGAGGTGATGGGAACGGGTGCTGCTTCCCACACCGTTAAAGGCAACTCTGGTGCCTCTGCCCTTTCGCCAGGAGGATCCCATGGGTGAGACTGGGGGTGCCGGGGCTCTTCCAGCTCCATTCATGGAACCACAGGATCCCGGCATTGAGCACTGCCAGGGATGGAGCAGCCACAGCTTCTCTGGGCACCCTGTGCCAGCGCCTCAGCACCCTCACAGGGAAGAGCTTGTGCCTCAGAGCTCAGCTCAGTCTCCCATTTCAGTCTGAACCCATCACCCCTTGTCCTGTCGCTCCAGTCCCTCAGTGCAGTGCCTGGCACAAGGCTCCAGCCGCTCCAGCTGATGCTCCAGGGGCTGCTCCAGAAACACACCTGAGACCCTGGGTATTCCCCAAACCCAGCATCCCCCACGTGCTCCCGGTCCTTTGGGAAACCTTTTTCCTTCCCAGCTCCAGAGGATCCGGCTCCCTTGGAGCAACCATTCCCCATCCCTGGCAGTGCTCAAGGCCAGGTTGGACACAGGGGCTTGGAGCAAGCTGCTCCAGTGGAAGGGGTCCCTGGCTTCACGCTACGTGATCTCTCATGTCCCTTCCACCCAAAGCAGGCTGGGATTCCATGGTTGTGTTCGTGCCACTGCAGTGAGCAGGGGCCGCTCCGGAGGTGCTGCCAGGCCCTGGCGCTGCTCAGCCCCGCTCCCCGCTTCCTTTCCTGGGTTTCTATTGCCCTCTAGTGGGACCTTGTGCTGGAAAATGGGCTCAGCCTGGGGGTGCTGGGCAGGGGGATTCAGCTCTTACATGTGCATACATGCATACAGATAGATATGACTGAAGGTTGCAGTGACCCAAGGTGCAGGTACGTGATGGTGGGGGGAGGCCGGCTGCTGGCAGCATCACCGCCAGTAGTAGCAAGGAAAAGGGTTTCACGTTATCTGCAGCTGAGCATCTCCCTCCATAACATGCCCCAAGCACCCACATCCACAGAGACAGCTTTGGTGACAAGGCAGGCACGGGGTCCTGGTGGCTTCTGCTGGGAGAGGTGACCTGAAGGGTCCTCGTCAAAGGGAAAGGGTGGAGGAAGGAGACGTGTGACAGGATGGAGCTGCCGATGGGTCTGGTGCCCCCGTAAGCCCCCGAGCTGCAGATAAAGCAGAGCTGTCAGGATCATGAGTGCCAGGGACCAGCCCTGGGAGGGAGGATGCTCTGGGAGAGACAGCGGAGATCGGGAGGTCAGGGAGAGCTCATCCAGAGCCTCCAAAGCAGCACGGGAGCAAAGCAGGAGTGGAACCCAAACCTTCCACCGGCTGCCAGCTGGGAGGGAAGGGAGAGCGTGGATTCAGGTGCTGATCAGAGGGAATCAGACCCGAGGGGCGGTATCCCCCGACGGAGCCCTTTCCCCCCCCAGTTTCCCTGGGGAAGCGGTTGCCATCCTGATGTTTGCTGCAGCCCGAGGTTATTTGGCCGCAGAGGTGAGGTTCCGGCTCCGCTGGGCTCTGCCTCCCCCCGGCAGCTGCTGGATGTGCCGGGAGCAGGGACGAGCCCCGGTGTGCCGGGAGCAGGTGGATGCTGTTGGCCCCCAGGCACCCATGGGATGGTTGATCCGGGCACACCCACACCCAGCCTTTCCTGAGCAGGGACCAGAGGGGCTCTCCAGGCTGGTAGGTGCCGTTATTCCCCATGGATTCGGGGTAAGGCAGGTTCCTGGGTGCCAGGAGCTGCTTCTGGCTCCATCCTCTGCTGCTTGCGCAACACAAGCAGTCGTCGTCCCCCCCCCCCCCCCCAGTTATCTCAATGTGCGGCTCCATTTTCCCCTTATACAAGTGCATATGAAAGGGATGTTTGTGCTCCGGGCTCCAGTTCTCCTAAAGCCGTCGTCTGGATTCAGAGGGATTTTGGGAGCCGATGGACCCATCTCCAGCCCTTCCCTGGATGCAGCTGAGCCCTCCCAGCCAGGTAGGATCCATCTGCCCGTGCTTGTAAACTGGCTCCCTCCAAAGTTCAGCTTTGAGTGCATCGGAGTGGATCCTAAAATAGAAATCAATGTCATTCCAGGGAAAGTCCTCTCTAAACCCTGCTCCTTGCACTGCCTCGGCTCCCTGCCCTGTTCCAGCCGGGCACGTGGATCTTTCTCCTCCCTTTCCAGTCAAGAAGAACCATTCCCAAACGTGTCAGGACCTCTTGGCTGAGGCTGCAGGAGCCCGGTTGAGTTTTTAATTGGGAAAACAAATGGAAAGGTTTCTCCCCATTTCCTTCCGCTCTGCAGGCAGCGGGGGTTTCCCTGGGAGCTGGGGAGAGCAGTTTGGGAATGAATTGCCTAAAACCAAAGCAAATCTGGGGGCTATGTGAAACTGGAGCCCAATATCTCACAATGTGGCTGCAACTGGGGATGCACCACTGCATCCCAAAGGAATCAGTGACTGGGGAGCAGCTCTGCTCTGGAGCCAGGCTGGGAGAGCTGGGCTGGGGCAGCCTGGACAAGAGAAGGCTCCTGAAGGGGAGACCTGAGAGCAGCTCCAGGGCCTGAAGGGGCTGCAGGGAACCTGGAGAGGGGCTTGGGACAAGGGCCTGTAGGGACAGGCCAAGGGGAATGGCTTGAGCCTGCCCGAGGGGAGGCTGAGATGAGCTCTTAGGCAGAAGCTCTTCCCTGTGAGGGTGCTGAGGCGCTGGCACAGGGTGCCCAGAGGAGCTGTGGCTGCCCCATCCCTGGCAGTGCTCAAGGCCAGGTTGGACACAGGGGCTTGGAGCAAGCTGCTCCAGTGGAAGGGGTCCCTGCCCGTGGCAGGGGTTGGAGCTGGAGGAGCTTTAAGCCCGAACCATTCCGTGGGTCTGTGTCCTGGGGCTGATGCGATGCGAGCTGCCCCCGGTGCGGAGCGGGAGGACGCGCTTGGGGCAGGGCTGGAGCTCACGGGCAGCAGGCAGAGGATGCTGCTTCCGCCGTGCGACTGCAGAGGGAAGCAGGGAGCTGCTGCTCCGGGCACCGCCTGAGTCCGGGGGCCCCGGGGCTGCGGGAGCAGCGAACCCCGAGCCCCGCTGGCCCGGGAGCAGCGGATGCTGCCCAAAGCCCTCCCACATCGCGGTGCTGTTTATGGCCCAGAGAATGGGATAACGGGGGGGGGGGGGGGGGGGCCCTGCAGCACCCTCCTGAAAGGAAAAACCACCTTTATCCTGGGAGTGTGGAGGCCCCAGCAAGGACCAGCGTGTCCCGGGTTGCTGCGCTATGGGGGGCTGGTGCCTTTGCATCCCATCTCCTTTGTTCTCCTCTGTTGTGGCTCGTTAGGTTTTCTCACGCCGAACAAAGCCATCTCTTGCTTTTGCTCTGGGAGGGGTTTGGAGCAAGGGTCCCCGTTGGTGCTGGGAGAGCGGGGATGGACCCAAGGGTGCTCAGCTTCAGCCTAAGGGACCCGGCGCATCCCCGCTGGCCAGGGACGGGTGGCTCTGAGCTCCCACCCCACTCTTTGAGGCTGAATTTCATCAAAAGAACTGAAGAGGCAACGGGAGCCTCCCTGGGAAAAGCAATAATCCAGGGAAAAGAGAGCTCCGCCAAAGGAGGGCCTGGGAGGCGATGAGGGTCGGAGCCTCGCGCAGCCCTTCCCTGTGTTTGGGTGGAAAGCGCAGGATTTGGCTCTCATTTTACCTGCAGCTCCTCGCATAGCACAGCAGAGGGGCTGGTACCACCCCAGTGCCTCAAACCCACGGACCTCAGGGGGAAACAGGTCCTTTTTCCCCGGCTGTTGTGGTGATTCCAGGCGTGCTGCTGCTGGTGGAGGTGACAGTTCCCATCTCCCACAGTTTCTCCTTGCTCGGGAGCAGGACAGAGATGAAGAGCTGGTTTCTGCTGGGCTCAGCAAACAGCAGAGCCAGTGGCTTTTCAGTGACCTGAAGTGATAAATTGGACATGAAAAGGGTTCATGTCGCAGGCGCATTTTCCCGGGTCGTGTCCCATACTTACATCATGGAAAGGGTGATGGAAACGCGATGGGATCCATTGGCACAAGAAGTGCAGGGCTTGCAGCCGTCAGGGTTTCTTGCCCAGCTCTTGGAGCACGGCAGGGGTGAATGAAATTAAAACGATCACTAGAAATGCTGTGATGCCTCTGGCCGGGGCTGAGCTGTCTGAATGCCGGTGTGAGGATGGAGGGGAAGAGGGAGCATCTCGCACGCAGAATGCTCCCTGCTATTCCAGTCTGGACAAAGAGCCTGAAATCTTTCCAGTTTGCTGCTCAAGCTGCAAAGAGTGGGGAGGAAAAAAAGCCTCTTAGCAGCAAATCTCAGCGACTCAAAGCTCCCAGAGAAGCTGTGGCTGCCCCATCCCTGGCAGTGCTCAAGGCCAGGTTGGACACAGGGGCTTGGAGCAAGCTGCTCCAGCGGAAGGGGTCCCTGCCCGTGGCAGGGGTTGGAGCTGGAGGAGCTTTAAGGTCCCTTCCAACCCAAACCAGTCTCTGGTTCCATAAAGCCCCCAGGAGAGAGCAGGGTCCCAGCCACATCTCACCCCATGGGGAGCCCCCAGAGGCAGAGGCAGGGGCAGGACTGGGGCTGACGCTGCTCTGGTTTTTCAGATCACGCGGTTGAAAACCCCGCAGTTATTGAACGTGCCCCCCCCCGGCTCTGCTCGCCCCCTTCCCCTCCCGCTGCCTTATCCCTGCTAAAGCAACGAATCCAGCCCCAAAGCTGCAACCTCCCCCTTGGCACCTGCGCTTTGAGCCCGCGGAGGGAGCGGGCGGCGAAGGCAGCGGGTCCCTGGGCAGGCTGTGATTGATGAGGGCCGTTTCCCTGCCCTGCGGGGCCGCGGCGCCGCCGCTTTGCTTGTTCAGGGGCTTTGGGGGAGTCGCTGCCTCTCCTCCGGCTCCGCTTTCAAGTTCAGCGGGGTCCGAGCTTCCTGCTCTGCCTGCGCAGGCTGGGAGGTCAAGGGCGGGGGGGCGGAAAACAGCTTTTAACGGGCAAAGAGGCTGCGACCCTGTTCTCAGCCTTGCTTTAGGGGGGACAGACCCCGGTTTACCCCCAAACCGCCCCATTTGCTCTCTCCAAACCCCTTCCCTGCAGCCGGAGCTGCTGTGTCTGTCGCGGGAGGAGGCAGAGCGCGCTGTGTTGTGTGAGCGTGTGTTGACAAGCTCAGACTCCCCAGGGAATAACCCAGATGGATTTGCTCTAGGAAAACCGTGCTTCGGATAACGATGCGGCTTTCCTAATTACTCCAATGGCCGGATCCCAGACAGAATGGAGCAGCTCGTGGATTAGGGCCAGTGTGAAGCAGCTGAGGCTCTGGGGCCATTGATGCTCTGTCCCATCGCCTCGAGGTCTAGCAGCAGCAAAGGGGGCAATTCATGGGAGCGAGGGAGGAAGGAGGATTTATTAGGTCAGAAACTCTCCCAGTGAATGCGAGACTGTTTTTGTTCCTTCCCCGCTCACTGAAGCCAGAGATGAGCCTCGGTGGGTGCTGGGGGATGCTTGCTTAGGGTGGCATCCCTTGGGAAAAGCACAAAACCGGAGCATAGAGCGGCTGTGGGCCCTGTGGGTGCCTCTGTGGGGTGGTTTATGCCCCTTCTCAGCTTGGCTGGGACCGTATCTTCGTGCTGGTGGGGGATTCACACGTGTTCCTCATCCATAGCAAGTGGCTGGGGTCAGGGCACAGGTCCCCACCGGTGACCACCTCTTCCCAAAAGCTGGAGTTTATGGCCAGTGGAGCCATAAACCCTGGGAAAAGGGAGCCCGGAGTCCTTCCTCTGCCAGCGCCTGTTTATGCATTTGATCCAATTACTGCTTAATGCAAAATGCATCAGGAGCCCTTGGAGCAGGGACAGGAACCCACGGCTCAGCTTTGCCGTCCTCATCAGCAGAGCTGCCCCCGTAGCACAATTCCCAACACCGGTTCAACGGCTTCATGAGAAGATTTCTTCTTTCTTCCTTTATTTGTTTTAACTTCATTCCAACCGGTCGCCGCTTCGTTTTTGCTCTGATTTAGGAACAAACCCCATGGCTGGAGGCTGAATTGGCCTCACCGATGCATCCCGCTGCTGCCGCGCAGCTAGGATGCTGCTGCTAGATTAAAAGCTTTGGCACCAGGGAACTGGGGCTGCTTTCAGGCTGACCCACCTCAAACCCCCTAAACCATTGGGATGCATAAACCACCACCAGCGTGGTGGCTTCCCACCCCTATCCCAGCAGGGTCTGTGCCGACGGCTGTCTCTTGACCTGAGACAGGAAAGAAACCGCTCGTGCAGCCGAGCCTTGTTGTGGCTTCTGAGGTTTTAGCAAGTTAAAGCAACAAATTGTCCATTGAAGTGAAACCCACACTGCAGAGGGGCTCCCAGGGGAGCCCCGCATCCCGAGCCAAAATCAGCGGGAGAGAAATCAATCACTGTGATAGGAAATGAAGCCAGCTCCAAAGCTCCCTTTCCCTTCTTCCCTTGGCAGACCCCTGTTTGGGGGCTCTGATTTTCCCATCCTTGTCTCTAATGTGGACAAATTGCTAGGGATGGGGATGCTTTTCCTCGTCCCCACAGCCAGCTTTTCCCCTGAAGGAGAGGCTGAACTGGGACCCTATTATTTTAATGGAGATGCACCCTGTGAGTGATGAAGCCCAGGCCTCCCGCGCCAGGCGAGGAATTTCTCCAGCCTAATTGGATTTGCTCTCCCTATTTCTGCAGCCTGTGTGCTCCTCGTGTTGTTATTTATAGGAAACATCTGTCAGTGTCAGCCAGCCCCGAGGTGGGAAATCGGGGCTCGGCGCTCCCTTTGCTCTATGAGGCTGCCCTATGAGGCTGCTGCCCAGAGAGATGAGTGGTGACCACACCAGGTCCTTTGGGGAGCAGTCGCCAGTGAGGAGCTGCCCACGGGAGGCTCCGTGCACCCAGCGCAGGGGAAGGGCTGGGTGAAAACCACAGCTGCACGAAAGCAGCAGGTAAATCCCGGCTGCAGGAAAGCAGGAGCTTCCCCCCCATCCTGCTGAACGGGCAGGGAAAAGCCAGGGATTGGTTTTCCAGGTAGAAGCAGACCCATGGGATGGGAGGGTGCTGGAATGCTGACTAAGGCAGTTCCTGCAGCTGAGATTGACCCGGGTAATTCATCTCAGGTCAACGTTTTCAAAGCTGGGTGGGAGATGTGGATGTAATTGCGCTGGAGATGTTCCTTCCCCTCATCCTCTCCCTGCACCCACTTCTGCTCCTCTTTGATGGGTTTGGGAAGCTGCTTCTCCTCTTTTCTGTTTCCAGGGAGCTGTGGATGAAAGGGTTTTGCTGGAGATGGCAGCACAAGAGACAAACCTTCCCTCTCCATACCCAATGCGGCTGGGGCAGGGACGTGAGCTGGGATCCGGGGCCAGCTGCACGCAGCCGATGGGATGACCCGGCTGCAAAGCCCTGGATGCAAAATAGCTTTAATGGGTGGGAAAAGCAGGGAACTGAGGCAGGTTAATCGGGCAAGATCACCCAGCTGGAAATCAGAAGCATCCTCCCCAGTGCTCCGTTAACCTCAGTGCATCCCTCTTCCTCCCTGGGCACCTTTCTGAAAGCTTTGCCCTGCACGTAACAGAGCAAGGAAGAGCCAAGCTCCCAAACACCTTTTATCCTGATGCTTTTGGGCCTCAGGAAGTGCCGTGAGTGAACACGGGGAGGGATGTGTCCCCTCTGGGGGGTCTTGGTGCCTTCTCCTTGCGATAGCGTGAAGCAGCGCTTCATTCCCAGGCTGTGGAGCCCCGCGGTGCCGACACACGATGCTCTCGGGGTGCTCCCATTTGTACCATGGGGCCCTGCTGGCAAACGGAGCTCTTGGGTTGTGAACACAGGATTGATTCCTGATAGCAAAGTGATTTACAGGGAAGCTTAGGCCAGCTCCCAGCTCCAGGGGTGCTTTTACGTGATGGCCTGATGGTTATTAATTTGTCTGGAGTTTACTGTAATGCCATTAATCCTGATGGGCTTCTTGGGTATTTAATGCAAAGATTTTAAGTGCTTCTGTGGGGTTTTTTCCCCTGGAACTGCATCTTTGGCTGCACAGTCACAGGGGCTCCTGTTTCAATGGAAATCTCAATGAGTTTCCCCCCTGCTTGCAGCGGGTCTGACTCAGCCGTGCTCTTCCCCATCATACCCTTGGGAAAGGCTTCCCAGGCTTGTCCAGCATCCCTATCCCGAGGTTTCAAATTCCCCTTCTCTTTTCCAGCTCTGAATATCTTTCATCTCCTTTCTGAAAGCCATGGAATTGCCAGTGTCCTGCCTTGCTGCCCAAGTCCTGCCTTGCTGCCCAAGTCCTGCCTTGCTGCCCATGCCAGCTCTGCCTTGCCTCTCCCATGGGTCAGACTTTCCATGTTATCCTTGCTTTGATTCCTCACTTTCTGCCTTGTGGCTGGCAAGCGGAGCTGCAGCCATGTGTTTCTGTTTAGGTGGCCTGACAGCTTGAGGTTTCCAGCTTTCTTAGTGGGAAACACAGTTCCAAAAGCCTGGAGACGTGTGAAGGGTGCAATGTGATTCCAGCTGCGTTCCGCTCCCCCCCCTCTCTGTCCCTGCAGGGAGAGCGCAGCTGATGCCAAAGCAGGAGGGGGGGGGAACCAAATCCAAACCTCCCAGGGAAGCTGGAAATCTGTGCAGGGCTTTATCCAAAGATGGATCCAATAAATCACAGGCTGGGACTGTGAGAGCAGCAGGTTCCTTGGGATCAGATCCCAGGACCGCGGCTGGAGCAAGCTGCCTGGGCTGTGCACATGGGGGGATGAAAAGGCTCATAGCTAAATGCTGGGGGTGCATGTGCTTCCCATGGGCCCCTCCAAAGGGCTTTAGGCCCCGTGTGGGTAAGCAGAGCTGCCTCAAGGCTTCACCACCCCATTGCAGAGCATCCTGGGCTGCACGTGGCTCCTTCCCTGCCATCCCCGGGGCTCGCAGCATCCCCATGGATGGGGCTGCTGGAGACAAAGAGCCCTTTGAGGGGCTGGGAGCTCGGAGCCCAGGGCCGGCCGTGCCCCTGGGGCGAGCTGGGGCTGCCCCAGATCGTGGCTTTATCCTTTATCTTCTGCCTTTGCCCAGGCGGGAGCTCCTCAGCGGGACGTGGAGCCAGGTGCTGGGGTTGTGGCTGGATGAGGGCTGGATCGTGGCCTCCCCCATAGAACCCCATGGAGATGTGGGACCCGGTGAGCGTCTCAGCTCAGCCACAGGGGTCCTGTCCCCCGTTCCCTGCGTGTCTGCATGGAGCCAGGGCTTTCAGCATCCCTTGGCTGCAGGAAGGCGAGCGGCGGCCTCTTGTGACCCTCGCACTGAGCCAAGGATCAGGGCTTGGCTCCTGCTCTGGCTGAGCACATGGAGCCATTTCCTTCCCAGCTGAACAAGTCTTTCTGGGAACGAGGGGGCGAGGGGTGCTTCCCACTCTTCCCAGAGCGCTGGGGAAGAGATGGGTCTGGAAACACCCCCAACATGAGCACCCCACATCGCCTACGTGCGTGTAGCCCAGTGATGTCAACCACATGGGATGGATCCCTCCACGTCTTCTGCTGTTGCAGCTTCACAGAGCTCCTTAGGGAATGGGGGATTTGGGCGCAGGAAGGTTTGCACAGTGTGTTTGCAGGGTCGAACATGGTGCCACAGCGGGATAACGGGCACGAGGTTCCTCTTGATAGCATTTGTCAAGGAAAGTGTCCAGCAACAGCGCTGCCTTTTTGCTGGATGATTCCCGATGGGAGTTGAGCGTTTGCCAGGAAAAGGGAGGATGGAGAGCACGCGAGTCCCCAGGCTCTGCTGACAGAGCCGAGCTTGCTCCCAGCAGCCTGGCAGCGACTGCTTTAGTCTCATGGTCCCTCTGGAGGGCAACGGGATGAAGGCGAGCACCCAGCCTGCACCCCGGGGTGGTGCTGAGCTGTTCCAAGGGATGGTGGACACTGGGAGATGGGAATGTAGGAGGGATCGTGGTGTTGGAGCAGAGGAAGGGAGTGGGCTCCTGCTCTGGCCCTGCTGACGGAGCCCCTGCCTTTGGCCGCGGTGCCTGATGCTTTCCGTGTGGTTCCCAGGTCTGCTCCTGCCTTGAGCCCCGCTCCCCGCAGGCAGCTCCTTCCCCTCCTGCCCCTCTGCTGAGGCCAAGAACAACGCACGCTGGCAGCAAAACACCCGGGTCCCCTCTGAACCCCCCCCCCCGGGTCTCCTGACTTGTGATGGGAGCAGGATGGGAGCCCCGGTGCCTTCGGGAGGTCAGGAGCGAAGAGCAGCGCTGGGGAAGGCACGCAGGAGGCAGGGCTGCCGGGAGGATGCAGCCGGGGCTGGGGAATAGTCAAGGCTATTTATAGGGCTCCCATCCCTCTGCTCAGCATCACCCACACAGGCAGAGCCAGCCAGGGCACAGCGAGGCTGAACGCAGGGGTTCGTGCCTTTCGGTGTCCAAACAGGGTCGGTGTCCAAAGGAGCCTCCGCAGCGCCGGGGCAGGAGAGCGGCTCTTACACAACCAAACAGCGTGGGTCAGTGGGCTCCTGGCTTTTTGGGGAGGAACCGGGTGTTTGCACGAGCGCTTGGCTCTGCAGAAAGGACCCTGGGGGAGAGGCTGGGGCTGAGCTCGGGTTCATTCCAACCAGGCTGTGGCTTGGGGCTGGGATGTTTCTGTTGGACACACACGGCGCCGGCTGCTGTGGGGGCAGGCTCAGGACAAGGCAGGCTCTTGAGCTGAGGACTTTGCCCTGCGAATTGGTTCTGCTCTGGTGGGAAGTCGTGCCTGGAGGCTGGAGGCGCATCCCGAGGGATGCCTGGAGGCGCTGGGTGGTCCTCGCCCTAAGCCGGGGCTGTCGGCGCATCAGTGGCAGGAGCTCTGCCAGCGCCTGCTCTGCTCCCTCAGCGCAGCTTTACCCACACTCCGGGCACCCCTGGCGCAGGGAGGATGTCATTTGCTCCTCCTGCTCCTCCTTCCTTTGGGAGCCGTCATCCCCCCATCTGACCCCGCAGCCGACGGCGATGCCACCGGGAGCAGCTCCTGCGGGGAGCCCGGAGGACGTCACCCCAGTGCCAAAGCCCTTCCCAGCTGCCCCAGTGGTGGGGGAGCCTCAACCATAGCACAGGCACGGAATCGATTGGGCTCGATGCCTCCTCGCTGCGAGGTGGGCAGGAGAGCAGCATAGAACCATAGAACAGTTAGGGTTGGAAAGGACCTCAAGATCATCAAGTTCCAACCCCCCTGCCATGGGCAGGGACATAAGCATCTCCTCATCCTCTCCGTTGCAAGCGCTAGCCCGGGGCTGCTTTCCCCTAGGGAATCAGAACAAACAGCTCCTGCAAGATGCTTTCTCCCTGTTTCCCTTCATTTCATGGGATCCGGAGCAGAGCTCTGCTGTTGGATTCGCTCTGCAAAGACACCTAAAAGGTGTTAAGTGCTTGTAATCTGAGCATAAACATGACCCTGCCGTGTGCAGTTGCTGGCTTGTTTAATGCTTTCTAAAGTGCTTTAAGAAAACCACTTCTGCCCAGTGCAAGCTTTTGGGATCCAGGCGCCAGAAAGCCTTTAGCATCATTAATCATCCCGGCTATGATGGGAAATACCCTGATGCAGGCCATGATTTTGTTATTAGCTTATCACTCGTTTCACTATTCTCGGCCTCCTTTTATTCCCTTTTCATCCCGTTTATCCCCTGTTAGAATAAACGCGGCGCATCCCAAGTGCTGGAGCGGGAGCAGAGGCTGGATCCATGGAGGAGCTGGGTTCCCACCGCCCAGCCACCACCTTCCAGCGGAGGGGATGCTGCAGCACAAGCAGCCAACACGATGGAGGCAACCAAAGCCCAGAGGGCAAAGCAGGAAGGGCTGGAAAGGAGCCGGGGCTGGAGGATGTGGATTTCTTTCCCCATCTCCCAGGGATCTTTGGTTGCTCAGGGGTAGCAAACGATCCTGGAGGGCTTCTCGTCTCCCTTACAACAATGTGAGTTGCCATCACCGCAGGGATCCCCGGCTGCTTCTGGTTGTTGTATCCCTGCAGGAGGCTGAAGGGCACGTCCCAGGCACGTGTGTGAGCGTGGCCGTGCCCCGGCAGCCGTGGGGGCATCTTTGCTTTCCCCGCGCTCACCCAAAGCTGTTTTGCTGTTGTTTGCTTGCTCGTCGTTGGAAGCAGAGGTCTGGGTTGCTTCCTTTCATCTCGCCCATTGCCCTGCTCCCGCCGGGGGCAGGCAGATTTATTGCTGATCCTGGGTTTGCCTCCCGACAAACATCTGCGTTAACTCTTCCCTCAGCCATCAGGAGCAACGCGGCTGGCCCCAGGCCGGGTCTGGAGCTGCGTCCCGTGCGCCTGGAGCGAGCACGGAGGCGAGCAGCCCATGGCGCAGAGCGCTTTGCCATATTGCAGCCCTGGGTGGGAAGGCCGTGCCGCTGCCAGGAGGGCCATGCGCTTCCTCTGAGGATGTATGCGCGCACGTGTTGTGCTTTATGGATCAGACTTTCCCACGTTGCTGTCCCATCCATCCGGTCCCCCCGTTTACCTGCCACCCCCCAGGCTGGGAGCCGTGCCAAGAAGAAAGGCGATATCCGTGTTAGCAGCCGCAGTTGCTGCTGCGAGAGCGCAGATGGATGGAGCAGATCCGCTCCGGTTTGGTCTCCAGAAGCTGATGGAGCTGCTGGGGCCAGGCGTTGGGTCAGCATCTCCTGTGGGAGCCCTCATACAATCCCAGACTGGTCCGGGTTGGAAAGGACCTTAAAATGGTCCCAGGGCAGGGACCCCTTCCACTGGAGCAGCTTGCTCCAAGCCTCATCCAACCTGGCCTTGAGCACTGCCAGGGATGGGGCAGCCACAGCTTCTCTGGGCACTCCTTGCTGGGAAGAGGAGAGAGGGAATCTTTCCCTGCTCTTAGGTGACTGGTGGCATAATTGGGTCTAAACTGATCCCAACCATTTCCTGTAAGTATCTCGGGAATACTTTTCCCTGATCAATGGATGTCACCAGCAGTGGCTGGGAATCCTGCAGCCCTAAGCAGGGCTAGCAGGAGCATCTCATGGAAGCTGCAATGCCTTCCACTCATCCCAGTTAATCCTGGTTTGAGCAAGGATCCACTTTATTCTTGGGCGCTGATGCTCTGGGCATGGATCTCTGGTGCGAAGCACAGGCCTTTCCCAAATTAACTGGGACAGGGAGCGGAGCTGAGGAAATATCCCTCCTGGAAAGCAAACGAATCCCACTGCAGAGCCTGCCCTGCTCAATGCAAAGCTGCTCCCTCCAGAGCTCAGACCCTCGGCTGCAGATTTATCGGCTCTTGGATGCGGCTCTCTCCTGTTATGTGCCTTCCAGGGGCTGTTCTACAATGATTTCTTGCCTTCACCTTCTCACCAGCTCTGTGCATGGTGTTTACTAAGTGTATTTTAATGTATTCACCTTTCACCTCCTGACTAGACACGTATTGATCCAGTATAGATCCCTGGGAAATGGGGATGGGGAGCTGCAGCCCACCCCGGGCTGGGGAAAGCGAATGGTGGCAGCTGGGGATGAGCCCAGAGCATAGCTCAGCTCGGAGAAGATGCGTTCCCACACCCCAGCCATGCTAGGAAATGGGTTCGGGAGCCTTAAATACAGATAATGGCCATGATGCTGCTGGGGGTGGCAGAAATCGGGGAGAGGAGCTGGGAGCTCAGCTCCCACTGTGGCTCTGCAGCATCCGCAGGGCAGGGCAATTGCATTTAACCACAATCAGAATCCAGTCAGAGCCGTTTCTGATCCTATGGGAGCCCAGAGCTGGTACCTGGTACAAGCAAGTCCTTTGGGATGCTGTGTTAGTCCAACTGCACCACCTGGGCCCCTTTTCATTTCCCAGGCATAAATGCTTTGGGGGAACACACCAGGTGGAGCATCCTAAAATCCCTTTATCCAGGGGCTTTTCTGGGACAAGCATCAACGTGTCCCAGTGCCCGGAGGAGCTCCTGGAGCAGTTTTCTTTCTTCCTCTGTCAGATTTTATAGGTGATTTTGGGGCAGCGTTTGTGAATTGGTGCAGCAATGCCCGGGTACGGTGCAGGCAGCAGCCAGTGCATTGGTGCCTATGAGGTAGAGCAAGGAACGTGTGCAGCCATAAAGCACAGCCTGGGGAAAGGGGCCAGGCCAATCTCAGACCCGCAATGGGGAGCAATGGGAGGTAAGAGGGGAAGGCTGAGCTGTCCCGGCTGCTGCCTTGCTCCTGTCACAGGGAAAAGGGGTTTCTGCAGGGCTGGGGTTTGCTGGGTGGGCTCCTTGCTCTGTGGGGCAGGTGCATGGGCTGAGATGGGCTTTTCCCAGCAGATCTCCTGCCTCCAGGTCCCCTCCCGGTGTCTGCTGCAGCCCCCAAGACCCTTCCCACAACTCCTCGGGATGGGGGAAACCTCCTGGCTCCCTTCCCGGGCTGCCTCAGCCCTTCCAGGGGCTCCTCGCTGCAGGGAGCCGGTGGGGAGCAAGCAGCCTGCACAGCCCAGGGCTGCATGGAAACCCCTCTGTAAATAAGGAGGATGCGGGAGCCCAGCAGTGCTGGGAAAGGGAAGTGATGCTCCAGCAGAGACAGGACCCGCAGCCATCCCATGGATGTCCCTGACGCTGTTTCCCTGGGGAAACGGGAAGTCGGTCACAGCATCCCTGCAGTCCCCAGCTGTACCCCAGGGAGCAGAGGGATGGGGCCGGGGGGAGAAAAACGGCTCCCAAAGAGCATCCATGCAGGCGAGCATCCAAGCACAAAACTCCCATGGGATTGCCTGCACTGAGCCCCACATGGGCAGCGCCATTGTCCCAGCTCAGTCTCTCTTCCTCGCTCCACGTTTTCCCTCTCTCGAGGAGGGGAAGAGGAGGTGGAAAACTAAAGGCAGGGTTGGAGGACGGACATTCCCCTCCACATGGTAAACAGGAAGCTGGGTTTCCATTTTCACCCCAAATCTTCCCAGAATGGGGCTGGTTTTGTAGCAGTTTCTGTTTATTTGTTCCTTCCTTTCGTTGGGAACGGGCGAGTTTGCAGCTGACAGAAAACAGGGGAAGAGCCAGCGCTAAGAGCTGGAATTCTGACTTTCCCTGCAACCCGAAAACCTCCCGAGGGGGAGCCGGGCTGCGAAACGGGATAATGTTTCCTCTCATTCCCACTTGTACCAGTGTTGGGCTTTGTTTGAGAGGAGGTGATGATTTACCCGCAGCGATCCCTGCGCCTGGGGCCTGATTTATGGAGCAGTAAAAGTGCTCGGTCTTGTCTTCATCACCGGGCGCGTTTTTTGCTTCTTCTTCCCCCAGAAAAGCTTGGAAACGTTCCGCTCCGTCCGGAAAAATTCCCAGCCCGGCACAAACCCTTCCCAGCCGTTCCAGCCTGCAAAGCACCATCCTGAGCCCTGCTTCCTGCGCTGCACAGCCAGAGCTGTGCTGCCAAAACCCACTGCCCATCCCTGCCGATGGGACCCCAGCCTGGGGATGGGGATCTGGCACCTTCCTTGCAACACCCAGGTGATGGTTTATGATCCGCATTCAGACCCTGACCCCGCTCACCTGCATCCCCGCAGGACTCCTGCATCCATCCCTACATGCATCCATCCCGGGCTGCTGGGAGGGAAGCAGGTGGAGCCCGAGTTGGATTGATTTGAGCTCGTGGTGGGAGGTGGGGGGAAGGCTGGAAGTGAAGGGAATATTTCCTAGGGAAAACGACCTCTTTGGTTTCTTTGGGAAGCGCTGGCTGCGTTCAGGTGGTGGGGGGGTGGGATCTGTGAGTTCACTTCAATTAGGGGTATAACAAAGCTGTTCTCCTTCCCCCTCCAGCCTAGGGAAGTGTGGCATTGAGTGTAATGGGTTTAACCTGCTGCTTGTTCAGCTGAGCCTCCTCCCATCCCAGATATCCCAGGAGAGCTTGTGGTGGCAGGAGCAGGGTGTGGGAAGCTCCTGGAGCTGCAGGTAGGTGTGGGGCAAAGCAGGGCGCTGGTTCATGCCTTGGGGTGCCTTTGCTGGCAAAGAGGGGAGGAAACCCAAAAGAACCCAGTGCAAATCTTCCCCAAGCTCTGCAAGCGCAGCAGCATCTTTGGCATGAGGGTACCCTGTGCCTGGAGCAGCCCCACTTCTGGGCTAAACCATTCCTGTCTGATTCCCCTCCCTTTGATCCCACTGCCTGGCCACTGGAGCCATTTCCCAAGGAAGGAGCCGCTTCTCTTGCCAGAGGGCACAGGGGAAGCGGAGCAAAGCTCCAGCCTTGGGAAGGGTTTGCATCTGGATGCAGGTTGTACCGTGCGCGCTCGGCACGCATGCGGTCACCTCGCTCCTGCTTTCTGCTCCGGCTGCTTGTGGCTGGGATGAGGCAGAGATTCCTGCACCCAGATAAGGAGGATGAGGTCAGTTTTTGAGCCCCCTCTTTGGGGGCTGTGGGAGAACCCAACCCCATGTGAAAGTCATTGCGGTTTCAGCTCCGTTCCGAGCACGGAGCTCGGAGCAGATTCCTGCAAGCAGCCATTGCTGCGGAGCCGGGATCCGGCCCCTTTCCCCGTTTTCTGTCTATTCCCTGCAAACTCTTTGAACGCCGTCTATTTTTAGTGCCTTTCCTCGAGCCAAAGAGCAACGTGAGTCACCTGATGGCCGAAATAGTTCCCTGATAAGCCGCGTTTTTCCCCTTGTTTTGCTCCCAGAGCAGGCAGCTGCTGGTCCTCACGGAAATCCTTGCTAGAGCCAAACGCTCCACAGCTGGTTCTCACTAGGGCATTCCTCAGAGGTGGATTATTTGTCATTCCCCAGCCTCAGGATAATAATCCCTTAATGCATTTTTGTCAGCCAATGAAGGAACAAAATGCTCCCATGTGTTTTGACAGCAACGGTGCTTTTCCGGGCACGCAGATGGGGTTCGGGCTCTCCTTGAGGCCTGGCACAACTGAATACACGGAAGAACGCCCGCAGCACCAAGTGTTAAAGCCTTTCAACAGGATGGGATGGGTCAGAAGCGTATTAAAACCAGTGACTACCAAGAGAGAGATGGAAAAGGGAAGGGAAAAGTGAATGTTTCCGACACGCTGGTGGCCATGGGGATCTCCTCCTCCCCGCCCCCTTCCCCAGCTCGTGCTTCCTGGGAATCTTGAGGCAATATTTGCGTTGAGCTCTGCTCTGGATCAGAGGCAGTCCCACAGATTGCGGTTCCCTCTGTGCACGCTCGGTGCTGTGCAGCCGCTGGGCTCTGGGCAGATGTTCTCATCCAGATCCAGATGTGCGGCACAGAGCTCCTGCCTTCCTGCCCCCGGCAGCTGGAGCATCTCTGGGGAACAAGAGACCCAAGGGACTGCTCTGCCATGGTCCCTTCTCTTCCCCTGGGAGGAGTGGTCCAAGCCTGGTGCCAGCTTCTGGCAGCAGAAATGGGGCTTTTTGGCCTTTTCTTGTCATTTCTGCTGTTGCCAGTGCCCGGGAGCCAGGCAGGGGTTGAGGGTGAGGGTTTGCCCCATGCCTTGGTGAAGGATGCACCTATAGCTGCCATCACCCCCTAGACTACAACAGCAGCATCTTATAGTTACAGCCTGGCCAAAAGCCTCCTTGGCAGCCCAGACGCAGCACTGGAGCAGGAGGAGCATCCCTGCCAGCAGCGGGGTCCCGCAGGGACACCGGGTCCTTGGCTGCATCATCCTTCACTTCAGAGCCAAAACTCAGTGCTTTGTGTGGTTCCCGGAATGGAGGAGCCAGTGGTCAGGAGCTGGAGCGGGATTTGGAAGCCCTACCTCGAGTTCTTGCTCTGTCAGAACATGTGGAACCCAGTGCCGCACGTTGGGGTGGTACAAACACAGGCGTTAAAGCTTCAGGGGAGGTCCAGGGGTCCAGCGGGGGCTGATGGAGTTGTCCCTGCAACACAAAGCTTCAAATGAGGAGTCACATCCATCAGAGCTGCTGGGAGCTGGAGGCAGCACTCGAGCTGCGCTGCAAGGAGAGGAAAAAGCTCTTTCTCCTGTTCTTGCTTATCCAAACCCTCACAGCCTCAGCTGGGAACGCCGGAGGAATCGGCGCCTGGAGCAGGCTCGGGCTTGGATTTGTTTTTTATGGCTTCCTGTCCTCATGGGAAAGGAAAAGTTCTTTGGGAATGCCATGGATGAAACCCAAGGGGTGAGCGGAGCAGCAGCAGGGTGGGCAGGAGCGGTGGGGGCAGCCAGAGACAATATTGCTCCTCCCGGCAGGAGGGATGCTCCAGAGGCTGTTTGCCTTTGATTCCTTCTCCCCACTGCTACCCGGTGCAGGGATGAGCAATTCTCCTTTCCATAAAACCCCCTTATCTGAGGGGACTTCCAGGAGCTTCAAAGAGGGGGCAGGTTTCTCTTGGGATAAAGTCATCCTTTCGGTGGGTTGCCAGGTCTCTGATGAACAGCATCATCTGATGCTCGCTGCTGGACCTCAGCTCCGTCCCCATAGCCCTGCCTTTGTTCACAGGACACATCCCTGGAGGAAGATGCTTCCTGTGCTCTGATTCCACACTGCAGGACCCCATCCCCAGGCAGGCTGAGACAAGGAGCACTGAAACCCCCTCACATGGAGCGATGGAGATGCCTACAGCCGCATCTCCCAGTCCTCTGCTGGCAAAGGTTCCTCTGGGGAAAGCACAGAAACACCGAGCTCTGCAGCTCCCTCATCCCAGACAAATGTTGCTTCTCCTGAGGAAAAGGCAGCGTTCCTGGAGCTGAGCCTGGCCAAGGCTCGGGATATTGGACTGCGACATGGGACTGAGCAGCGCTCGGCTGGATCCGCGCTGTTTTTTCCTGCCCAAACCCTGTTGTGAGGCTCCAGCTGTGCTAAGAAATGACCTTTCCCCGAAGCCAAGAAGCGCTGCTGTGGGCAGGGGATGCTTTTCCTCCTGCCCTGGCAGAGCACAGGCCCTGGGCTGCTTTTGGGGCTTGTTTCTTGCCGTCAGGAGATGCTTCCCAGGCACTATGGGACTATGAGGGGCAGCTGAGACTGGCGTTTGAGGGCAGCAGAGGCATTAACCTGGGTTAAATCACTGCAGCGAGCTCCCTGGGATGCAGCCTGCTTCCCCAGGGTGCTCCCATTGCCAGGATTGCCCAGGTTTTCGCTGCTTGGCAAAGCCACTGAGCCCATTTCATTGGGTGTGATGTGCCAAAGGAGTTCCCGTGTCATTCCCAACTCCAAAGGGGGAGCAGGGCTTAGGGAAGAGCTGTTCCAGCCCCAGGCGAAGGGGAACGGGTTTTGTTTCACCGGAGCCCCCCGAGGCTGCGCAGGAGGAGCTGCAGAGGCAGAAGGCTCTGGGGTAGCCGCGGGTTTGGTGCTGCAGGGCTGGTCCCTGTCTCCAGCGGCTCCGATCTTATCTCGGGGCAGGGGTTATCTCTGCTCCCCCGGGCTGGGGAGGAGATGAAAGCACCACGGGCCGGGCTGCGCCCCCAGGCTGGGCAGCGCCAGCCCCTGTCACCAGCACCTTTGTCCCAGGGGTAACCAAAGCCGGTGCCGGGGCAAGGAGGGGGAGATGGATGTGATTCCGTAACTCGACCTTCTCGCTCTTCAGCCGGACAAAGGGGGTGATTACAGCTGCCAGGCTGGGACTGCAGCAGGGAGGTGTGGAGAGGATGGGACCCCCCTCGCCTCCCCTTCCCCGTGATGACACTGAAGGGAACACGCACTCCCCTGGTGCGGATGCTCTGCAGCTCTGATTCACCGGTCCCTCGAAGCCAGACCCCCCAACCTCTGCATTCAGCCGCTGCTACTCCCCCCCCCCCCTCCAGAGTTTGGTCTCTGAAGTTCAGCGCCAAAAGCTTTACATTTTCCTAACACCCATTTGTCTCCCACATCAGCATCTTCCCTCCCAACCCATCACTAGGGCTTCGCATTCGCTCTGCAGCAGAGGCTGAGCACAGCAGCCTGGGGGTGATGATCCCCACAGCGTCTTCACTGGGGAGAAGGGGGCTGTTGAGCAAAGTCACCGCTGCCTGGGGAGCCCGCAGGCACCGGCGCGATCATCCCATGGTGATGGCCCTGCAGCAAACGCTTTCTCCCCGTGTGTCCCATCACCCAGCTGGGATTCCCCCGGCTGTGGTTTAACTTCTTGCTACTTGTTTTGGCCCAAAAGGCATGGAGGGGATGAGCCTGCAGCAGGTTTCCTTACCACAGGGGACCCTCCAGCTCCGTGTACCCACCTCTCCTGGCTTAAACAGCCCCGAGACCTCCTGTCCGCCCTTCAAAGGGGAGATTTCTGCCCCTTGGCTTTTCCACCTGCCCTGCTCCAGCACAGGGGGGACCGCAGGACCAGCCTCAGGTTTTGCAGCAACCTGAGCTGTACCTGTCCCCCCTCTGGCTGAGCAGCAGGGGAAGGGTCCTGTATCCATAGGGCTGGTGGGGAGCCCCTCGGGGCTGGCAATGGAGCCTGGGCAGGAGGTCTGGGATGGGAAGGGAAAGGGGAGAGGGAGGAGGTGGCTGGGTCAGGGGCTGCTGCTGGAGGGGATTAAAGGCTCAATCTTGAGTCAAGAGGAGGAAATTAGAATCAAATCAACTTCTAGCGCCTGCTGGAAATGGGGCAGGATTTATGGCTGGGGAGGGGCATCCAGGCCTTCCCCTGCTGCTCCTCATGGGCAGTGGAAGGGGTTCTGGTCCCTCATTGCTGCTCTCCTGCTGCTGCAGAGAGTGGGGGGCTGAGAAGGGGCTTGTGCTGAAGGTGACCCCCATCACCATGGGGACCAAAGGGCTCCCTGCAAGATGTGGGCTTTTGGCACCAAAATGACCTCAGCAACATCTGCAGCTGGTGGAAGGGGCAGAAGATGGTGAAGGAAGGAGGGATGGATGGATGATGGATGGATGGATGGATGGAGAAGGGCAGCAGCACTGGTCTGTGCTGGATGCGGCCATCCATATCCCACCACATCCTATGGGAGCTGAGTACCACTGCTGGAGGGGAGACAGAGCTGCCCTGAGGCAGTACCCATGGGTGATGCAGGGGAGGCTGGTAGAGGCTCAGAGCTGGATCCTAGGGGCTGACCACAGGTAAGAGCAAGGAGACACAGCACATCCCCTTGACATTCACACCTTCCCCTTACCAAGCAGGCAGCTGTGCTTACAAGCCCAGCACCATGTTCCCTCTCTTCCCCACTCCTTCCCTCCCCAAATCCTGCATTTCCAAACCTCTCCTGACCACGTTCATCACTTCCCCATCCTCTTCCTCCCCCCTCTCCCTTTCCCTTTAGTTTTGTCTGCCTCGAACCTCTCAGCTCAGCATCCCATGGCACATCCTCCCCGTCACCGCACTGTGCCAGCAGCCCAGGGTGTCCTGGAGCTCTGTCCCCCCCCACACCACGCTGCCCCCACCCCGCAGCAGGGTGGAAATGAGGAACGTGGCAGGAACTGCCTGGAAAACAAAGGAACTTAATCCCAGAGCTAATCGAAACCAGGAGCTGGGGCTGAAGCGATGGGAGGGGGTGGGAAGCTGGGGCTGGGGGCAAGGGCATTTGGGGTTTGTGTTTTTCAAACCAGAGGACAAATCCACATGGAAGCACGTGGGCAATTCCCAGGAACTGCAGCCTGGGCTCGATCAGGGACATTTCAATGCTGGGGTCCCGTCACTGGCTCAGGTCACAGAATCCCAGCCCGGTTTGGGTTGAAGGGGCCTTAAAGCTCCTCCAGCTCCAACCCCTGCCACGGGCAGGGACCCCTTCCACTGGAGCAGCTTGCTCCAAGCCGCTGTGTCCAACCTGGCCTTGAGCACTGCCAGGGATGGGGCAGCCACAGCTTCTCTGGGCACCCTGTGCCAGCGCCTCAGCACCCTCACAGGGAAGAGCTTCTGCCTAAGAGCTCAGCTCAGTCTCCCCTCGGGCAGGTTCAAGCCATTCCCCTTGGCCTGGCCCTACAGGCCCTTGTCCCAAGCCCCTCTCCAGGTTTCCTGCAGCCCCTTTAGGCACAGCCCATGCATGCAGATACTTTACGTTCCAGCAGGTTTTAGCCCCCAAAAACCCATTTTGGTGCCTGTAAGCTCAGCTCATTGGGATGGCCAAGGGGCAACGAGGATGCTGGTGCCCTGTGTTGTCCGGGCATGTGGATGTGATGCTGTTTCCCTTGGGCTATTATGGAAACTCCTGGTTTGGGTTTCTCCCTGCTGCTGGTGCTGGTTATGCCCCCAGCTCTGGATTTTTGACCCTGCTGCTGCGTGTGTGTTGCTTTGGGTATTTTCCAGGCTTGAGCTGAAGCATCTCTCCAGAAAGCCCTGATGACTCCAGGCTGAGGAGCAGGCCTGCAGCAATTAGAGATGGAACAAACGCCTTCCAGCTACAGCATCACATGAGGGAAATGGGAGAATTTGTGTGGGATGGAGTTTGAGCTTCGAGCCAGGCTGGACCTGCAGCGAGGGAGACTTCCCCCCACTCAGAGGCCTCAGTGGCCTCACATCAGACTGATGGATATTAGCAAGAATTGGGGTTTAGTCACGAGGTGCCCCAAATGGGGCAGCAAAGGGGCACGAAGGGATGCAGAGAGCTGGCAGCGACACCAGGATCTGCCTTGGGTTTGCCTGCAAAGACCAGCCCCTTCCCAGGGATCTCTCCACTGGAGACGGGATCCAAGAGGTGCCCAGGGATGGGAAGGGAGCTCAGCCATGAGGGTCAGTGCTGGTGCATTGGGGTTGGCCGCTGTTTGCTGCCTTGCCACGGCTCGCCTGGCGCCCAGCCCAGCCTCCCGAGCTGGAAAACCGGAGATCTGGGTTTCCAAGCGCTTCATCCGGCAGAGCAGAGCCTGGCCTCCGCTCCTGCCCGCTGCTGCTCACAGCCAGAGGTGCGGAGCCCCAGCGCCCATCAGCCAGGAGCGGAGGCTGCGCTCCCTGCGCTTGGTTCATTCCCGTTGTGCGCCCCATGAAAACCCTGCCCTGGTTTCCTGCTTTGGTTTGTGCCGGGATCAAAAAGGTTGAAAAAGGAATAAAATATTGGGAAAAGGATAAAATATTGGGTTTAAAAGGAGCGATTGAACCAGCCTGGGGTGCTCAGGTGGGGAAACTGAGTCACAGCTGATGGCCAAGGGGAGCTGATGAACTGGAATGCGTTGCCCGGGGCATTTAACCTTTCAATGCAGCTAAAACCTCTTCAGCATCCTCCCAGTCCAGGTCTCAGCCTGGGTTTGGACCCAAGCGGTGCAGTTTTCCCAGGACAGGGCTTGAAGAGGAGCAGGGGACCCTGGAAGCCCCCTGTGAAGCCGCAATGTCCTGGCTGAAGCGCATCTTCAGTGTGCTTGGGAATTACAATCTCCTTCATCTGCTCCATCCTGCCTTGGCAACGGGAGAAAGCCAGTTCCTCCAGAGCCCTGGAAGGCTTTTTCCTGCTCTTGGTGATTTTGTCTTCAGCCGCTTTTGGAAGGAAACCAACCCGACCACTTTGAGTCCCTGTAATCCATCCCCCCCTTCCCCTTTCATTCTCCAATAAAGGAAATCATTAAAGGACCAGGAAAATGAGCCTTTGGCAGGGTTCCTACAAGGCTGCTCAGCTCGAGGGTGCTGCAATGGGCTTGAAGCCTTTCGCAGGAGCAGGGGAGAGATCCAGGGAGCTGCTGTGGTGCCTCTGCCAGGGATTTGCCCACTCCCGTGGCTCTGCTCCCTTCCAGCTGCTCTCAGAGGGAATTTGCTGTCTCTGCCGGAGCAAAGCCCAGCTCAATCCCTGCACGGCTTCGGATGAAGCCTTTGCCCTCCGTGGCAGTGGTGACCAGCCTGCAGCAATCCCACCTCGGAGCGATGCTCTGAAGGAAACCAGGCTGCTTCCCCCCCATGCATCCCACATTTATCCATGCACCCGCAGCTCGCCTGGCTGGGGGTTACTGCAGGGCTCCCTGGGCAGTTCCCCTGTGCCCTCACTCTTGTGTTGCTGGACCAGAGAGGGTTTTCTCAGCATGTTTTGGGCAGCATCTTCTACTCCCTATGCCCCTGTGCTTATGCCCTGCGCACTGAGATGGTTCCACAGGACCTGCATGTGCTTGGGGGGATTCACTGCCTTGCCCTGGCCACTCAAGCCCCACTGACGCTGCCTCCCTCGCTGACTTCTCCCAGACACATCCATCTGGAGCTGTTTAACCTGTCCCTGCTCCCTCCAGGAAGGCCACATCCATTAAAGTAAAGCCCTATCAGCACCCCTCCCGGTTTGCACCCAGCTGCAGCAAAGCAGAATCATCAGGGGGGAATTTGGGGCAGAAGAAGAAGGGGAAGGGCAGGGTTTGGCCTCCCCTTTGCTGCCTGTTCCTGCTGGTGACGCAGTGCTGTCCCTTTCCCAGGTAAGATGTAAGAGCTCTTCAATGCATTGAATGGGGTTGGGGGGACAGCCCGAAATGCAGGAACCTTCCCACCTCCACCCTGCCTTGCCAGGCATGTTCCTTAACCCACACACTAGCTTGTCCCCTTCCCTTTGGGCCGGGTTTATCCCATCCCAGGCATAGCCTCAGTTTCTGCTGGAGCTTCTGGACACTGTAACTGCATCCCCATTTACTTGCCTTTGGACCACACGTGTTTCCCTGAGTCTGAGGTCAATAGGGATGCGGTGATGGGTTAAACCAACACCTTGTGATGCTGGCTCGGTCTCCTCTGGTCTGTGCTTTGGGGCTGGAAAAGCTTCAGGTGCAGATATAGGAGGAGGTTAAGAGAGGAAGGATCCCCCTTTAGCTCCCGCCTTGATCCCAGCAGCCGAGCAGCCCCTGCACTGGCATGGCAAGAGCTGTGCCCAGCCCTGGCACACAGCCATCGCCACGGCATTCCCGGCTTTCCTGCCGACCTGCTTCCCATTATCTGGGAATGTGGCTCTCGCCAACATGTGGGAGGCAGATTTTTGCCTGGGGGTGCAAAGGGAGGAGCTGGAGCCGCTGGTGCTGGCGCTGACCCGTGCGCCCTGCTCCGCGCAGGTACCGCGGGGCTGCGCGGGTGGGGGCTGCTCCTGGGGCAGGGAATGAAGCATCCCCGAACGCGCTGGGGCCGGCTGCAGCCCCGGATCCGTGCTGAACTGCTGGGGGAGCTCGCTGGGCTTGCTGCTGGAGGCAGGCAGATGGAGGGGGAAGAAATATAGGTGAGATTAGCGTCTGTCAGCTGCAGCTGGGCGCCGTGAGCCCGGCTGGAGCTCAGCTTTCGTTTCCCATCTTTGTCCCTCCGTAAAGGGAAGGCCCCGGTTTCCCCCAGGGGCCCGGAGCTGAACCGAAAGCTTCTCGGTGGGATTTTGCTGTGAGGGTTTCTTCGCACTGGTGAGGTTCTGCGGGACCAGGGGATGCTGAGCGCAGCGCAGGGCAGGGCTCTCTGCTGCGGGTGCTCAGAGCTGGCGTGGGCCCAGCACGGGTCCATCCGGTGCTGCCCCTGCACCTCCCTTCCCCCCCAAGCCAGCCCCAGCCTGGGGGAGCCCCCCCCCAGAGCTGCTTCCAGCAGATGCGGGATTAAGCAGGGGGCCGGGCTCCTGCTCCCCAGGCACCCATAAAGAAGGGGAAGGAAGTTTTCCAGGGCCTTTTCCACAGCCCTGCTCACCAGCCAGGGCAAACAGCAGGCTCCTTTCCAGGTCTTAGTGCCCTTTCCTTCCCTTTCTTTCTTTCCTTTCCTTTCTTTCTTTCCTTCCCTTTCTTCCCACCCTCCTCCCGTCTCCTGCACTAACCATAAATCAGGTTCCTGTCCCCAGGGACCGTCTAATGCAGCCGGTCCCACACATGAAGGCCACCACAAAAAGCTCCTTCCCTCCCTCTTCCCCCAGCACAGCTTCAGCCAGGGCTGCAGGGAGGGCAGTGCAGGGAGAGGATGCTCGTTGCCCCCCCAGGTCCTGCCTGCTCCAGGCTCCCTTGCCAGGCCTTGTAGGCAGGAATCCTTCAGCTCACTCTCACTGCCTGGCTCTGTTGCTCTTCTCTATTCCAGCCTCTTTCCCAGGGGAGGCTGGGGATTAAGAGGAAACAGATTAAACCTAATGGATTGATTGCAATTATTTTCCCTTGTTTATCTGCAGCACCGTGGGGGAGCCTGGAAAAGAAGGAAAGGGAATGCTCTTTATGTGTGTGCAGTCCTGGTCCTCATTATGTTTCCTGCTAGAGAGCGACCGGGGCCAGCCAAAAATAAACCCTGCTACAACTGAGCATCCTATTTCAAGCTCTTAGAAACTGTGATGTGTAAATACTTCTGTGTGCAAACCCACGCACAACCCTCAGCAAAGCGGCTCCAGCACCAGCCCTGCGAGGTTCCAGCTGCCCTTGTCCATGTGTCCCATGTTCCCTGGGGACATGCACCTCCCTAGGAGCTGTTGGAAGCTCCTTGGAGCAAGAGCCAACCTCTTGTTTGGGGGAATCCCAGACTTAGGGATTTAAGGGACTTTAAAGCTCCAACCCCTGCCTAAAGGGACCCCTTCCACTGGAGCAGCTTGCTCCAAGCGCCTGTGTCCAGCCTGGCCTTGAACACCCTCCCCTCAGTGAACCTCCCTGGGTCTGGAGGGCAGGAGGCTGGTCCTACCCTTGGTGGTGCCAAGGGCATCACTGAGAACAGCACCAGGAACAGAATCAGGTGCCTTGTGCCCAAAGCAGCAATCAAAGTAAGTGGACTTGAGCCTTTTAATCCCCTTCTATGGAGCAACTCGGAGGAGGAAGAAGGTTCCCTCTTTTTCTGGGGTTTTCCCCAATATCCAAAGTCTTTCCTGTACTGGGAGCAAGGCAGGAGCACAGCAGTGAGCTGCTCTACAAGGCTGGATGAGTCGCTCCCAATGTTCCTGGCTGAGGTCCGAGTCTCCTCTCTGTGCTCCCAAGAAATCCTCCTCCACGAGATAAGATCCAACTTTACATTCCTGCTGTTTGTAAGATTAGAATGGGAGAATGGGGAAGAAAGAAGGAAAAAAAATCCCACCACCCTTGAAGGCTTTGGGGCCATTTTGGTGGATTCCTGAACCATGGATTCTCCATCTATCAATTCCCAAACCTCAATTCCTGGGGGAACCAGGAGGTGGAAAAACCAAGCAGGACACCGACGTAGTGATGCTCTTTATTGGCATCCGACGGATACACAAGGACAGCTACCCCCCGTGCATCACCCCCGTGCATCACCCCCCCATCTCATGCTGCTCACACCCCCCCAACAAACCCCCCCAAAACCCTTCTACAACAGCTATTTCTTCACCAGAAAACTTCCTACTAAATCCAACTGGAATTACAGAGGGGTGAGTGGAGAAACACACGTTCTTTGTACAACAGAAGCTTTAGAAAAGGACACACAACGAACCGACGAGCACGAACTTTGGCTTGGGTTTTCCCTCCTTGCTTTTCCTTAACACACTGATTTCCTGCAGCCAGGGATTCGAGGCAGCCCCCGGCTTCTCTTTGGCTGCTGAGTTTGTCTCCATTTCCTCAGCCCTGAGGAATTCCCTTATGGCAATTGAGACCTGAGACCGTGGCAAGATTGTCCTGAAGGAAAGCAAATTCCAGCTGCAAAGGTAGGGCCAGGTTTGGCTTCTGAGGCTGAAGTGGGCCCTTGGCTTTGCTTTTGATCTGGGCACTTTTATTGCAGTCACCCTTAGTCTGTGTTTGAGTCACTTCCCCAAAACAAGGGACCGATGGAAACAACCTGATGATAACCAGTGCATCCCGAAAGCATCCCTGCGGATGGCTTGGTCCAGCAGGAGCCACTGCCCCAGCTGCAGGTTTGAAAGCTGGAGGCACCCACTGCAAGTGGGGGGGGGGAAATTCGGGTTTCCTTGGATTTCAGTGGTGGGAGAGGTTCAGGATTTGTACCTGGGACTCGCAGCCCTGCTGGGATCCAAGTGTTTCTAACCAAAGGGTTTGACACGGGCAGCCAGCAGCCAAAGTGTCGCAGGGGTTCATCCGAAGGGATCTTTGCTGTTCATCCAAAGGGATCTTTGCTGTTCATCTAAAGGGATCTTTGCTGTTCATCCAGCAGCTCTTTTGCAGCACGAGAGCAGGAGGTGTCAAATCCCTCATCCTGGAGATCCAGATTCAGCCTGTGCTGCTTTAGCATCCAAAGTGCAGGGGGGCAGAATTCCCGAAAGCTCTGGAAGGATCTGGGCACTCAAATCCTATTGACGCAGGCTCTGATCCCTCTGGAAGCATTGGGCTCTCCCTCCTGACACCCAGCAGCTCCACCGGGAACAGTCAAATCCTTCCACGTTCCCAAGATCCTCCTGGACCTGCTGCCGTGGGTTTGGGATGTGCAGGTGTTTTCCTGCCTCCCCATTGAGTCTTTAAGGCCAAGAGATAAGGTGGGATCGAAGGCTTGGGCTGTAAAGCGAGAGCTCCGCAGGCTGTGAGGAAGAGGAGGGGCCGGGGCAGGGCCGTCACCCCGCATCACACACACAAACATCGAGCACGTAGTAAAAGGACATGATATTATTTACACATCTTGCTTATCTCCCTAGGGAAGGGGAGGAAAGGCACCTCCTGCCTCCAGGAAAGAGCTTCTGCCGAACCCGGAGGAGAAGGGCAAGTCCGTGGGTGCAGATGGACCCAGCACCGGCTCATCCTTCCTCTGCAAAAGGCTCGTGATGCTCCAGGCAAGTGAGAAGCTCTGGTGGGGACATCCCCCAGGACCACAGTGGCAGCACCCATGGGTGCCGCGGAGAGGCAGGGGGTGCACCGAGGATGGGCAGCACCCGAGCAGAGGCAAAGGGCACCCAGGGGAGCAGGCGGGGGTGCTTCTGAGCCACCCTTCACAGTGCTGGAGGAGAAGGAGCCCTTTCAAGCTGGGCCTGCGGGCGAGAAGGGGCAGTGCAATGGCAGCAGGGGTGGCTTTGCTCCTGGCTTGGTGCAGCGCGGGGCAAGGATGAGCAGAGCCCTTTGTCACATCCCCGCTGCGGGCAGGCACTTTTTCAGCCCTTCAGTGTCCCCCCCATGGAGCTCCAGCTCTTAGGAGGTAGTGCTGGTACCTCAGTGTTCAGATGCTCCCTGCTGCTCCTCAAATGGAGCGTGAGTGGAGCTCAATGGCAGCCCCATGGAGCAGCGCCCCCCACATTTCACAGTGTAGGTTGAGCTGTGGAAGCCGAGTCCTTTCCCCCAGCTTTCCCCCACCTCCCCCCCCCCCCCCCCCCCCCCGTGGTGCCAGAGGACCAGACCCCTTCCCAAATCCTGGTACAGCAGCTCCAGTTCTCTCTGTGCTCATCCCAGCCCTGTGCTTCGGGAAAGCAGCTGGATTTCAGGGTGCTGGGGAGGAGCAGGGGATAGCGGTGGGGTGGGACAAGGAGGAAGGGCTGGAGGAAGAGAAGAACTGGAGCCTCAGGGAGGAAGGAGAAGGGTCTGAAGGGGGAAGAGGAGAGGCTCCTGTGCCCGTGCAGCCTCGCCGGGCTGCAGAGGATGCTCTGGGGACAGAGGGGCTGTGGGTGCTGAGCAGGACTGAGCCCCGCATCCAACCGCTCACGGGCTGCCGGGGGCAGACGGCGTCGGGAGGGGGCGATACCGAAAGCAGGAGCTCAGTGCATAGAGGGCGGTGAGCTGGGGGGGCCCGGGGAGCCCCCGCTTCCTTCCCACCCTCCCCTCCGGGGCTCCGGGTGCCGGGGAGGGGAGAGGCGAGGGGGGGAAGGGGGAAGGGGACCCCGCGGGGCCGCCCCGGGCCGCCCTTCAGACGGGGGAGGTGGCGGTGGAGTCGCTGTAGAGGCTCTCGGCGATGTCTCCGCGCTGGATCTTGCGCAGGGCCGCGAGCAGCGCGTCCAGCGTGGCCGTGTCCTTGGAGGACCAATGAGCCAGGAGGGCCCGGGCCGGGCACTCCTCCCGCGTGAAGGAGTCTATGAGGTCCTCTTTGTAGCCCAGCTCCCCCGCCAGCTGCCGCCACGTCTCCTCCGCCGAGCTGCCCAGCAGCTTCTCCACCTCCTCCTGCTTGCCGGGGGGGAGGCTGGCGTAGAGGCTCCCGTCTCCCTTGGGCGCTGGGGAGGCACAGCGGGACGGAGAGGGTTGGGTTGGAAGACCCCAGCTCAGGCTCCCCTCGGGCAGGTTCAAGCCATTCCCCTTGGCCTGTCCCTCCGCCCCTTGGCCCAAGCCCCTCTCCAGGTTTCCTGGAGCCCCTTTAGGCACTGGAGCTGCGGTAAGGTCTCCCCGGAGTGCACCAGAGGGGGAGAATCCCCTCCCTTTAACTGCTGCTCACGCTCTGGGGGTGCAGCCCAGCGCACGGTGCGGGTTGCCGGGTGACAAGTGCGCATTGCCGAGTCAGATTGAGCTTCCCATCAACCAGCACCCCAAGCCCTTCATGCAGTCAATGCAGCAGCATCAAGCCCATCCCAGGGGTCCCTCGCCCACCCCGCAGCACCCAGTTCACCCTACCTGGCCCCTGGGTGCTCTGGCTGGGCGGCTGCTGGTCGTGCAGGCTCTGGCTGTCCACCGAGATCCCGCTGTCGCTGTGCAGCTTCTCCCCCTCGGGCGAAGGCGTCTGGTTCACGGGGCGGTTGTTGGCCCCTTGCTTGTTCTGTTTGCAGTTGTTCCACCTGCAGGAGGGCAGCGGGAGGTGACAGGGGCAGGGGCCCCCGGGCTGGGAGCCCCTTTGCTGGCTCTCAGCCCTGGCACCGCTCGTCCCAGGGGGAAGCGCTCCTCCCGCAGCGCAGCGGTGCTCGGATCAGTGCAAATCAGTGGCTGGGGGCACTGAGCTTTGCAGGGGACCAGGGCAGGGCTCGCTCTGCACGGATCTGCTGCAAGAACGCAGCTGCGCTGCCAGAGCGTGGGGCCGCCTGCGGGACCTTCGGGGTGTCTCCAGCCCCCGGGGAGCCGCTGGACCAGCCCTGGCTTGCCCAGGGATGCGCTGCTGATGCTGATGGGCCGTGACGGCCGCCGCAGCGTGCAGGGGCCTGACAGGGGCAGGGTGCAATGAGGGCTCCCCTCCCTGCACCCCCACCCTGCTGCCATCTCCCTCTTTCACCCCTCAACTGCCCGATTGGAAGCCCACCTCCTACCCCCCAGCCTGGTCACCTCCCTCTGCTTTGGCCACATCTCTGGCTGCAGGACCTCCAGGGGTGCACCGCCTGTTCCCCACTAACTCCTCTGCCAGGGCCCCATGGTGCTGCCTTGCTCCTCTACCTTTTGAAAGCGATGTAAGCCACCAGCCCCACCACCACGGCTGCCAGGATGGAGCAGTAGACGGGGATGAGGTTGTCGGCGGTGCCGCGGCTCAGGACAGGCTGTGAGCTGCCCATGATGGTGGTGACGGTGTCTGCCAGGGTGCTGGGCACCACCTCGGTGTTGAAGGGGTCCCTGGTGGTGGGCTCGGGGCTGTCAGAGCCTGCTAGGGATGGGGTGTGCGTTGTCCAGCGTGGGTGCAGGTCTGCAGGGAGGAAGAGGAGAAGAGGAAGAGAAGAGGAAGAGAAGAGGAGAAGGGAAGGGAAGAGAAGAGAAGAGAAGGGAAGGGAAGGGAAGGGAAGGGAAGGGAAGAGAGAAGAATCAGTTGTGCAGCCATGGACCTTCTCCAAAGGCCATAGGGCCTGCGGAGGTGCCAGCTCTGCCCATCCCCTTGTCCCCAGACGTTGTCCCCAGGACAAGTGGAAGATGTCCCTGCCCTGAATGGTGGTGCCTGGTCATGGCCACGGCTTTATGAGCTCTGCTTCTCCAGCACTGGGGTTGCTCAAGCCCTGCAGCTCTTCCCACCGCGTGCAACCTGCACGATGAGCCCTGGACTCCTATTGCTGGTACCAAAGCCCCAAGCATCAGCCCCAGCTGCCTCCCCCCCATCTCCCATCTGCACCGGGACCTGTGCAAGGGAACCCAACAGCTCCAGAGCTGGGATTTGCCCCTTTCCCAGCCCCAGCCTGCAGCCACAACCCCCCCCCCCCCCATCCCAGCCCCACTTGGGAGTGACCCATTCCCACCGCACCCAGGCGTATCCCAGGGAGCGAGGGGACGCGTCTCATCCTGCCCTAGGGAAACCCCTCCCTGGGCGCTGGCTCCTTCCCAAACCCCTCTCCAAGGGCTTGCCCTGCCCGGGATGGAGCGGGTGCCATGGTGGCATCCTGCCCTCCCGGCCCTTCCTGCCGTGGCCCGCAGCCAGACCCCGCTGCCCTTTAGGAACGGCGCTGCTGTGGCCGGCACGGCCGCTGCCGCAGGGCCCCACTGCCAGCTCACAAAGCTGGCCCTGTGCTCCTTGACTTGTGGCTCCATTTACTCGACCCTCCCGAGGGAGCCGCGCCGAAAGCGCCCGCGCTGGGCATCAGCGGCGCCCGGGACAAAGCGCTTTTCAACCCGGCTGGGAATGGCGCTGCTGCTGCCAAGGAGCAGCCTGGGGTGCTCGGGGGGGGATGCTCTGCCCCTTCCCCTGGACACCAAACCCCTCCCGCGCTGTTCCCGATTTCCCCAGCGCTTCAGGGCAGCTCATTCCCGTCGGAAACCCAAGTTCCCTCCGGTGAAGGCTGAAGGAGCGCCGAGCACAGCCCCTGGGGTTGGTGAACTTCTCGGCTCCATTCCCAGCTCCTGGACACCAAAAGCCACCGGGCAGAGCGCCCGCACCTGCAGCAGCAGCATCCTGCCGGGAGCTCAGCCGAGGAATGACCCTGGCAAGGGCTGGGCAGACCCTGGGGTTGGGCATTTGCAAGGGAAATGATGGCTCTGGTAAGTGCTGCCTTGGTAGGAAGCTCCACGCTGCAATGCCAGAGGGCTGGAATCTCAGCGAGACGCTGGGGTCCTCCCTTCAAACCACGGCTGTGGCGCAAAGGGAAACTGATGCAGAAGCCGCGGTGAGCCCTGCTTTGCCCTCTGCCATGGGAAAGGCGGCGTTACCTCTGCATTCAGCATCCGAGACGGCCGTGCACTCCTTCACCATCACCTCGTTCTCCTCGCAGGTCGTGCAGGGCAGGCAGGGGTCCACGAAGTTGGCTTCACTGGAGAAGGTGCCCTCGGGACACTCCTCGCACACCGTGTCCTGCGAGTCCTTGCAGGGGAACATGAGGCCGAAGCCCACCTCGCACACGCGGCATTCCCGGCAGCTCCCGCTCGCCTCGTCCTGGAAGTACCCATAGGCGCAGCGGCACACGGCGTCGTCCGACTCCACGCAGGGCGCGGACATGCTCTGCAGCCCCACGCACTGCGTGCAGGGCTTGCACGGCTCCGTGGCACTCACCGTGTCCGAGTAGGTGACGCCTGGCAGGGAGCAGAGCGGGAGGTGAGCGCGGTCCCGGCACCGCATCCCCATCCCTGCCGCCACTTCCATCCTGGCAGTGGCTGCGTCCCATCCCCAAACGGTGCCAGGCCATGGAGATGGGTTTGTGCGTTTTCCTCCTCCTCCAGGCCAGAGCAGAAGGCTTCTGAAGGGGAGACCTTAGAGCAGCTCCAGTGCCTGAAGGGGCTCCAGGAAACCTGGAGAGGGGCTTGGGACAAGGGCCTGTAGGGACAGGCCAAGGGGAATGGCTTGAACCTGCCCGAGGGGAGACTGAGCTGAGCTCTTAGGCAGAAGCTCTTCCCTGTGAGGGTGCTGAGGCGCTGGCACAGGGTGCCCAGAGAAGCTGTGGCTGCCGCATCCCTGGCAGTGCTCAAGGCCAGGTTGGACACAGGGGCTTGGAGCAAGCTGCTCCAGTGGAAGGGGTCCCTGCCTTGGGATGCTCCACCAGCCCCTGCCTCGCTGCCTGCCCCACGGCCCAGCCGAGCGAGCAGAGCCAGAGCAGCGCTGGGGCACGCTCTGCTCCCATTAACCTGAGCTCATCCTTCGCATTACTGTGAATTATTGATAGGCACCATTAGAGCAGGGAAGTGGCCAGGAAAGGCCCGGAGCTGAGTGGGCACATTTTCCGTGGCAGCCGAGGTATCTGAGCCGAGCAATTACAGCCGAGATTCCAGCAGGGCCCCCTCGCTCCCTCCCTTCCACCCGCAGCGATGGAGGCTGGCGAGGGCATCAATAAATCATGAGGCAGCCATCAGGGCTGGCTGGCAAGGGGAGGGGAGGGATCATCAACTGAAGCAAGTGGCCAGCGGGCTCCTGCAGGGACTGTCCCCTCTGGCCACCCGAGCCTTTGGCTCTGGCAGTGCTTTGGGCATAGCAGGGTTTTGCTCAAGTCTTTGGCTGCTGAATTGGAAGGGATCCAGTGGGAGAGCTCGCAGGCAGCCCGAGGTGCAGGCGGGGATGCCCACATTCCTCCCTGGCTCACGCCTGGCAGGCAGGAGGCTTTGCCAAGGCAGGGACTGTCTGCGCCTGCCCAGCGCCCGCAGCATCCAGCACAACCCCAGGGCCAGGAGACCCCATCCCCATCCCAGCAGGGCCCAGTGATGGGGTCCGCAGGTTTCCTCCTCTCTCCACCCCAAAATCCCCCTCTTGGCCCAGAGCGGAGCTCGGGGAGCGTTCTCCTGCCTGCAGCGCACGCACCCATGAGTCACCCCATGGGCACCCGCACCCAGCAGCTCCCAGCTCTGGGGATTAATCCACGCTGCATTAATAACTGAGGGAGACTGCAGCTGGGGCAGGGCTGGGGGATAAAGCAGGAGGGTTTGCGGGGGCGGGGGGGTAACTCTGCCTGGGGCTTCCCAGCCTCTCTGCTGCTCCCTTTCCCTAAGGCACTGAGTGTGTTTGCTTCCCTACTGGGTGCTGCTTCTTTCTGGGGTGATGGAGGCCTGATGCTGCGCAGGGGTGAGCCCCCAGTGCTGTGCAGGTAAGTGAGGGGGATCCCGCAGAGTGGATGCTCCCATGGTGGCAGGGGTGTGGGATGCAGGTGAAGGGGTGTGGGGAAACCGAGGCACGGAGAGGGGGGCTGGCAGCTGCCCGGAGCACTCAGCCTTGCTGGTCCAGCAGCAGCAGAGCTGAGCAGGATAATGAAGCCCCGGGGCTCTGCTCTCTGTCTGTGTGTGATGCTGGGAGGCCTCATGGCTGCAGTTTGCTCCCGTCTGCCCTCCTTCCTGCAGGGATGGAGGAAGGGACCAGAGCCTTTTGTCCTGGTACTTTCCAGCTCAGCTCCTGACCCAAAAGAGCTGCTGCCTGATGTTAACCCCCCTGCAAAAGTGCAAGTGCCCGGCCTGGGGCAACATGGAGCTGGGATGCAAACCAGAGCAGTGGCACTTGTATCTGCATCCATGGGCATCCAGACAGCACCCAGGTCATGGTCCTGGTCCATCCATGTCCTCATGGAGGGTAGACATTCCCTTTATCCCCTCAGTTCCCAGAAAGAAACTGGGGAGATAAGCCATGTGCCAGCCTGGAAGTGCCGCTGATGGGAAGTGGGCTCGTTTGAGCATCCCTAGGGATGCAAAGTGACTCCCTGGTTTTCCAGCCCTGGAAGCTGGAGCCTGACACCCTGCCAGGCTTCCTATAGGAAGGGCTCATGGAGATGGACAGCACAGTGGATGGATGGAGGGGTTGGAGCCTGCTGCAGCCCAGGAGGGATCCCACTGCGTACCACAGCGTTATCCTTGGAGCATCCCGGAGCCTGCGGCTGGTGGGATTCATCCTGCAGCCAGCACAGGGAAGTGAGCTCTGCTCATCGATTGTGCAGGAAAGCAGAGGTATTTTTAGCACTGCCCTGACACCGCTCTGCTTATTCTGCTCCTCCCTGCACTTTGCCTCCTCTTTGCTCTGCCCAAGCCATGCTTGGTCCGTTCCCCCTCTCAAATCACATCCCCAGCGCAATCTGGGCTTGGCTTTCCCTCCAAATACTTGTCCTTAGGCCTTCAAAGGCTTTGCAGCAGTAAATGTGAAGGGCAGATTGCTTATACCTATCATGGCATTGTTTAAACAGTAATAGCTGGACCACTTCATCTGTAAGCATTTAAGCAGGTCTCCAGCACACATCTCCAACTGACATTTATGAAGCATTTGATACAGGCAATGTGCCTGGAGCTGGCCAGGAGAAAACTGTTCCCTTCTCTCTGGGGGATCTTTGTGATTTGCTGCTTCTCTCTCAAGCTTGCTTTTAGGTTGCAGCCTTTCAAGGCTTTAAAAGGGGAAATGATACAGGTGGCTCAGGGAGAGGATGGATGCGGGACCAGTGTGGGGAGGGCAACGCAACTTGGGCTGGGAGCCCTCAGGAGGAGAGTGGAGCTGGAAGGGGGATTTGGAAAGGTGCCTGGGACCAACGAGTCCCAAAAGGAGGAAAGCTGGGATGAGCAGGGCAGATGCTTGGGGTAAGCCTGGTGTCCGTGTGGAGATGGGAAGTGCAGGGTAGAGCCGAGCCGTGTGTGGGCTGTGCAAAGGCACAGTGCCCAGGCAATGATTCCAGGAGGGAAGGAGGATGCGCTTGGGGGGACCTGAGTACCCCTGGACCCGGTGCCGCCCCCCTGCGGCTCCATGCGGGGGGGAGCAGGTACTCACTGTCCAGGCAGGGCTCGCAGACGGTCTGGTTGACCCCGCAGGGCTGCACCACCCCTTCGCCCAGGTTGCAGGCTCTGCAGCACTCCCCGCTCGTGGTGTACATCTTGGTGAAGCACCTCTCCTTGGAGCCGCCGGCCGGTCCCTGCCGGAGCAAACAGAGCCAGGAGGTGACCCCTGTGACGGGACCTTCCCTGCAGGGGCAGGCGGAGAAGGGGCCCTCATCCAGGCTTTGGGGGATATCCCAAGTGAGAGGCAAAGGGAGCTCACATTAAACACAGAAATGACTTCCCTGTGTGGAACCTGCTCAGCTCTGCCCCGCTCTAGAACCAGAGGGAGCTCAGGAAAGCCCATGCCGCCGTAGGCAGGTATTCTGGGAGGGGAATAAGGGCTTTTCTGCATGGTTACAGCATTGTTTGTTCCTCTCTTTAAGGCTGCTTTGCCATCCCGCAGGGCTCAGCCCCTGCCAGCCCGGGGGAAGGCAGGGCACTGCCTACAGCCCCTGCAGCAGTGAAGGGTTTGGAGACCTTGGGTGGCTCTCACTGGACACAGACACCAGAACTCAGACCCCACGATGGGAATGAAGACTTCGAAGGGAGCACCGAGAGCTTCAGCAGCGTTACTGTCTAATGGAAGTAAGTGTATCTGCTTCCCAAACCTGTTGTAACGTATGGAAGCAATAAATGTGCCACAAGCCATGGGGTCAGAGCCACCCCGCAGATGCCCGTTGCAGCCTGGGGAGTGGGGTGCATTTACAGGATGCTTGCTCCCCAAAGCCCCTCTTGGCCATGGCTGTGTGGTGCACGAAGCGTCTGTCCCTGGGTGCAAGGCTGCCGAGATGCTCGTGGGTGACCCAGCCTCTGCCAGGGCTCCATTTGCACCCTCTATCCGCACTGAGGTGTGGTCCAGGCTTGGACCATGCCTTCGGCATCCAACTAAGCCTGATTTGGGGCGGGGGGGAAGAACTCAGCGGGCGCTCGGGGGAGCTCCCCCTCCCCTTGCATCTGGATGCCTCGTCAGCCCTGCACAATGCGGCGTTATGAACTCGCTGCGCATCATCCGGCAGCATCCGGCCCGGCGGAGACAATGGAGCGCCAATTATAGGCATCTGAATGACAAAGTGCTCCAATTACCCTGCGCTAGAGAGCGTGTGCTCTCCTCCCTGGCGCTGCTTCCCCAGCCCAGCCTGGCAGCCAGCGCTGGCACCGGGCCCCAGCTTTGGCAGAGAAGGAGGGCTCGGTGCGCAGGGGGCTCCCCAGCACCCCGAATGATACCGGGTTTGGGGTGCGGAAGGGGCTGACTCGCAGCAGGTTGGATGCACCCCTCCGATGGGGGCCAGCAGAGCTGCTGAGCTCCTCCCGCCGCTCCAGCCCCGGCTTGTTTGGGCAGCGGTTTGACCCCCTCTCCCCCTCCCCATGGCCGGGGCAGCAGCAGCCGGGGGAGCAGCCGAATGTGCCGGCTATAGATAGAGCTGGGGAAGGCTGGGCCGGCAGCAGCAGCTCTCCCACGCCGCAGGCAGCTGCCGGCAGCTCCATTGCACCCATGGGGATGGGACCTGGCAGCGCTGCTTCCTCTGTGTGACACCCGGGCCCCCATTAGCTGACCCCAAAGACCCCTGCGGCCGCAGGTCCCCTCCCCATGGCGCTGCCAGCGCCTTTCCCCCGCATCTGCGCTCCTAAATGCTGTAGCAAACACAACTTCCAGCCCCAGGTGCGGCGTACGTTCCGTCCCCCCCCCTTCTCTGCCTGCGTTTCCCTTTCAGCTCTCCCTCTTGAGCACTGAAAGCCCCATAAAGATTAACACACTCAGAAGAGGGGCACATGGTCTGCATTAGCCCGCTGAAATGTGCATGTTATTAACACAACTCCCGTTGACAAAGCCGCAGGTATTAACACCATAAAGCATTTTGACAGCTGGACCAAGGAGGGGGGCACGGGTGGAGGGTGCAGGCGACACCTCTGTAAGCTTTTAATTGCTTTTGGAGTCGTGTCGGTGGGTTTGTGTGTGCGAACAGGCGCTGCCGGGTGAGGAGGTGGCCTCGGAGGAAGCGAAGCGAGGTGGGAATTCGGCACCGTTCGCTCCAGCGTCCTGGCACGGAACAGCGCTTCGCAGGGGAGCAGGGAGAGGATGCTCCAGCTGGAGATGGGCCCAGCGGCAAGCCTGGATCCGAGCTGCCCCCGAGCCTGACAGACGGGCTCTGCCTCTCTTGGCTCTCCCCGCCTGGGAGAGGCCAAACCCCGGCTCCGAGCAAGCCCCAAACTTCGGGCAGCAGCGAAAAGCCACGTCTGAGCCCTGCGGGTCCGGCCAGCCCCGGGCACGGGGGCACTGCGGGGGCTCTGCCTCCCCCAGCCAAATGCCGCAGGTAAAGAGCGATGAACACGGGGGTGCCGGGGTTTGGGGCGGCCGCAGCTGCGGGTGCACATCTGGACCTGCCCGGGGGCGGGCTGGGGGGAGCAGCTGGGCTCCCCCCGTGCACCCCCGGCAGCTGTAATCGGAGGGGGACGGATCCAGCCCCAAGGGACGGATCCAGCCCCAAGGGACGGAGCCAGCCCCAAGGCAGGGGGTGCTGGCCCGGGGAGGTGGCTGCAGAGATCCGGGGGCCACCAAAGCCAGGGGCTGCCCGAGTTGGGTCATTCCCTGGGGTGGGATCACTCGAATCCACACGGCTGGGGCAGCTCCTGCCTTTCCTGCCCCCCGCCCATCGCCGTTGAGTGTCCCTGGGGAGCTTGGCCAGCCCGGTCCCATGCCCGTAAGGGGGCAGGAGCCTCGAACACCGCTGCTCTCCTCGGTCTCTGCACGAAACTGCTACAGCCCCGGCTCTAATATCCTGCCCGGAAGGTGTCCGGCGGCTGAACGAGACCTCTGGGACCCCATCAAATCCTTCCCCAACAAAAGCCCCCCCGGGTACTTGGGTCCATCCCCGTGCTCCCACCCGGCTCCGGGCTCTTTCCTCTCTCCTGGTCCCCGTGCCCTGAAGTTCTGTCCCCGGCGCCCGCTGTGCCCATCCCAGGGGCTCGCACCGGGGGGACAGGGTCTCGCCCTTCGCTTTGGGCAGCGAATCTGGGGCTGGGGAAGCCCAGGGGGACTTTGGGGATGGGGGATGGCAGGAGATGAAGGCACAGGGGGGTGAGCAGCTCCCCCCCCCCCCCCCTGCTCACTGCCTGCGGCTCTTGTCACCGTTTTTCCCTGTGTGAAAGCGCTGACAGCGCTGTGCAGAGGGACCAGAGGGGCCCGAGCCACCCCTGGGGTCCCCCATCCCCGGCTCACCCCGTCCCCGGGCGCTCTCCCTCCGCACCCAGACGCGCTCTGCGCGTTACCCCCGGGACCCCCTCGCCGCGCTCCCTCCCGGCTCTCTCCATCCCGGTACATGTGGGACCTGCGGGGACCCCGCATCCCCCCGGCCCCCGCCCGCTCCCCCCGGCCCCGCACTCACCGCCGGGAGCAGCAGCAGCGGCAGCAGCAGCGGCAGGAGCCCGGCCATGGTGGCGGGGCCGGTGACCCCCCGAGAGCCGGTGCTTGGCCCGGCTGCCCTCGCTCTGCCGCCCGCTGCCTCGGCGGCAGCCAGAAAAGCGCTGCAAGTCCCTCCCCCTCCTCCTCCTCCTCCTCCTCATCTCCGCCCCTGGAGCATCGCGGCGAGCGCCCGAGCCAGCAGCCTCCGCCGCCGGCACACAAAGACCAGACCCCCCCCAGCCCCGCTGCTCTCCCACGAAGTGATGTGGGGGCTCGGCCTCTGTCCAGCCCCTCAATTGTTCACGCCCGTCCATCTGTGTCCATGCCCCCTCCTGTGCTCTGCCCGACCAGGGATCCATCTGTCCCCATCCCTGCAGGAAACCTTGGGACAAGGGATGTAGGGACAGGCCGAGGGGAATGGCTTGAACCTGCCCGAGGGGAGCCTGAGCTGAGCTCTTAGGCAGAAGCTCTTCCCTGTGAGGGTGCTGAGGCGCTGGCACAGGGTGCCCAGAGAAGCTGTGGCTGCCCCATCCCTGGCAGTGCTCAAGGCCAGGTTGGACACAGGGGCTTGGAGCAAGCTGCTCCAAGGGGTCCCCATGGAAGGGGTTGGAGCTGGAGCAGCTTCACCCCAAGCCCTGGTGTGCCAGCAGCACGATGCTCTTTGTGGGCTCACTGGAAAGGTGAGGTGGGCCCTGGCGAGGGTGAGCAGCTGAAAATGGCCCAGAGACGCCGTCACCGGCCCTTGGGGTGGCTCCTGCAGCTGGGATGGGGGAGAGGTTCCTTCGCTCACCACCTTTGTCCCCTGCACAGGGGATCTTGTCCTGCATTTCCTCGCCCCTCCCGGCTCTGCAGGTGCTGCTGCCAGTCCCCATAGTGATGCTCACGTCCAGGTTTCCCCCCACTGTGACCATTGGACCTCCACAGCTCCCGAGAGTTCTGAGCTCCCCCCTTAGGTCACATCCAAGTGCCCGGGACTGTGCAGAGCTCAGCTGGAATTCCTCTTGGAAAGCAAATTACCGACCTCCGGAGGAGCATGAGCTGCTCCTGGCCGGCTCTCACTGCTCCTCCGGGCAGCCTGGAAGGGCTTTAAGGAAAGTCCCTTGTCTGCAGCCTTGTCTTTCAATGGGATTAAACCGAAGCCAGCGCTGCCGTTTGTTCTCCAGCACGGAGACACGGGAACACATGTGGGAGCCACATGGCGATGGGTTTGGCAGCCAGAAAGCCGTGCTGGGACCAGGTGGGGACGGAGCAGGATGAGCTGTGGAGCAGGGGATGCCCACCCGCAGCTCGGATGGGCAGGGAGGGAAGCGACAAGCCAAGCATCCCGCTCTCCATTTAACACAGGGATGAATGGAAGCGGAGCAAAGCTGCCTGCAGACATATGGTGGGGCCGGGCACAGCGGGGGGAGCAGCTCGGGTCTCCCGCAGTTCATTTGCCTTTGCAAGTGGCAAACCCAGCTGCTTCCCTTGGCAATCCCTGCAGGGCTTTGGGATGCGGCTCCGCAGGATGCACGAGCTGCGGACACAGGGCTTGGCGCAAGTGGTCCCTGAGCTCCATCCCCGAGCATGGGCGCTCGATGGCACCATGGGAGCCATCCCGGGAATAACCCGGTCCTGGCGATGGGAAGCGGAGCCCGGTGGATGGAGGCAGCTCAGCTGCATCTGCACGAGGCCGGGCTGGCGGCCAGGGGAGGTAAGTGAAAACTTCTGCTCCCATCCCAACCCTCTGCGGCTCCTTTGGTGGAGGGACTTGCGAGAGCTTTTCATTGCATTCCCCTTTTCCTGTCCCAGAAAGGTTGCGGCCCTTCCCTGGCTCCACGGGATGACAAAGAGCCTCTTGGAAGTCTGCTGTCACCTCTCGGAATTAAAACCAAAGGCTCCAGGGCTTGACTTGCTGGGGGAGCATCCCTCAGGCTGCTGCTGGGAGGCGGCAGCGCTCTGCTCTGTTGCAGCCCCGAAGCTCAACCGAGAGCTGCGTCGCCCTGCGATCGGCTCCGTGTGCCCCGGTGTAGCCGCTCACCCTCCTCCTTGGGCCCCTTCCAACCCAAACCAGGCCGGGATTCCATGAAAGCTGGGGCTTGGCATTGCTGCTGGTCCCACTCTGCTGTGCCCGGGTGATGCTGCAGGGGCTGGCACAGCAGCGAGGGGCTCCCGGCATCCCATCAGCAGCACTGCCTGGGGCAGATACAGGCTGCACATCGGCATTTCCTCCCCAAAAAGGGAAGGTTGAGTTAGGAAAAGCTCAATTCCAGCTTGAGGAAACATTGCAGGAAGCACAGAGCAAGCAGCACCCCTGGAGTTACCTTTCTTCAGGCTCATCCAGCTCTTCCAAAGGTGATGGAGCAAACCTAGGCGATGCTTTTCCCCTCTCCTCCCATCGGAACCCCAGCGATGGCACCAGTTGAACACTCAGTGCTCCTGCCCTCAAACTTGGTATTGATGTTACTGAAAGGCGCAGGTAACAAAGCAGTGTCAGCGTAATGGGAAGTTATAAATAACAATGAACAAATAACGCACACAGGGAAAGCATCATCCCGGCTCCTCACAGCCAGGCCTGAGAGCAGAAATAAGGGGCTGTAGGGAAAAGCCTGATGGAAGCAAAAGGGGCACCGTGACCATGGGCTGGGGCTGGTTTGGGAGCAGGGAATGGGGCCTGCTGCGTGCAGAGCCTGGCTGCTCCAGGGAAAGCAAAGGGGATCTTGCCCTGCCCGTGTTGTGCTGGGAGAAGCTGTTGTGGGACTGCGCCTGGGGCACTGGGAGCAGGGCTGGGGTCCTCAGTGTAAGGACGTGGAGCTGCTGGAGCAAGTCCATGAGGATGCTCAGGGGCTGGAGCAGCTCCCGTATGGAGCCAGGCTGAGAACCTTGGGGCTGCTCCGCCTGGACAAGAGAAGCTGCGTGGAGCAAGGGAGCAGCCGGAGCTCGGCTTGCGGAGCAGAGGGAATTGGTGGCACCTTTCAGGGCATTCATTGCCTTGCTTCGATGGAAAAGGAGGAGGGAACAATCGGCTCGAGCCTTGCACCTCGGGCCCCTTGGCAAGAGCCACATCCAGCGAGCAGGAAGCCGAGGCTCCGGCGGTCCTTGGGCCTCAGGTTCTCCTTACGATCAATGGGATTTAGGCACTGAAAAGCTGGAGGCCAAGGTCGGCTCCTGCGCAGCAGAGCACGCTCCTCGCTCCCATCCTCTGCCGGCTCCAAACCCCCCCTTTGCCCTCGGGGGGAGGGATGGGGAGAGCAGCTCCGGCTCCAGCCACCATTGAAGCGCTGCTGAGCGTTCTCTGTGTAGTGAACACCGAGCGGCCGCGCATCCACCCGCGCCCGCGCTGCCCCGCGCAGGGAGGGCAGGGACCGGCTGCTGCTGGTACCTCCCGCTCTTCCCTTGCTCCAGCCTTGTGGCTGCTCATCCTCCCTGTGCCGTGCTTCGGAGGCAGCCTGGGGCAGAGCTGGGTGCACTGGGAAATCGGTGTCTGCGCTCTGCGGGGAGTTATTCCTATGGGGATGGGGCTCAGTTATTCCTATGGGGATGGGGCTCAGTTATTCCTATGGGGATGGGGCTCAGTTATTCCTATGGGGATGGGGCTCAGTTATTCCCATGGGGATGGGGTTTGGCTTGACCGCAGCATCCAAGCCAAGCGGTGCAGGGGCTGCCCTCCTGGCTGGGGGCAGGAGATGACACAGTTCCAGCGCTGGGTCAGGACCAAACCACAGCCCCAGGATGGATGCATCCCGCTGGTGCCAGCGATGCTGGTGCTGGTGGATGAGGGAAGGATGAGCTGTCAGCGCTGCAGTGGGGGGGGACTGAATGGCTCAAGGACTCCATGGATTGGGGCCACCCCGGTGCTCTCTGGGGGCTCCTGAGCACAGATTTCACTTGGGTTTGGCTCCAGGCACCCTCGAGGTGCAGACAGGGCACAAAATCACTGCTGGGCACCTGCCTGGGGGGACCCAGAGCACTCCAAAGGCACAGCTCGGGGGTAGGAGGGATCCAGCATCCCCAGGGCCAGGTTGGATGGGGCTTGGGGGCTCCTGCTCTAGTGGAGGTGTCCTTGCCTGTGGAAGGGGTTGGAGCTGGATGAGCTTTAAGGTCCCTTCAACCCAAACCATTCCATGAAGCTGATTCTGATTCCTGAAGCTCCCAACCCCCCGGATTCCCATTACTGTCCAAGTGTCCCAATCTGGTTTCAATTACACTCCTTGACATCCGTGCCTGTGATTTCTCCATGCCCCCCGCTCCCTTTTTCACTTGCTAATCCCCAGCCTGACGCTCCCGGCTTCCCTCCCTTTCCCTTTTCCTCTCTTTAGCTGTCTTCCAGCACAATCCATCACCCGGGCGGCAGAGGGGGGATCCAGGGCAGTGCCTCGGAGGAATCTCTGGCTCCTTATAAGGACCGAGCAAAGGAATCTCCGGCGAGCAGCGACCACGATGTCCGGGAAACTCAATCCCTGCTCGGGATGGAGCCATGGCAGAGGCAGCAAAACCAGCCCAGGGCTTCCCTGAGCAAGGAGCAGGATCCTGTGGTCAGTGAAACAGCCCTGAGGGGCCAGGCAAGGAGGGGAGGAAACTGCTCCTCGTGGCACCCGTAATAGAGCACATAAATATGTCCGCGGCAGAAACGTTATCAGTGTTCTCCTGCTCCAGCTGTGGATTGATTCCACATGGCAGCGGCAGGGCTGGGGCTTTGGGCAGGGTTCTTCCCACCCACGGATGGGTCAGGGGATGCTTTTCCACCCTATGGGGCAAGCAGGGGACTGGTGCAGCCCCTCACTTTCATCAAGGTTTGGTGCTTTTTGGGAGCTGTCTGACCGTGTTTCCCATCCATCCTCCATCCATCCCATCCATCCACCCACCCATCCATCCATCCTCCATCCATCCCATCCATCCATCCATCCCATCCACCCACCCATCCATCCATCCATCCCTCCCTCCATCCATCCATCCATCCTCAATCCATCCCATCCATCCATCCTCAATCCATCCCATCCACCTATCCTGATGTTCTCCAGCATCCAGCGCTTTCCTCCTGCACCCACCCCATGTTCCCCCTGTGCAGGTGGGATTTGACCCTGTCAGAGCTCCTGAATCAGGCTCCTGACAGAGATGCCCAAAGGGAGAAAAGGGAAGGAGAAGAGGCAGGGATTGCAAATGAATCCCGAGCTGCCACTCTGAGATACTGTCCCTATGGCAACTGCTTCCAGCGCCTGGCTGCAGCATCCTTCTCTTTCCATCTCCTCCTTGGTGCATCTGTGCACAAAAGCATGGCAGGAATCCTCCTGGGAAGCATGGAATGGGGCTGGAATGGGGCTGGAGATCAGGCACCATCGCAGGGCAGTGAGGAGAGGGGGCAAAACCCCAGAGAGCCATGGGTTGGGGGTCACAGAGCGGGGGCTCCTGCCGCAGCCCCATGTGCTGCCAAGGGAGATGCTGCATGGCCAGAGCCCAGATCCACCTCCCTCATCCCCAGGAGGCTGCTCTGGGGCAGCCCGGGGTTGATGTCACCGGATGGAAGCACCTCCCTTTGCCGTTTCCCTCATTTCCCATCTCTCCCCAATCCCAGGGAGGACACCGGGACCATCCCAGTGGAGCCGAGCCCCAGCCACGGTGAGGCCAGGCTGGAGATGGGTTTGAGCCCACCTGGGTTGCATTAAGGTGCAGGAGGCTTTAAGGCAGATGGGAGGCAGGCGGGGATGTGGTGTTTGTATCATTGCACCTGATGCACTCAGTGTTTGTGCAGTGCTCTTGGGATGCTGCTCCGGAAACCCCAGGAGCTCCTCACTCTCCCTTTGGAATGCGGTGAAGGCTGGAGTGGTCCTTCGGGAAGCTTGGATGCATCAACCAGCAGCGGTGTGGGTGGGAGAAGAGCGTTTCCATCCATGTCCCTGCGGCTCCGAGCAGCTCCTCGAGGTGAAGCTCCTGGGAGTGCAATGGGGAGAGGAGCTGCTCTGGGCCTCCCATCGGTTATTCCTGCAGGGAATCAATCCTCAGGGGGAGCTACAGCTCTGTGCTGAGGGAGGGAGGGGGCTGGAAGATGTGGGCACACATGGAGAGTCCCCTGGGAATGTGCATCCCGGCGGGAGGGTGAAGCAGGAGCTTTGTCCCTTGGGAATCACCAGACTGGGCTGGGTCTTGTCCCTTCACCACGCAAAGCCTGGGTTCCATCCATTGGGTAGAGATGAGCTGGAGATGAGGAGGGCCCGTGCTGGGCTGCGGGAGATGGGGATGGATGCGATGCGGGGTGGATGGGGGCTCTCACCCCATGGGGCTGAGCCCGGGTGCTCGGTGCCTCCCTGCTCGTGTCCCCGGAGCTTCTTCCCAGCAGCTGTGATTGCCTCAGACGGGAGCTCATTTCCCAGCCCGATGAGGTAAAGTAATTACTGCCTTCATTCCCTATGCAAATCAGGCAGCACCGGAGCCCAGAGCATCTGCGGGAGTGGGATGAGCCCCCAGCTCGGGTGGGAGCTGCTGGGCTCCATGCTCCGACCTCTGCTAACCCATGGCGGCTGCATCCGTCTGTGCCCATCAACACCTCGTCCTGCCCATTCCCTGCCCAGCTCCTGCCCATTCCCAGCCCTGCTCCCGCCCCTTTAATTCAATCAGCTCAATGACAGGGTTTGGGCTCTTCAATGAGCCGATTCCCAGTGGGTTAGGGCAGGGTTAGGGGCTGGTTGCTGCCCATATAGAGCAGAGCCAGGAAACGAAAGTAAGGGAAGAGCCCGTTGCAAGCATCCTGTGCTCTGGAAATCAGGTGAGAGCTTTCCAAAGGTCAGATGAATGAAGATCAATTGGATAAGGGTAATGTGATTGGGATGAGCAGCGCTGTCTCCGCAGGGAAGCGGAGCCCTCGGACCTGCTGGAATTCTCCAATGAGTAAACAGCCGGGAGGAGATTGGTAATGGCAGCTTTATCCTGGCTTCTAGAAGGGGTTTAATGAGGTCCATAACGTGACAGCGATGCAGAACCGCAGCTGGGGCTGGCAGCAGCGGGATGGGGAGGAGGAAAATCCACCTGGGAAAAGCAGAGCCTGGTTCTGATGAGCACCCCCTGCGCTCACTTGGATGCGGCGAGGCCAAGGGCAACCAGCGCTGGGATGCTCGAAGAGGAGTCGGGGCTTGGGATGCTCGTGGAGGTGGAGCCCTCAAGGTCTGCACCCACCATGGGATGAGGACACGGGACCAAGAGCCTCTAATGCCTTCACAGCCCACAGGGGTTTGCTCCAAGAGCTGCACGGCCCCATCCTGGTGCCGAGGAGGAGCAGGGATGGGATGCCTGGGCCAGGCCATGCTGCAGACTCCCTGGGGACCCATGAGATGCTGAAAGCAAACAAGCCATTGTCTGCTGGTGCCAAAGGCACAAACAGCTCCATGGACCAGCACATGGAGTGGGAGCCAAGGGCCGGGGCTGGCGCTGTCCCCACCACTGCCTGGGTTTAGGGATGGGGCTGAATTCCTGCTGGAATCAGCCAAGCCAAGCACGGGAAATGCTCCTGAAGCCATTGGGATGGAGAGGAGGATGAGGGTGCGATGGCCAGAGCTTCAGGGATGTAAATGCGGGGAATGAAACCAAGCCCCTATTTCACATCTTGTGCTGAGCAGATGGGGGTAAGAGCAGCTTAGGGTGGCTTTTCCTTCACCCACCTCCCTCTGCATCCCAGTTTTCTGATAGTCACAGAATCCCAGCCTGGTTTGGGTGGAAGGGACCTTAAAGCTCCTCCAGTTCCAACCCCTGCCATGGGCAGGGACCCCTTCCACTGGAGCAGCCTGCTCCAACCTGGGGATGCTGGATGAGGTTTATGGCTTTGGCCTCTGGTCCTACCGAGAGCCCGGGATGGATGTGGATGGATAGGGATGGAAGTGAATGGACGTGGATGGACGTGGCAGCTGAAACCTGAGCAGCAGCCCTGGCAGTGACGGATGGGCTGGGGCCGGCTGCTGCTTTTGAAGCTCTCCCTGGTCTAAAAGCATTGCAGCTCCCTGGTTAATAAAGCGAGGGATTTGCTGAAGCCGCTTGAGGTCCCATTTTCTCTGGAACCCATTTCCATGGCATGAATCACGGAGCGGAATGAACTCAATTAGTTCAGACAGAGGCAGGAGATAAATCAGGGTCCCATTAGGAAAGGCTGAGGTTAATTTATGGCCTCGAGCAGCGCTGTCTCCCTTCTCTCCCCATGTGCAACCTGCTCCAGAGCAAGCCGAGGAGCCGGGTGGGATCCGCGTTATCTTTGCCCGCAGTGGAAGATGCTCCGGGGTCACTCAGCCGGCGCTTGCCTTGACCGGATGACCCAGATACGGGAAGGGAAGGGGCTTTCCTCGCAGGGAGCCTCATTCACCCCTGTGCTCATTCATCCATCACAGCTTCCCTGCAAAGAGATGCTTGGAGCCTTCCAGGACACAGAATCGCGTTAGAAAGGACCTTAAGATCATCCAGTTCCCCCCCCTGCCATGGACATCTGGGCTGGAGTTCCCCTTGCCGTGACCCAGGGCCTGGATGCTGCTTAAATCCACATGGAGGTGATGAGCTCCTCGGGCTGCATCCTGCTTCCCACTGCTTGTTGGCTGGTTGGATCCCCGTTAGCAGCAGGGATGCAGTGAGGAGCTGGAGAGGGGAATGAACCCGGCTTTGGTTCTCTCCAGGCTTAAGCATGCAGTGAAGCTGCTGCTTGCGCTGTGTGTGCTCTGGAGGCTGCATCTCTACCCCAGGCCTCAGGCCGAGACGCTCCTATAAATAATGCAGTTGCTCTGCTCTCCTTCCAGTCAATGGAGAGGGACAGGAACCTTCTGGGGACAATTTATAGCTCAGATGGGCTGAATCATCACCCAGGAAGAAAAAGGCCTCTCCATCCGCGGCTGAGGGACCTCACTGCAGGCGGCTGCTCAGGAGGAGGCTTTGTCCTTGTGCACACACCCAGTTTCGCTCGCATCCCTGAGCCGGGCTTTTCCAGGGCACAACGGGTGCCAAAAGCCGGCCCTTCGCTGCGCAGCCCATGGGAAGAGCCTGGGAACAGCCTCGGGCCAGCTCGGGCCCTGGAGCTTCTCCACAAGCGTTTTCCCCTGGGAGCCTCCTGGGGACGAGCAGCTCCTTCCACGCTTGGGGAAGGTGCTTGGGTGTCCTGCCAGGGCATCCCTGCCTACGGGCCGGGGCATTCCCAGCCCTTGGAGGCTGCGGGATCAGCTCCCTGCTGCCCTGGAGGTCGCTGGTTCCCCAGGGCCATCCGAGCTCAGCCAACTCCGCGCGGAGCAGGGTGCGCTCCATGCTCTGCCTGCGTCAGGGACAGGTTCCTGCTGCCCTTTTCCCAGTATCCACGAGCCAAACTTGCTCCGTGTCAGCAGGGAATCGAGGGAAGCAACTGGCAGCCAACTGAAGTGCTCCGAAACGTGGGTGCATGGAGAAAGAGGCAGCAAAAAGGCTCCATCTCAGAGAGCTCCTGGTGCCAGGGAATGCAAGCGCTGGGAGAGAGCCATGGGGGAAGTAATACCCAGGGAGCAATGGAGACGCATTTGGCAGAGAGAGCCTCCGGCCTTTTAGGAGCTGGAGGAGTTAAGGGGAAGGGCTGGAGGCGCTGGGGGCTCAGCCGGGGGGTGCCTGACCCCCAGGGCTGCTGAAGCCATTGCTGGCTCCGGTTGTGCCGATGGGCAAAGAGCAGGGGCTGGGTGGCTCCTGCCCTGACCCCCAGCAAAGGGGCCCTGCGGTTCGGGTCCCCCCCCCAGCGCTCTGCTGTGGCACAAAGGGCAGCCTGGGGCTGCCTGACCCTGCCGCCGCTTTCCTTCCACAAAGCCATGGATTGTTCCCCCCCGGCAGCGGGAAGTGGGAATGGGGGGAGGCTTTTGTGCAGGGAGCTGCTCCAGGGATGGCTCTGGCATTGCCCATCCATGGCCCAGCGTGGCTGGACCCTTGCAGTGAGGATGCTCTGGCTGATACCGTTCCCCATTGGCTGCACGTGGAGCACAGCATCCCCATCCCTCCTGCATGATGCTGGGGATGAGCAGAGCTTGGCAGGGACAGTGGGGCTGTGCCAAGGTCATGTCATGGGTGAGGGCTGCGAATGTGCACACACATCAGCCACAGCTCAGTGCTGAGAGGAGCCTCAACCTTCCCTGGGATCCGATCGATCCGGCAGCTCGGAATAGCTGGACCAGGCTGGAGAGGCATCCGCCAGGGTCACACGGGCAGCATCCAGCACCTGGGACTGATTGCACTGAATAAGTGAGCAATTAAAGACATTACAGGAAGACTAAAACATCCCAGACCTCTCCCTGACCCTCCCTGGCTGTAGGTCCGGGATGCTCAGCCTGGCTCTTCCCAGTGGGATAGGGGCATCGTGGCCCCCAGGGTGGAAGGGGCACAGGGCACGGGCAGCTGCGAGGTGGGACTGAGGTGCTATTGTCCCGAAGCGGGTGGGATGCAGTGGGATGCATCCCAGCATGGGATGCACCAAGCCCAGCCTGCATTCCCAGGGGGATTTCAGCTCAGGGCTGGGGAGCTGAACTTGTACCTATGGGGAGGTATAAGCAGTGGGGGGGTGGGTGATGGGGATGCTGCAGCAGCAGAGCACAAAGCTCATTTGGGGTCTGTGCAGCTGCTGGTACCCAAAAGCCTTCATCTCATTTAAGCCTTGCTTGAATTGAACTCTTAAACCCCCATCATGGGGGGGAAAGGAGCAGGGGCTGAGAGAGGAGCTTCTTGGGGTGCTGGGGCTCAAGGCTTCAGGTGAGTGGGGTGCAGGATGGGGTGCATAGCGGGGTGCTCCTTCCAGGCTGGGCTTTATGTGCCCCCCCCCCCCCAGTAAATGAGCAGGCAATTTGCTGGGAAGGAAATGAAAAGGTTTGCAGTGGAAAGCTGGTGGCCGCGAGGAGAGAGGGGCAGCGGTTCATGTGCTAATGCAGCAGATTTTGTTATGATTCATTAAGCCATTAAACTCCCTTTTAATTGGAGGCAGCCTTTATGGAGATGCCATTTTATCCATGGAGAGCAAACGGGAGTGGGAGCAAAGGGAGGGTGGCAGAGACCCCCCCCTCATTGCAGCACCCTGGGTACCCCCTGTGCTCAGAGGAGCTCCAGATCCCCCCGGGCTTGTGCTGGTGCTGTTGGGACAGCCCAGTTGTGTGAATGTGGTGCAAGGAAGGGGATGGGGAGCTGGGAACACCAAGGGGCTGTGGGTCTGGGGGGCTGAGGTCCTCTCTGGGGCTGCTGGCCAGCAATTCCCAGCCATTAGAGTCCTCCCGAGAGCAGCACAGGGTTTAACGCAGCTTCCACCCAGGAGAACGCTGCAGAGTGGTGGTAACCATGGAGGAGAGCCCAGAGCCCCTTTGGTGCTGCTGGCACCGGGGTGGCACTGAGCTGGGGTGCTCTGGCTCCAGCTCGTTGTGCACTGGAGAGCCCATTATGGGTGCCTGCTGCACAGAGCCCGATCCCAGATTATCCCCTGATGGGATTAGGGATAATCCTGGTTTTCTCTAAACCCTCCCAGGACTTCCCATCCCCGGTGCCCACTCCTCTGGGGAGAGGCTTTTGCTGCTGTGGGATGAGTCAGGTGAAGTTGTGTCTGAATGAAAGACAGGCTCGCTGTTAAAGCAGATTAATTAAGCTGCATTAGGGGCCTGTGTGGACAGGGTTCAGAATGAAAACAGCCTTAATTCGATTCCTCTGACTTGCAAATCGCGGCGGGGAAGTCAGCTGAGATCACATTAAGGCCGTTTCCACCCCACACCGTGTCCTCGCAGGGCTTTAATGCAGTTTAACTAATTCAATTGAAATGCTTATTGAGGCTAACCGGGTTACAGGCTGGTGCGGGGCTGGAGCCGCCAGGCCTCGGGCTGGGACGCCCGTGTGGGGCCAGGAGGGTGGGAATGGGGAAGGAACATCAACCTCATCCCATTGTGTGGGCCCCAAATCCACGGTTTGGGGTGGAAAATCTCCTTTCTGCCCCTCAGGTGCTCTGGCAGAGCATCCCTGCGGATCCATGTCTGCATCCGTCACTGCCACTCGGGCTCTGTGCCCTTGGCACGCTTCATGCCATGGATGTTCCAGGGCTGCACTGGCTGGTGCTGGAGGGCTGGAGAAGAGGAGGCTTTTTGTTCCCCACCGCAGTGGCTGGAGCTGGGCTCAGGACAATGAGGGGCTTCTTGAAGCCGCCGTTCCTTTGCCCCATAGAGGAAATGTGCCCCTGACACTCCCCAGACAGCAGCAGCCCCATGAGAACACCCAAGCAAGGGGTACCAGGACCCCAAGGGCAGGCTTCCAGCCTGGTTCTGCTTTGGGTGAGCACCATGGCCACTTTGGCTTCATCAACGAGGGCACAGGATGCTCCTGGTGGCTCCAGGGCTACTCAGCCCCTTGCCTTCATCCCGCATCCCACAACTCACCAAGGCTTTGGACCGTGTCCCCCAGCTCTCAAAGCCAGGGCCAGGCATGGTGGGCAGGGGGGGACACACCGGGTGCCCCCCCAGCACCGAGCAGCGTGTCAGCCCCTGTGGCCGGCGCTGAATCACCCGCCAGCTATTCCCCACACAAAGGACCCATTCTGCTCTGGCTTCCCCGTGCGGGTGTCACCGGCTCCGATGTGGCGGCTCCCGGGGCTCCCAGCCTAAAAGCCGGGCTCTGGCCCAAAACCCCTCATTGCCACGAGCCCTTTTCCCTTTCTTTTTTTGGTCTGAATGGGAAAGCCTCGTTTTACACGGGAAGGGAGAGCGGCCGCACAACCCCAGCCCGACGGCTGCTCTGGAACGCAAAGCGTGAGGCCAAGCGGGTGCGAGGCACCAGCCCCCAGCTCCGTAAATCCCGGCTGAGGGTTGAATTGTGCCCTGCGTGAATCCCGCATCGAGAGGGGATCAATCTCCCGGTGTTTACAGCCGCGGCTTTGTCACCGGTCAGGATGCTGTGACTGGATCAGGTGCGAGTGGACCGAAGCCTCCCGGGGCAGAGGCATCCCCGGGGAAAGCCCGTGGCTGCTGGGCTGCTCCCGGGGCTTATCCCTGGAGGCCGCACGCGGCTGAGGGCACAGCGCCCACGCTCCCCCTTCGCCGCCGCCAGGCTCTGACCTGCGCCGACCCCGCGGCTCGGGGACGATGATCCCAAGGAGGGCAGCTCCCGGGGGCCGCAGGTCCGGCGCCGCTCAGCACCTTCCCCTCCTCCTGCTGCTCCTCAGCGCCCGCTCCCCAGCGCTGCCGAGCACAAAGGAGCTTCCGTGGGCGCTGCGAGGCGCAGGACGGGGCTCCCACAGCGGCGCTGCCCGCTCAGCGCCGCGGGGGGCACCGGGAGCGGGGTCACGTTCCGGGGCAGGGCCGGCCCCAGCGCGGCTGCCCGCGGCTGGGATCTGCCCGCGGGCTTTGGGCCCCGCTCCTGGGGACGGGATCCCGGGACCCGGCGGGGCCGGGGCAGCGGCGCCGGCCCCGCTGTCACCCGGAGCGGGGGGGGGGGGGAACGGAGCCGCCGGTGCTGCCCGGGGGGGGCTCCCCGGCGGTCCCGCGGTGCTCACGGCTCCGCTCCGGCTGCTCCCCGCTCGTTCTCCCGTCCCACGGGGCTGCCGGAGCCGGCGGCGGAGCGCGGCCTCCCTCTAGCGGCACCGGGGGCTGCTGGGCCGCGGAGCCGCTCGGTGAAGCGGACAGACCCCGCCGGCGGCCGTGCGGCCGGGCCGCCGCTCCACCACGGCCCCGCCGCCGCCCCCGGCCCCGCCGCCCCGGCCCGGGCGGTTCCGTGCAAGCGGGACGAGGGCACACGCCGGGCCCGGACCCCGCAGGCCTCAGCCGCTGCTCGCCTCCAGGACTACGGCTCCCGACAGGCCCCGGGGCAGCGGGAAGACGAGGCCAATAGAAAGCGGCTTTACTCAGCGGCCGTGCCCCCGCGGGCTCGCCGGGAGTTGTATGCCGCTCTGCAGCGGGTAGTGCTGCGGTGAACTACATGTCCCAGAATGCCGCGGGGAAGCGCCGGCCAATGAGGAGCCTGCGTCTTGGCGCTGCGCGCAGGCGGGTGGCCGCGGATTCATGTGGAGGTCAGGGGCGCCGCGGGAGGGGAGCGGGACGGGCGGGCGCGGTAGGTCCGGGGCCGGCATCGGGGACCGGGGATCGGGGCCGGAGGTGGAGCGGAGAGCGGGGGCCGAGCTGCGGCGGGAGCGGAGCCTTGGCTCCCGGGGCGGCCGCCCTGGGGGCGTGAGGCCTGGAGGGGGCGGGCTGGGAGCGGGTGCTGGGGTGCGCCGCGGGGCCGTGGGCGAGGAGCCGCTCCTCGGAGAGGGTGCGGGACCCCCGTGGGTTTTGCAGGAGGGAGCCCCTGACGGCAAGGCTGGACCCGGAGGTGTGCGATGGCCGCGAAGGTGTTTGAGAGCCTGGGGAAGCTCGGCCTGGGGCTGGCGGTTGTAGGAGGAGTTGTGAACTCGGCGCTGTACAACGGTGAGTGCGGGGGGCTGAGCGCTTCCCGTTCGCGTGCGCCTTTGGGCTCGGTCAGTGTCGGAGGCACCGCGTGCTTACGGTGCTGACGGCAGCAGGGGGGCCCAGATGTGAAGCCTTGCCGGGCTGTTTTATGCCCTGTGCATTGCACAAGCGGGGTTGCAGGCTGTTGGCTCGCTTGGGAGCAGGCTGCGAGGCCAGGAGCCGTGCCTGCGTCGTCTTCTGGTCTCGTTGCTCCAAACAATGGCATGAAGAGAAGGCTGCGTGGAGACCTCATAGCAGCCTTCCAGTACCTGAAGGGGGCCTATAGGGGTGCTGGGGAGGGACTCTTCGTCAGGGACTGTAGTGACAGCACAAGGGGTAACGGGTTAAAACTGAAACAGGGGAAGTTTAGATTGGATCTAAGGAGGAAATTCTTTCCTGTGAGGGTGCTGAGGCACTGGAATGGGTTGCCCAGGGAGGTTGTGAGTGCTCCATCCCTGGCGGTGTTCAAGGCCAGGTTGGATGAAGCCTTGGGTGGGATGGTTTAGTGTGAGGTGTCCCTGCCCATGGCAGGGGGTTGGAACTGGATGATCTTGGGATCCTTTCCAACCCGAACTATTCTATGATTCTATGATTAATGTCACTGCAGCAAAAGGCTTTGACTCCCCCAGCAGACCACTTCCACAGAGGTGGCTTCGGTACCAACGTGGCTCTTATCTTCTTCAGTTGATGCAGGTCACAGAGCTGTCATCTTCGACCGATTCCGTGGGGTCCAGGATGTGGTGGTAGGAGAAGGCACCCACTTCCTCATCCCCTGGGTGCAGAAACCCATCATCTTCGACTGCCGCTCCCGGCCCCGAAACATTCCCGTGATCACGGGCAGCAAAGGTGAGCGCTTGCTTTGGTTTGTCTTTTTTCTGGGTGTGGCGATCCCAAATCCAGTTGGACACAGTCAGGAATGGTTTGAGCTGTGGTTTTAATTCCAGAACAGACTGGACCATTCCTTCGGTCCTGTCAGTCATCCCTTTAACTTTGAAGTCCTTGTCTGTCCAGTAGAGCAGTAATTCCCTGTGTCACCAATAAACTGCAGTTTGAATCTTGTCTGGGATGGGGATTTGGATCCCAGGATGCAAAGGGCAGTAAAAATAACCTGTTTCTTTCTCGTTTAGTCACCCTGGAGAGGACAAACATCTCCTGTCCCTGTGCTTTGCCCCTCACCTTGTGCCTGTCTTCCCACAGACCTTCAGAACGTGAACATCACGTTGCGTATCCTGTTCAGACCAGTGACTGCCCAGTTACCGCGCATCTTCACCAGTATTGGAGAGGACTACGACGAGCGTGTGCTGCCCTCAATCACAACTGAAATCCTCAAGTCTGTTGTGGTAAGGACAGGCTCCGTTGCTCATCTTTCTTCCCTCTTTTTAGCAGCTGGAGCACGGAATACATTGTGCTCTGGAATAAGCTTCTCTTTCCACTCCCAAGGCTCTCAGAGGCCATCCAGAAAAGCTTACACTTAAGCTCCCAGTCATTGAGTCTTTTGCTTCCAATGCACGGGCAGCTCAATGTCTGGGAGCTTTGGGAGAGGAGCTCTGCAGCTCATGGTGCAAAGACAGGCAGGACACGGAGAATCTGTCACTTCTCGGAGCTTCCTTCTCACTGTTCAACCCGATTTCAGGCTCGCTTTGATGCTGGAGAATTGATCACTCAGAGAGAGTTGGTCTCAAGGCAAGTGAGTGAGGACCTCACGGAGAGAGCAGCAACCTTCGGGCTCATTCTGGATGATGTGTCCTTGGTAAGATTGCTCCCTTTTCGGTTTTTCTCTTTGGAGTCTGCCCAAATAAGAGCAGTGGAGAAAAGAGTCAGTGCACGGCCGGAGAGGAGTTTGGGAGTTTGGGCACATGGACTATGTTTGTCTGCCTGCAGTTGCATGGGATGTGGTGGTTACAGCTCTAAGCAGTACCTTTGCTCTTGTCAATGGCCTTCTGTGACCTTGAGCAAGCCCTTGAAGGTTTCTCCGTGCTGCTCATTGTCAGGCTCCACTGCTGCAAGGCTTTTGTAGTCCAAATGAGGAACAAATGCTTCTGGGGGTGATGGATCAGGCTTTAGAGAAAGCAACTGCTCCCCAAGCACCTTGAGATACAGGGAGAAAGTGCCAGCCTTGAGGAGGCAGTAAAAATACCTGCTTCTGATAGTGTTCTTTTCCTACAAAGTATTTGGTTTTCTCCTGGCTGTGTTCTCCAAGACTATTCAAGGGGGGAGCTCTCCCTGTCTCCCTGCAAGCTTTGTAAATGAATTGTGCTGTAATCTGGCTTGTACTTGCCCTTCTCCCTCTCTTCTTGGACCTCTGTCGAAAGCCTGCTTGGAGGACTGGGGTATTATAGGCAGTCTTTGCAGGAAGGTGACTTTGTTTCTTGAAAATGTAAGTTTTCACTCTTTGTTTCTGGTGCTTCCGCCTGAGCACGCTCCTGAAGGAGATCCACCTTTCCCCTGTCTCATCCCAGGAGCCTCCGGCTATCCAAACTACCAAGGCTGAGCACAGTGGGGCATAATGGAGTAGGAAAGGGCTCTTTAAGGGATCCTGGCTCTCCATCCCCATTCCAGTTCCACTGATGCACCCTGGGAGCTGTGTGCTGTCAGCGGTGTGACCTTTGCTTGCTTTGTGCCCTGCAGACTCACCTGACCTTTGGCAAGGAGTTCACAGAGGCTGTGGAGATGAAGCAAGTGGCCCAGCAAGAAGCAGAGAGAGCGAGATTCATTGTGGAGAAGGTACCTTGTCCTTCTGAGAAACTTGATAAAGGTTCCTGGTATCTCCTTCCCGCTCCAGCTGGCAGTGAACATCTGAGAGGGCCAGCTGAATGATGAAATCACTTGATGCTGTAATGCTGATGTGGTTCTCAGCTCTGGCTTGTGATAATTGGATAGATAAAGCCTAAGGTGGGGTTTGGGGGGTCATCTTTTTCTCCTAATAACGTGTCACAGTCTTACTGGGATGCTGAACAGAAATGTCTGCATGGAGCCAGGAGGAAATGGCACTCAGGAGGAAGTGTCAGTTAGAAACTGGGTTCAAGGCTGAGATCTGCATCCCACATGATCCCAGTGTTTGGGAATTTTGTGAGGCTGGTCAAAGCCTTGTGTGGTGTTGGTATCATTGGCATGGAGGCCTGTGTCCTAGGGGTATTACTGACCACAGAAGATGCACGAGCACATGATCCCAGATCAACCCAGGATCTCAGTGAGCACCCACAGAAACAATTTGGTGTTCAGGTGTTAAAGTCCCCTGGTCCAACACGTGCCTGCAGGGATTGCAAGAACCTGCAGCCAACACCCCATGCAGTAAGATGCATGTAATCTGTCAAGATGATTAAACAGCAGAAGTGTTTATTTGACGTGGGTTTAACTGCACTGGTGAAGTTCTCCAATCTTTCCACCAGGAGTGTCCTTTGGTGGGTTAATGTTTCATGAGGTTAAAACTGATAAGGCAAAAGATGATTTTTCAACCTTTTTTTCCTACAGTAGGCAGAAAAAGAGTCTAACAGAATACAGCTTTAAAATAACCCCATCTATCTTGGGGGAAAAGAACAGGAGGGAGGTGAAATGGGAATTCCTATTTTAAACATGGCAGTAGCATCTTCCTTCTCTTTGCTCGTTTTCTCTGTTGGTTATTCTCTGTCCTGTCTATTTCCAGGCTGAGCAGCAGAAGAAAGCAGCTGTGATCTCTGCTGAGGGAGACTCCAAAGCAGCTGAGCTCATTGCCAACTCCCTGGCCACTGCAGGCGATGGCTTGATTGAGCTGCGCAAACTGGAGGCCGCTGAGGACATCGCCTACCAGCTCTCACGGTCCCGCAACATCACGTACCTGCCCTCTGGACAGTCTGTGCTCCTCCAGCTGCCGCAGTGAGCCCAGGCACCTCTGCCTCCCAGATCAGCCCTTTCCAAAAGAGTCCGTGCAATTTCCTCATTGGTAGAAAGAGAGGAAATGAAAATTCAACCCATTTTGAATTCTTAATCAAATAAACCGACCGCTCTTGAGAACAGACCTGCATTCCTCCCCTCTACGGTCAGAGCAGTGGCTTTGGCCATTAAGCTAGGTTTGAGAATTGCCCCTTTCCAGGCAGTTTGAGCAACAGGAGCAGAGTTTCATCTGTTCACTCCTGGAGCAAAGCAGTAGCCCAGGTGACTCCCTGACCACATGAGTGCTCTATCCATCAGCTTTCACAGCGATGCTTCAGTGCCTTCAGGCTGGCTTAGCCGGGGTTGTTACAGACTTGCAGGTCCTGGACTATGGGTCAGGGATGCCCAGGGCTCGCTCTTCAGTCAAGCAGTCTGTTTTCAGGTGTCAGCTGAGTGTAAGAGGACATCTCAGCTGTCAGGGCAGTGGCTCTGCTTGTGTGAAACATAGCACTGATAGCTGGAGGCACAGGTTGAGCAGCTTATGGCTGGGGGTGAGAATAGCAAGAGATTTGCTTTATGTAGTGGATGGATTTCGGGCACAGAGGAGAAGATACTTCCTCTACAGGAAAGGCTTCTCAGGCACATGCTGGACATCTCCACTTCTCCCCCTGCTGCTGCACTCTGATCTGTTTGCTGCTGCTTGCCCTGTTGTGCAGCATTGGTTCTTTCATCAAGGTCAGTTGGCCTATTGCAAACAGCACCTGGGACAAAGAGGGGATGACTCAGTGCTCAGTGGCTCAGGCAGTCGGAGGTGGGCAGAATTCTCTGTTACATCAATGCTCTTTTTATGTAGGGAACCTGAATTGTGAGGATGTGATGGGTGAGATTGTATAACCAGCCTTCAATAAATGTCACAGTCCCAACTGTAGTTGTGTGGGGTGTTGGATTTTTTTTGCTGTCACAGAAGAATGAAGGTTGGGTCAGTGGAGCAAGAACCTTGTGCTTGTGCTATTGTGTGGATATGCCACTTAGCACAGGCCAATAGGTCTTGTTCCTGACAACTTAAAAGCTTGAAACATGATTCTTAGGCAGAATTCCTGCAGCAAGGTAAGGCTGAGAGTAACTTGAGGTTATTGCAAGGGCTTTTAACTGCTTTCCACGCACTGTTCAGGCTGTTGTTTACTGCATGTGCATCTTCCAGGGTGCTCTTTTGATGATGCAACACCATGCTGTTGGAAAGAAAACTGGGGTGCATTGTACCAGATACATCCTACAGTGCTTCATGTGTGTCAGCAGCTACTCCTATCCTGTAAACAGGGTGCTTGTACAATGCCTGTTATCCCTGAGGAATGGGATCTCTGGTGGGTGTCATTGCTGCCCTAAGGGTGTTGAGCCCTTGGGAAAGCTGCTGGGAATGGTGGGCTTGTTTCCTCATCTTACAGCCACTTGGAGTCCTTGCCCTTGGAGAGACTCCTGTGCTCTCTGTGCTGGGCAGGGTCTGTGCTTGCAGTGATGAGGTGCCTGAGCTTGCAAAATATTTTAAGCAGCTGAGCAGTCAGGTCCATAACTCCCAAATAACTTCCAGACCTCTCCCCCCTCCAGTGCTCTTGTTCTTTATTCCTCTGGTTTACTGCTTCAGACACTTCTAAGGAAGCTTCCACTTTCCTCCCAAGGCTCCTTTTAAAGCCCCCTTAGTGTTTTCTGCACCAGGTGTTGGACTCAGAGCAGAGTGCCTGAAATCCCTTCTCAGCTTCTGTGGTTCTGCATCCCTTCTCCCTCCAGTCCTGCATTTTCAGTGGAGTGTGGAGTGTTTCCTGCTGCTTTTGCTCTTAGCTTCTGGAGGAGGGGCTCCAACAGTGGCCCCTGGGTCTGATTAATCACTATTTCCTTTGCTTTTGGGTGTAATTCTTTTCACAAATGCTCCCTGGCTGTTAACTGCTCCTTTTACCTTCGCTCTGCCTCACTTAATGCCTAAAGCTGCCATCAATTCATCAGACTTCAAAGCTGTTCTTGAACCTGTGGCTGGCTGGTGGTGTGCTTGCTGAACCCCTTGTTTATATTGTGTTTACAGCTGCTCTACAGCCTTGGTGGAGACCATCTCCAGATGGGAGCAGCGACCCTAAAACCAGGATGTGGTTTAGTGCACAGGGATACTGGGTGAGGAAACAGCCACTTGCTGGCTGGATGCTGCTCCAAGTTGTGCAGCAGTGAGCAAGCATTGCCTGGCATCCTCTGCCAAACTCCTCAGATGCTGGCAGGCTCCTTGATGTAAGAACAGACCAAGAAGCTGAGCTTGTGTGGCCAGGGCCGCACTGGAGAGTCAAAGGCTGGACCCTGCTTCCCAGAGCAGCAGCTGGGAGGTGTGAGCAGGGTGTGAGCACTTGCTCTCAGCACTCGGCTTGTCAGGGCAATAGACAGAGCTTTGGGCTTGGGTAACACGCAGGCAGCTGCCCTGGCTGCTCCCACAAACAGGGTGTCCCCACCCTCTCTGGCGTTTCCAACCTTGTTGCTGTTAATAACCCAATACCAAGAAGTTGTTGGTGAAAGTGGAGCACGGCCTGGGGTGGAGAATAGAGAGAGGGTCAAGGCATGCGGCTTTGCACTGGGGGCAGAGAGGTGAGGGATGGAGGCTGCAGCTTTGCTGCCAACCGTGACAGACCGCGTTAGCGAGCACGGCTGCTTGCCGAGAGGTTACCTCTTCAAGAGGCGAGACAAATGCAAGCTGAGGAGTCGCAGGGGCCGCAGCCCGGCTGTTCTCCCACCAGATGGCAGCAGCAATTCTGCTGCTGCACCGGAGAAGCAGCGGGACCGAAGGGTGTCCCTCAGCATCCCGGGGGCTGGGAAGTGGGGAGGTCTCCCTGCCCCGGGCAGAGGGCGCAAGGAGTGGAGGTGGACAAGGGCTAACACAACAGCACAGTCTCCGGGCGAGGAGGAAACAGCACAAGCTGGTACAAGAGGGGAAAAGGGTTCAGTCCCTGTGTCAGGCTGTCCTGGTAAACCTCTGCTGCACCTTTCACTGCTGGGTACCTCCAGCCCCAGGTTTTAACTTCCCCCAGCCTAAGGCAGCACACTGAAAGACGCAAACTCATTTTCTGCGCCTGGTCCCGGGTGGCTTGGGTTTGCAGCCTGACTCCCTGCAGCCCTGTTCCTCCTTTCCCCAGGCCATCTTTAGTTTATTACTAATTCAGAGTGGTTAGGAACAACAGAAGTGTCTAGGCATGACTTCAGAAGTGTAACGTGGTTTAGCTTGATGTTTGAAAACAGTCTTTGGGTCCAGAATGTTAGCATGATGAGTTCATACTGGAGCTATGTTGGTAAAACCTTGGCAAATTTTAATCTAAAGCCCTGTAGTTCTGTGGTTCCAGGGTGATTAGGGTATTTCTCTGAATACAGCCCAAAACCTAAGCTACAGGGACCAGGTCTGTGGCAAAGTCTGCTGGTAATGGGCAGCATAAACCTGTTGAGGCAACTGAAGGGCTCTGTGTGACGGGGAGTGCAGCCCTCTGTTGCCAGAATGCATCTCTTGCTTGAGACCAAGGAGCAGCAGTTAGTTGCCACCTAACAAGGTGGAATCTCCCTGCCCATCACTCTGCATTGGCTGCAGATCTCCAGAGAGGTTTGAGTTTAGGGTTTTCTTCCTGGGAGACTTTGCCTTACTTCTTCCCTTTGTGGAAGGGAATCGGCCACATTCACACCAGCCAAACAAGGTTTGTTCCTGATAAACAAACAGGAAACTGCCTGATTTCCTCTGTGTGCTCACCCTCTCTTGTGCTCGCTCCCTGTTTAATAGATAACCACCCTACCTGACTTGTGAAGAGGAGACCAAAAGCAGCCACGTGGACAGGCACTCGGGCGCAGTTGGAATTTGCAGCTTGGCTGTTGCACTGAAATGGGCATCTGTGACCTGACAGTCATGGATGCACAGAAGCTGAAACACCTCCAGGTAAGGGAGCTCCCCGAGTTTGTGATAATCTGTACCCTGCAGCAAGCTGGCAGCATGGCTGAAAGTGGTTAGAGCCAAGGGATAGGGAGGAGTTTCCTTATTGCTTCCTTTGTGCTGTTTATATCCGAGTGGATCTAGTGCTTCTGTCCTGAAACAGAGGATGTGTCAGGGTGTGCAGGAGGAAAAGGCACTTGTGGAAGCGGGTAGGAAATGATGTCTTTAACCAGGCTGGAGCTCAGCTCAGCGATGGGGAACAATTCATAGGGCCAAATTTGGTCTAATTATTCCTTGCCTGGCACTGGGCAGCACTGGGGCTGATCCATTCCTCATATGCCTGTTTTCCATCAGCAGAACTGAGCTGACTTCAGGCCAGCAAGTCCTGACTCACTTATGCTGCTGTAGTTCTCAGAGGTAGCTCAGGTTTACTTAGGGATGATTTGATGCTTTGTGCTTTGGTTTTCTACTTGGTGAAGGGGGAGAAGATTGTCACAGATAGAGAGGTATTAGGGTCAATGATAGGGGACATGAAGTCCATCCTAGCTAGTGGAGGCAGAACAAACTTTCAGAGAAAGGGATGCCTCTGATGTCTTCAGAGAAATGCCCATCCATAGCCAGGCTGGGTTCACTTTGCCCACCCATAGAAAGCTATAAAATCCCAAATCTACAGGGAAAGGACCTGGTGGAACAGGCACCCAGTTCTTGCTGAACACAGAAAGAAGAGCTAGAGGCACCAGGAAGCTCCCATGGGAGGATGAGCTCAGCTGCTGCTGTAACCACAGTATTTGGGGTTCCTCATACTGGATCCACACATGACGCAGATCTGGACTGCGTCAGAGCCCACCAGTGAATTATCCTTGATCTCTGAGAAGCCAAAGCTGTGCATGAGCATGGGAAACTGTCCCAGACCAAGGTGCAGGAGAGCAGTGCACAAGGTAGAGACAGTGAAAGATGCCAGTTGCAAGATGTGTTCGTGCCCCCCATGCTGGTAGATGCAGGAAGGGCAGGAGAAGGCTGGAAAGAGTGTGTGCAGGCTGCCTCTGAGCAGCAGGTCAAAAATACTCAAGAGAGGCAAGAACAGGAAGGAAGCAGGGGTTAAGCCTGAACAAGGTGTGTCTATCCCAGAGCCATTAATTCAGACGTGATTTCATGGGTAGAAATCTTGCAGTGCCCCTTCTGCAAAGCTGGTAAATACAGCTCTGTTTCTCTGTTGTTTACAGCATCTTCCTCCCAAGCACAGCTTTTCAAACCCAGAGGGAAGTTTCTACCTAAACAGCTAGGTTGGAAGATTGGGTGTGAACAGCAGGACTCCACTTAAACCAGTCTGTTCCTCACCAGCCACAGTACATAGACCCTACTCACACTGCTTTGGTAGGGGTTGATGCTGATCATAGCAGAGGTGCTCTAACACCGGAACAGAAATGTTTCTAACAGCCTGCTGGGGCAGGGTTTCCATTCAACAATCACCAACCCTCTCCAAACTTTGGAACTATGTAGCCAGTCTGCTGGGGAGACCACATGAGATCACAGTGTAACAAACACCAAAGTTGATTAAACAGACAACAGAAGAGTAAAACCCCCAACTCTGCGAGTTTCTCTCCCTTCCAACCTGCCCTTGTTCAGCTGCCATACCCCAGAATCTGCATCTTCCTTAAGAAAAATAAGAGGCAGAAAACCAAGACTACCCAAAGAGAACTCTTTTATTATTATTTTGTAGTATGATTCTTATGCAGAGGCCAATAGCTCTGACAGTACAGGTCATGTTACCCTGCCCGCGGTACCCCAAAGCAAGTTAGTAACCTGCAAGGGCATCTGCCAGGCTTTTCTGTGTCACACAAGGCTGTTACTGTTGCCCTCCCCCAGCTGAGCTCAAGCCATGAATGCAGGAAGCCCTGTAAAACCATGTTGAACCCAGCTGGCCATGCTGGCTCCCTGAAGATCTGCCCCTCAGCTTGCAGAGGAGGCAGAGTTAAAGCTACTGGTATTGCAGTTCTGCTTCTCAGGTGCTTACTGCATGGCAACTCTGCTGTACCCTGCTGCTCCAAAGGTCTAATCTCTGGCACAAGGAGATGCTGGTGGGTGTTAGTTCTGCTATATTATTTAGAGGCAGTTAATCTTTAATTGTGGCCTTACACTTAACTAGTAAAGGAGAAGGGAGAATAAGAACAGGAATTTCCTCTGCTTGAACTTCTACTTTTCTCCGACACAGCCCAGCGCCTCTGTGCTCAGTGGTGGTGGTTCCCTCAGACAGCACAGGACTTCCTGTGACAAGAGCTAGCAGGAAAAACCCTTTGTTTTCCTTTTGCTTCCTTTCCCATTGCTTGAGAGGATCCTGAATCCTGCAGGACATATCTGGATACCTAAAGAATAAGGCATTAATGTGAGAGTCAACTGGTTGGGTTTCAGCCCTGGTGAGCAAGGTATCAGCACCCTGTCTGTGCCCCAGTTTCTCTTCTCCCCCTTGGCTTGTTTTTCCCAGTGGGGCAGGGCCCAGTTTTTGCAGGGTCCCTGAGGAGCACTGAGCTCCAAGGACCTTTCTCCCTTGGGGAAGGAGAAAAAAGGGTCCCATTCCCAACTGCGTTCCCACAAGTGTCAAGTCAGGCCCAGTTCAGGCTGTTTCCAAACCAGAACTGTTAGGATGGAGGCCTTGGTAAAATACCAAGCACATGGAGAAGAGCTAATACTGTTCTACTTGGCCCTGCTTAGTGCCAGCCCTGTCACCAGCACCAACAAACCACCAAGAGCCACCTCACAGTGGGAGGAGGTAGGTAGGACAGCAGGAAGGCAGCCCATATCCCTGTTGGCTGTGGGAAGAAAGAACTGCCTGCTGAGTTACCTAAGAAATCATCATAGCAGGAGTGTGGAAGAAGTAGAGAAGATTTACCCATGGCTGCCTTGGGAAAGCCAAGAGCTCTTGGAAACTGGGCCCCATCTCTCAGCAGCACAGCTCCCAGGGAACTGCAGGCAGTGCTCCTACTAGAGGGTTGCAGCCCTAGTTTGCTGCCTGAAAGCCCTAGGAAATAACTAGAGCAGATGGCTCAGGGATTGCCCAGGAACACACAGCTTTGCAAACCCAAGAAGCCTGCCCACGCCACAGGAAAATTAACAGCTGATAAAAGTAGGAGTTCACCATTGATTTGTCTCCTTCCCACACTGTTCTGCAGCTGGTGCTAGTGGTTATCCCCACCACAGAGCTCACTGCATCTCAACAATACTCTTATTTAAGTTTGCTTTCTCAGCAAGTCTAGAACATCTCATCCTCTAGGAGAAAAACCCAGGTGGGTAAACGCTGTGTTCTGCCGTGTCTGTGGACCATGCCCTAGCAAGTTCTCATACTTTCATTGTACTTTTCACCCTGAAAGGTCTTAAGCTGCTTAGCAGAAAAAAAGCCCTGTTTTCCAAGGAGGGACAATGTCACCTGCTGCTGTATTGCTGCTACTTCTGGAGCGAGTTGCAAAGAGCTGCTTGCTGAGACCGTGAAGCAGTTTAGGGAGGAAATGAAGATCTCTGTCACCTGCCCCTGGCACCACATGTAATGAGGAGGACACGCAAGGGCATTTCCCACACTGGTTATACTCAAGAGAGAAGTGAAATGCTTGAAAGAGGGGGCACAGGAGCCACAGCATCTCACTGTGCTAGAGATGAGCTGCAGAGAGTTGCCTCTAAAAGTCAGACACCAGTGTGAAGGGAAAGCAGAGATGACAGCAAGGAAATGAGAGGGCTGATAAGGATCTGTGGCTGTGAGGCAGGTGTGTGCTAAGGAGCAGCTCATGTGCAAGCAAGAGATGTGGAGCTGTTGCTGCATTCTGGTTGTTTCCCTTTACCTGCCTGACATGTCTTTTCATGTCAAAAGCTACATCAAAGAGAGGGATGTAAATAGCTGAGCAGGCTTCCTTGTGGGAACAGGGCTGAGTGCCACAGCCAGCCCCTCAGCTGGATCCCTCCCTGGGAGCACCGTGAGGAGCTGTCACCCTCCATTAGCTAAGCACATAGGGAAGAAAGCATATGACATGCGGGAGCCAAACTAGGCAGCGAGGCTGGGGACAGTCACTTGCCTCTGCAGCTCTCTCTTCCCTAGGCCACCACTGATGCTGACAGACACAAGCAGGGCCACAAAAGCAGCACCACATCCCTGACATCCTCTCTCTATTTTTCTCAAGAAGCTGCATTGCACAAGGGTGCCATGCACTAAGCAGTGTCCATGCTTTCCCTTGGTACCCCCTCCCTCTCCAACTACACACTGGTCGCAGCAGAGCTCAGAACAGCCCAGGAGCTGCTCTGCACTGGGGTAGCTTGTTACAGCTCCCATGGGTCTGGCAGAGTAAAGCACACCCTGCCCTGCCCTGCTCCTTTCCTGTGCCCCCACAGCAGGGGCTGGAGCAAGGAAGAAAACTGACAGCATTGTTCTGATCCCACCATGGGGCTTCCCCAGCCTACTCTGCCCCTTTTATTTGACTCTGAACTTTGAAAACCCCAATCCCTGCTCTGCACAGGGAGCTCAAATCTCAGGGTTTATGTTCAATAATCAAGAGCAGGTCAAACACACTGGCATGTAACGTTACATACATCAGGGGTGAGGGTGTAGAGATGTTATGCACAACCTCAGATCAAGTGCCCTATGCTAAGGGGGCATTTGCAGCAAACAAAGCAGATAAGGAAAGAAATCACAGGTAGGGAAGAGACTGTAGACTAAAGGATTTAAAACTACAGCAGGGACACAAGACAGAGAAGGGGGCAAGAGGAAGCCAAAGCTACAGGGCACAAGAGATTCCCGAAATCCCTGGGAAACAGCTAACAGTAGCAAAGTGGTGCCCTTCCCCCTTTTCCTGTTTCTGCTACTCTGGCTAATTCTTTTCCTGCTGCCAAACCCAAACCACAGCAGTGCTCTTCCCTCCTACACAGCGCTCAGCAGTGGTTTCAAAGGCTATGGATGAGGCTTCGCGGCTTCCTCGGGGAGGTGGTACCACTGTGAGATGCTGTGCCAGCTGGAAAGCAGCAGCCCCGACCCTCCCCACGTCCTTTCGTGAGCCCCATACCTGCTGCCAACAGGGAGCTCTACCAGCAAAACCCATTTGGCTTGTACACTTCTTGTCACATCTCCCTCACACACCAGGCCCGGGCCCTGCAGGTGGGTGAGAGCAAGAAACCACAGGCCAGAGTTAAGCAGTTATTAGTATTTGAAGAGGAGAGGAAGATTGGAACAAGTGGGAGCTGGGGTTTGGCACAACAACAAAAGCAACCGACTCCTCCGGCTACTGTAAACCCGGCGGGGCCTCGGTGATAAGGCTCGTTTGACTCTTACCTGGCTCCCGCGGGGCAGCTCTGTCAGCCTGCGGGACACCGGCCCCTTCCCCGCGCCTCCCGTTCTGAGGCATCACCCACGTCTCTCGGTAAGGACGGGAGCGCCGAGCCCGGCGCTGTCACGGCGGCCGGTGCAGGGCTGGGACCGAGGGCCTCACCGCGGCGAGGCGCGGGCCGGGCCGGCCGCAGCGCGCTGCAATTAGGGCGGCCCTAATTACCTCAGCGGAGCTAACGGTCGGCGCCTCACCTGAGCCCCGCGCATGCGCAACCTCCCCCCCCCACCTCACCTGCGGCCCCGCCGCTGCCGGAGGTGAGCAGCGGGGAGGTGGGAGCGAGGCAGAGCCTGACTGCGCATGCGCGCCGGCCGCGCTCCCCTCGCCCTGTGGGTGCCCCCCCCCCCCCCCGCCCCGTCCCTTCCCTCCCCGCGCGCGCGCGCTCCCCGCCCCGCGCGCGCCAACCACCTCCCCCCCCCCCCCCCCCCCCACAACAACCCCTCGGCGCGCCCCCGCGCGCGCGTGCGCGCGGCGGAGTCGCGAGACTGACGGCGGCCACGTAGCGCTGCGGCGGCGGCGGCGGCGGAGGAGGAGGGGAGCGCGAGCGGGAGCCGCGGCCCCGGCGGCGGCGGCGGCGGGGCCTGGGCCTGGGCCGGAGCCCGGCGCAGCGGCCACTGCGAGCGCCGCGGCGGCGGCTGAGGGGGCCGAGCGGAGGGACAGGGAGGGACGGCCCGGCCGCCCGGCCCTCCGCCCTCCCGCCTCGCCTCCTCCGCCACCCTCCCTCCGCCGCCTCGCCCGTGCTCCCCCCTCCCTGCCCTGCCCTCCCCTCGCCGCCCGGCATGGAAGGCGGCGGGGGCGGCCCTGCGGGGATCGGCCTGGGTGAGTGCGGGCCGCCCGCTCGGTTGGGGATCCCCGCTCCCTGCTCTCCTCGGGCCTGGCTGCAGCCGCCGAGCAGCGCTAGGCCCAGCCCGGGGGTGGGTGACGGAGGGAGCGGGGCAGAGCCGGCCCCCGGCCTGGAAGGATTGGGGCGGGGGGGGGGGGGTAAGCGCCGGGCCCGGCCGGGCCCCGCGGGAGGAGGGGAGCGGGCGGCCGAGGAGTGCTGCGGGGGCCGCGCCACCTGCCCGCGCGGGGGACGGGAGGTGACTGGCGCCGGGGGCAGCCCCGCTGCCTTCCCCCGCCGCGCTCCCTCCGGCCCCGGCCTGCAGCCGCCTCCCGGCAGCGGCGCACGGAGGTGCGGGGACGCCCGCAGGACCTCGCCTTCCTCCTTGTCACTGGCCGGGGGTGCAGCCGCGGCGGTGCCCGGGCCGCGGTTGTGGATGCTGCTGGGACCGGAGTTGTCACTGGGTAGGTGAGGGAGCGCTGCGCTACCCTTCAAGTGCTGCAGGTTCAGGGTCTGCGGGTGTGAAGGGTCAAAATTAGCCGTGAAACCCTGATGTTTTGTCTTTTCCTTAGTCTTTTGCTGAGGTGCCTTCCCCTTTGGTCGCAGGACAGATGCAGTGGTGTGTGCGCCCTAGGGTTTGGGGTTGGTTTTTAACTACCTTCTGTGCAACTTTGGGTCCTGTGGGTGTCTCGGCGCAGGTATTGTTAGAATGAGAAGATCTGCCTCACGATAACATATCTCTTCAGTCTTAATAGTAATTGTGTGAGTATCTTTAATCATAGCAGAGTTTTGGCATCTTGTGCAGCAGCAGTGATTGAAGTCAAAGCGAGGGAAGCGCCGTAGACATAAAGGATGTGAGGAATGTGCATTTTTCTCTTTCCAGGGGATGACCTGAGCGGTATTGTTCTGGGAATGGCAACTGGCACATGCTTTGTTGACAGTGGTGTATGCGCGGCGAATCAGGAGAAGGACGGTGCGGGATGTGTGTGTGTGCGCTGAATAAAGGAGGTGCAATGGGGGAGCATTGATTGGTGAAGCCTGGCCGGGTGCACCTTGGTTTGCCAAGACTGCAGCTTGATTGTTCCCTGCTGGAAGTTGGGGGCTCTTCCTCTGGAGGTGCCTCGTGGGTATGAACGAAATGGGTCTTGTAGATGCGAGGCTTTGGACGCTGCTCGTGTTAAAAGGGCTGTGGGGTTGCAAAATGTCAGTTTAAAAGGAGCTGGGGTTTGATGGTAGCGTCGTTTACATCCTTTACATGCATCTGGTGTTCTCATCGCTGTCTGCCTGAAGCCCCTTTATCTGCCTTTCTGCCTGCCTGTGAGATGGATTTTTTCCTGCTTTGCAGCGATTAATCAGGCACTTGGAGTGTGGTTGGTTTGCTGAATGAGTGAACAGCCCCATCCGTGTCCCAGGCAGCCAGTGCTTGAATTGAGATCTCGATAATCCAGTGCAGATATAGAGCGAACTCAGTGTAAATGTGTAGTTGAAGGGTGGAAATTTTGCAAGCTGCTTCAGAGTGTGTGTGTGAAAGGAAGGAACAAAGTCCTGAGGGCTTTTGATTTCTCTGACTGAGCAGTTGGTGACTGGGGTCTATAAAGCCTTCAGATTTAGCTGCAGGACCAGAGAGTTCATGTAAATTTGTATTCGTTGTAAAAAAAAAACCCTTTCCAATATTTACATGATCAAAAGAAAATTTGGCGTTTTACCTATTACGAATTTGTTGTAAAGGACTTACATTATGAGGTTGTTATCCTCAGCTGATACTGATACAGGAAGCCTTTAACTGATGTTTTCTGGAGAGTAAATTCTTCAGGGGTTCTGTATCTAGGAGCTAAATTACAGAAGCAGTTTGTCAAGTTCTGGTGCAAGTGCAAGATACTGGGATGCTCTGGTTTTATTCTCTCTGCTGGAATCGTAGAACGTGGAAGTTTCAGACTTAGAGGTGCAATTTCATCTACACGTGAGAAGTCTTTATAGGTACAAGCAGTATAGGTCAAACAGAACTGTTTCTGGTGTCATAGCGCCCAACGGCAACCACCCAACTTGGTCCAACTGCATTAAACAGATACTTTCTGTAAGCAAGATCCCATCTTCCAGTCTTGGATCTCCTGTGTCATATCAGTGCCAGATGAAGAGTGGTTTACCAACAGCATGTTTGAGACAGGCACAGGTATATTTAAGGTGGTTACAAAACCGTGCCATCAGTGACCTATTTCTCTGTGGCACTCTTCTTATCAAAGAATAGATTTCTTTCTGACCCCACAACAAAGAGAGATGTAATTGGAAGGAAGCGCCGACCGATTGAGAAGATGGGGACGTTCTCTAACAACCTCATTCTGTGCTTTATTATTGTATTAGAATATCTTATAACCATTCTCTTGGTTAAATTCCTACAGCGCAGAGCAGCTGATCTCTGAATGTGCCCTGCTGTGATACAGAGCTCTCCCTACCAGATCTAGAGCTTGGCTGCTTCTTGAAGTTGCAAACTCTTGTTTGGACACCTACTCTTAGAAGTGAGTAAAGTGTGAGTAGGTGACGCACCAGACCATAGCCCAGCTTGGGTCTTTGCAGGATCTTCCTTTACAGTGGTTTGGAAGGTGTGGGGGGGTTTGCTTAGAGCTCTCAAGTAGAATCCCTGCAGCTCATATCCAGTGAAATCATAACAGACTTTCCCAGCACAGGTGAAACCTTCGTTAAAACCCAAGCTTCCAGTGTCTCATTTCCACAGTACCTGTGCAAAAGCTTCATTTTCCAGTGATCTCCAATGGGTGGTTTTGAGGTTGCTCCTCCCTCCTGAAAAACAATTGCATAGGGAGTGAAACTCTGGCAGTAGCTCTGGTGCCAGCAGCTTAAACTCATTAACACAAGCAGCTTGCATTAGTTTCCTTGACACTTTCAGACACCCTTCCCTGAGGAGGTTTCAGACTGGTAGTTTTCACTCTAGAGAAACATCCAGCTATGCTAAGCAACTACCAGCACTTTGTGCTGCCTCCCTCTCTGGTGTATTCCTGAGGTTTGAAACTTGAGTCCTTCAGTGGAGAAGTGGTTTTAGGAATGTAATATGAAAGAAAAGGCCTGCGTGAAGGTTGGTGCCATTAGGATCCCTGTTAACACTGAGACGAAAACCTGTGAAGCCAATTTCATTCTGTCCCAGGTGCTACGTACAAGCGAGCAGCGAGTTTTCCAGCTGGAGTTCTGGAGGAGTATTTGTGGTAGCGCTGTGGAGACAGACGGCCTGGTAGGATAAAGTAGTAAACTTGTTCTGATTTTACAAGCAGAAAGTCTTAGAGTGGGCAGTTTACAGACAAGCATCCATTGATCCACGTCCCTTCTTTTATGGGAATGTTGTACACGAGCAGTCACAAATATTTGAGTTGGAGCCTGGCTGAACCTTGCAGGTGCAGAAAGCTCACTAGGACTTGGCTTTTCTGCTGGCTGGTCTGGTGGAAGACAGTACAAATCTGTTCCAAGCGCCACAGTTGCTCACAGGTCATGCTTATTTAAGCCTTTTTAGTGCATATGTGATGAAAAGGGAATTAAGGAATGTGTCTTAATAGTGTTGTCTGCAGACAAATCACAGCCGGTGACAACTGTGCATTTCAGTGGGAGAAAGTAGGTTCTTTCTTGTGAAAAGCCTCACTGCTGTTAGCATCCACTGCCCCAGCATGGAGCAGGTACTGGGAATTAGCTGTGTCACTGGGATATTTCTGGCCATTTGCCAAGCAGGAGTATTGGTATTTTCCAGCTGATGCAGAGATTTTCGCCACGTGTGTTTTAAAGCAGCAGCTCTCCTTCCTGCTTGGATTTCTGTAGGTTTTCTGGTTCTGTCCTCTCTAACACTGTCCCATCCAATGATGGCAGCTCCAGCCTTGACTCCAGTAATTTTCCCTTCTTATTTCTCTTCCATGCTAGCAAATCTGAGGTGTTTCTCCCCAAAAGATGGGCTCAGATGCATTGCCATTCCCCAGAATATTTTGTATACCTTCTCCAAGTTCCCTAGTAAGTGCCATGCACTGTGTTTGACTTCCCATGTTTGTGACATGGATGTCCCTTGATGAGGGACATCATGTTGGTGTTTAATGCACTGTGACTCCAGTAGGCTCAGCAATGGAAATACAAGTTGTGGTCTGTAGATGTGACTCCAGAAGTGTTTAGCATGGAAATGTATCCTCCTGATAAGTCTTCATGTCATGTCATAGTGAGAATGGCTGCTGAGCACCTCCAGTTTGCTTTATTGTAACTTGCATGTCTTGAATCATTCATCTCACACTCACTGGACCAAATCTGCTTGAGGAAATGCCATGCTGACTGCAGTGTGAAGGGCTCAGGCAAAATGAGGCCCTGAATGAAATGGCAACTTTTTGCCCAGCAGTTTTGGGTGAGCACACACCTGGTTGCACTTCCCTTCCTCCCCTTGGACCTTTCTAAATTCATTCGGATGCTCCTGGTTTCCTGTTTGGTGTCCCCTCACCTTACCCTTTCTTGCATTGTTTTCTACTGCGTTTTTTAGAGTTGCTTCCTAAAACCGTGTTTTCTTTTCCCTCTTTTAGACTTTCATAGCTTTTCTAACCTGCAGGTTTCTTGATGAAGGATCCCCCCTTCTACTGAGCCCATTTCTGGTGCTATAAAATCATTTGACATCATCTCTCCTGTGCTTCTGTTACCCCACACTCCAAGCACTTTGAATTCAGACAGGAAGGTGAAGTGAATTATCCCTGCTGCCAGTGGATGCTCTTTTTCCCTTCTCACCCTCCCTTTGCAGAAATAACCCCAGTCTTACTGAGCTGCTATTCCTTGTCTTGCTTAGGAAGTTAAGGAATTGTTGTTCCATTTTGAAAAGAGGGAATAAAAAAGGTTTGGGTGGGTTTTCTTCAGTCTTGAAGTGTTTTCCCTCTCATTCCTGGCGGCATCTCATTGCTGAGACCCGGAGTTCGTGTGCCACCGAGTAGGTCCTGGCGTGGTTTCTGTGACGCTGCTCAGACCTTTGCCAAGATGTGGATTTGACTTGAAGCCTCTAACACTGATACTACTGCTCTCATGGAGAAATCGTTGAGTTTGGGTTATAGTATGCTAGTAGTAGTGATGAAATTGCTCCGTGAGCTGGTTCAGAAAGCTGATCCAGCTGAAAAATTATCCCAAGGAATGGTTATTTTCCAGGCAGACTGATTTCCCAAGGCATCTTGCCTCGCAATCATAAGAATGCTGGTGTTGGCATATAAACAGGGAAAGTGTACTGCCTCCTTTGGCAGCCATGCAGCCTTAGATCAGATTAAAACGAACAAGTAACTTTGGCCTCAACTGATAATTGTCCTCACTTTGCCCAGAAGGAAATGTAAATAGAGAGATAAGATGTCCATAGCTGCATAATGAATTAGAGGAAAAACTGGGAATAGAATCCACTGTATCGGTGGGGAGAGTATTTTATGCTTGAGAATCACAACTGTTAAGACCTGTGGAGGTTGAAAGGAGCTCCTGTTGTGGAACAGTGCCTGTCCTGATCACGCATGGACTTGCTGAGCAGCTTTCCATCTCCACGTCTAACTCTGGTACCTCCAGGGAGAACGCTGACTGTAGTTTCTACTTGCAGAGGGAGAGTATGCGCAGGCAGGAGTTCCACTGAAGTATCCTTACTTGTTCAGTGTTTCGTAGTAGCTGATAAATTTGTGTGTTGCTAAATGTGCTTTGTTAAATTCTGTCGGTATCAGAGCAGGGAGATGCTCAGTTTTCCCCAAAGTGTCCATTGTGCATCTAAAATTAACTGTGTGCGTGGTGTTTGAGGAGATTCAGGAGCTCAAAACAAGGATGGTAATCGCTATTGGGAGATAACGATACCAAACAGTTACACAGGGTTTACAGGAGCGTGGTGACATTGTGCAAGAAGAAACACAATAGTAAGGGTTTTGGTATTGGCACATTTAGACTTTGTCAACAGTAGATTACCTAAACCTGTGCCGGTGCTTTGTGCATGCATGAACACACACCTCAACCTTGTACTAACCACAAGGCTGGGCTTCATCCCAGCGCTGCTTGGCAGTGCAGTAGTTAAAATGCGGCTCGAAGTTACAAAAGAAACTCTCCAGGCCAATGCAGGTGTGTTTTTGTGGGCAGTGTGAGAGGAGGAGACACTAAAACCCAGGGAAGGAAGAGAAGGGGAGGAAGGCTCCTGGTGCTGATTTACCATGGTGAGAGTGGCGCATCCTGCTCCAGCTGGTGCATCCACCCCTGCGCAGAGGGCAGTGGTGCAGCTTTTTTGTTGCTATGGAGCTTTATCCAAACTTGTTGCTGGTTTCAGAATCAAAATGATCTGCCTGAGAACATGGAGAGGGTTTAAACCTATCCGTAAGCACATTCCAATGATGTGAGAAGAGCAAACTTGAGTTTAGAGAGATCAAATTCACGCTTCCAGAAGCCAAAGGAGATTTTGCTATTTCAAATCTTTTTTCTTTTCTGCTACGTACAACTGTCAGCAAAATCCCAAAATATTTAAGGGTTTTTTTCTTTAGGATAAAGTGGTCACCTGGCAATGAATTAAAAAGGCTTTAAAAGCTCCATTGAACTGTGACTGAAGGACTCTAAAGTGTGTGTGTGCCATCACGCTCTCAGCTCACATGTATTTCACTATGTAGTATACACACTGTGACAGAGGAATGCTCCAGGAGCACCTTAGGTGCTGGGCTGTGTGTGTACTACAGGCTGGCCAGCACAGCTGTAAGCAAAGAAGTGAACCTGTCTCTGAGTTTTCTTAAGCTGAACCCTAGTGCCATGGGTTAGTGGTGGACTTGGCAGTGCTGGGGTAAAGGCTGGACTTGATGATCCTAAAGGGTTTTTCCAACCTGGTTGATTCTATGATTCTGTATTAAAAATACAAAACTTGGTTGTGTCCTCCCTTCTACATCCTGCAAAGGTCTCCTTTAGGGCTTACTAGGAGAGGAGGGAAGGATTCTAGGATCCTGGATATAAAAGTGCTGCATTAAACAGAGGAAAACCCTCTTCTCCAGGGCAGACATCCCCGGTGGAAGTTCTGCCTGCAGCTTGGCTTTGCAGACAGACCATTTACATTTTGTTTCTCTCTCAGCTCATCTGCATCTCCATATTCAGAGACTCAGATACACATCAGGGGCCTCTTTCTCCACTCCTCCTCCCTGGGAAGCCAGATGCTAACTTTGGGGAAACACAGGTAGAGGTCTTGATGATAGTTTTCCTTCTTACTCCCATCTGGCTTTGGGTGTAGCCTCCACGCTTAGTGCAGTCATTTACAACCTTAGAGTAAGTTAGTGATGTTTAATAAGGTCAATGCTGGCATCTGTTAGTATTAATCTTAGTGCGGTTGTTACTGGTCTTCAACTATGGGAGCACATAGTGGTGGAAGGAACAGTTTTTAAAGCAAAGGGGAATCTTGCCACTGAATGAGAAGAAAACTGGGCAGTGAAAAGTGATTTGGAACAAGGAGTAGGCTGATGGGTGAAACAATTGCCCTTCAGTATGTGGCAGTGGGTAGCTTTGAACTTCTGGCACATACTGTGATGCATGTACAAGTTTGAAGGGACAGATGATGTGTTAATGTGGTCATATAAAGCTTTTTTGTTTCATAGATGTGTCCTTAAGTTATCAAAGTGCTCCATGTAAAAGGTGCATACATGTGAATGAGGACTGTTGAGTGGTAACCACCTGAATTTGGTTTAATCTTGCTTTCAGTTTCTTGCATTGAGAAATAGGGATGGGAGACAACAATAGATCTGAATACAGGGAAGTTCCTAGGTCAGTCACAGGAGTTGACTTTTTGTATATCTAAGGTAGTAGGAAGGGCTTAGACTTTTAATTTGAGTGTGTATCATTGTGTATTAGAGCTTTTCGAGGTGCTTTTGCTTAGTAAAAGGAAAATGTTGAGGTTTATGGTTCTCATATCTAAGACTAGTTGATAGGCAATAGAAAGCCTTTGGCTTATAGCAAAAGCTGAGGGATTTGAATGCTGCAGAATTCCACAATAGCAACGTCCTCAGCTGGAGATAATGCTTGAAAAAAATCCACATTCCCAGCTCTGGAAATCCTTCTTTGAAAGCCTTTGTCCCTCAAGCCAGATTTCTGGATACAGGCAAAGAATTCAGCTAAAGAAATGGAAAAAGGCTGCAAGTTTTTGATCCTGGTCTCTGTGTTTTAGCTGCAGGATATTCTCCAAGGTGTTTTTCTGGGATTGGGAATACGCTCTGCTTCATTTTCCAGTAGACTGTTAAATACTTACAGGCAGATAGCCAGCTCCATACAGCGCAAATATGTCACCTGCTGAGTTAGCAAGATACCTCTCATAGATTGTGTTAGGAATGGTCACAAACAGTAAGTGGAAGACAGGACAGTGTAGATGCTGCCCTGCATCTTCAGGCTGTCATGTATCACCTCGCCAGACATGCTTCAGCCCCTGGACAATGGACCAGGATGTATTCACTCCCCACTCTTTTGTTTCCCTGCCAAGCCTTGCTGCAACACTTGCAGTGTCTGCCGGTGTTGTTTCGCTTTATGATGTGCGTGTCGCTTTGCTTGCTTGGACTGGAGCAAATCCATTTGAGCCAATGGATGGTGCCCAAACATGTGGCATCGCTTCAGTTCCACCAGCACACCAGGGCCATACACCTTTGTAGGGCTCATCTTCCCTAGGAGTTGATGGGAAAATCAGTTTCCAGAGAACTGGAAAGAAGAGACTGCTCGTTTTTGCTTTTCACAGGGATTGGGAATGCTGTTTCCAAGCAGCCTCTTGCCATGTGGACACCGTATTCCCAAGTCTGTATCAGCCTGGCCTGACACAGCAGCTAGGATTGCTCTTCCCTCCTTTCCTTTGTAGCTCCTTTAAATGGGAGCCTGGTAGAGATCCCATCTCCTCGGTGGGTGTTACAAGCTGGCCCTGGGTGTCTCGCAGATGGCAGAGCAGATCCTTAGTAGCAGGCAGTGATTTTAGCTTGCATTTACATGGGCAAAGGCAGCCTTGAGTACTGAGCATAGAAATGCAAAACCGGGCAGGATGTGCTGAGTGTGGCTCTGTCTGAGAGAAACCTCACCACTTCAGAACATATTTTCAGGGGTTTTGCATGTAAAGCAGCTGAGATGCACAAGAAAGGAATGATTGTACCAGGATCTAAATAATTCCCTCTTGTCTTATAGTCCTGATTACTATCTGCTGACATGATGTAACTTGGACCAGATGTGTTTTCCCACTAACTGGAATCGCTGGGCCTGGAATTCTGGTTCGTGCACCTGTTCTTCAAACTGTGCAAGGATATTGAAGCTGCTTTTTATGTGCTCTAAAACCACTGCTCGTGTGTTGAACTGCAGGTGACTGGGCTTAGCCAAGCACGGTACTGTCACACTGCAACCTCTAGTGCTTTCTTGCTGATGCGCTGTTCAGAATTCACATTACCTAAGGACTGTAGTGAGAAAGCGTTGATGTTTTGATCTCTTTAGGGGAAACACAGCAGAACTTTGTGTGGGGCAGTATACGTGAAGCTAAATTGTAGCTCTGCAATGAAAATGATCTCTTTCTGAGGTATTTTCTTGTATTTCTGTCCTGTCCGCTGATGAAATCGATTAATGAGTAAGACTGATGAATATTAACAGAAGCAAAGTGAAAAATCACACCCTTATCTCTACGATTATACTCCCCAGAATGATGCTTTTTCTTATCAGCCTTTCAGCATAAACACGTGCCAGTTTATCAGTTGATCAGAGTTCTAATGTTTCTGCACCCAAATAATGTGAGGAGTAGGTGTGAAAGTGTTTAACCTAAAAAGATGCTGCTCTTTTGCAGGGGTTGAGCTGCTCTTGCCTTCTGAATGCACACAGCCTTTAGGTGTACTGGAAGTTCCTTCCTGCCGAGTAGAAAGGCAGCAGGGATGCTGGTTGGAACGGGTGGCAGCCAGGCTGTGATGTGTCTCAGGCTTGGCACAGTGTTGGAGCTCTATTTCGTTAGTCCCCCCAGCCTGCACCCGCTGCCTTACTCCTAAGTGTAGCTTCTTCAGAGCTATTTGGCTCGTTAGTAACTGGTGCATTATATTAACTAATGTAAATTGTTGCTTTATGCACATGGGGTTTCATGGCTTGTAAACCGTGGGCAAATCTGGTTGCCCCAGGACATAATGGAGCTGCTGGATTGTAGCTTCCAACCAAAAGGCTTTCGGGATCCTTCAGAGCTTCAGGTTGTTCATGCATATGCAGAATGGAATTGCCTTTAACTACAGCAGTTCTAAGGCTTTTCTTTTTCTAACTGTAGTCTTGTTTTATGGAAAAGAGCATTTCAAGATGTTTGGAGCATCTTCAATCAATCAATGAATGATTGAACTTGGGTTTATGTATAGTGGTCAATGCGCCTACTTGGCAGAGTGGCAAAATCTGTCCATTCCTTGCATTGCCTCATATCCATTTAAAAGCTGCTTTAAAGGGAGATCTGTGGGCTCTTAAGAGGGCAAGTCTGGTGTGAAGCTACAGGTGTTGTATTGTCAAGGAAGCCTCGGATAGGTTGGGATGCTCGCTGGTGATGGTGTTTCAGCACCGCGGTGTTAGCTGTGGCTCAGATCCACACACGCTGCAGCCTTTTGGAGACCCAAGTTTGTCTTGATGTCTTGTGACGTTTATTAGGGTTGAGAGCACTTCTGACTGTACCAGGATGGGAGCGAAACCTAGTCCAAGAGGCTGGGAAATAGAACCAAACAGTTCTATCCTGTGCCTGGCTTGAAGGGCTCTGTTAGAACAGAGCAGGAAAATAATGGAAGGGTCATAAGTTAATGCATTTTTAGTGCTGGTCATTGACTACTGCAGTCTCTTCTCTCGTAATACTCACTTTTCTTGTACGTATGTGAGCTGCAGGGAGGCCCCAAGCTCTTACCCTTCCTCCTCTCTTTTCCTTATGGTGTGTGTAAAACCCAAGCAAATGCTACTGATGCGTGAATTGAAGCATGGGCATTTTTGAAGGAATTTTCTGGTGGTTATGGCTATCTGGGAAGAGCAGGAGAACTTCCAGGTGTTAACTAAGTAATAAATCCATACAGAGCTGTCTTTGTGTCCGCAGACAGATCACCCTTGTGCCTGCAATGCTTCTGCATTTGCCAACCTACAGCAGAGTGGATTAGACCAGAGTCTGACCATCTTCAGAGCTAGTATTGATAACTTTTGTATAGGCAGCAATTCAGATGGTTTCAAATAAGAAATCAGACATCAGGCCACTGTCGTCAGGTGCTGCTTCTGCCCTTGCATGGAGCCACCAGCACCATCCAGTGAGTGGTTCGAGGACCATGTGTAGGCTGTGCTGGGCTCGGTGGCTCACAGGGAGCCTTGGGGTGCAGACGTGACTGTGCAAGCACTCCACTGGGTACCAAAGCAGGGAGAAGCTGCTTTTATCCTGTACATCAGTGTCTGCCTCTGGTGGGGGCTTGCCAGGAGTCAAATCCTCCAGCCTTGCCCAGGTTAGGTATAAAGGCCAGGTGAAGACATGGAACTCAGTCATTAACCTCTGAGTGCATCACATTTGCTGTGTGTGATTTCGGGGCATCTCCTGAGTCAGAGTTGGGGCAGGTAATTGCACTCCGTGCTCTCTGCTGCAAACAGGTCTATTTTTAGGACAGATAATGTGAAGAAATGTGTTTTTTCTTTAGAAGCAGCACAAGCATCGCATGCAGTGTTGCTCCCACATACACGTGCTTCCTCCACCTACACATCTGTCTGCAAGTTGGTTGTGCTTTCTCTCTGGGTTGGAGCCTATAATGTTGCATAGGATCCCAGACTGTTTGAGTTGGAAAAGACCTTAAAGCTCCTCCAGCTCCAACCCCTGCCATGGGCAGGGACCCCTTCCACTGGAGCAGCTTGCTCCAAGCCCCTGTGTCCAACCTGGCCTTGAACACTGCCAGGGATGGGGCAGCCACAGCTTCTCTGGGCACCCTGTGCCAGCGCCTCAGCACCCTCACAGGGAAGAGCTTCTCCCTTCTTTCCAACCTGAACTTCCCCTGGTTCAGTTTGAACCCATCACCCCGTGTCCTATGGCTCCAGTCCCTCTCCAGCATCCTTGCAGCCCCCTTCAGACACTGGAAGCTGCTCTGGGGTCTCCACGCAGCTTCTCTTCTCCAGGCTGAGCAGCCCCAATGTCCTCAGCCTGTAGGCTTGCAGAACTTCCTTGTGTGACCTTTGATTAGCATTGGGTTTAGCTCACAAGCTCATTCTGTGCCCCTAATACAGTTACTCCTCAGGTTTAGGTCTTGGTAAGCTTCAAAGAGTGCTTTTAAACTGTGTATCTTTTCCTGTTTTAACCACAGCCTGCACTGCTCCTTTCAGTTGTGGGGCTGGAATTCACTGTGTGAGCTCCGGCCATTCAGCAGCTTTGAAACAGGCGGATTCACCTTTAAAAACCAAGCAAAAATGAAAGCATCCAAATGCTGCATCTTCCATTTGGGATGAGAAACTTCCCAAAATAACCCATGCCAATATATGGGGCAAAGCTGCCTGGGAACCACCAGCAAATCCATGTGTGCTGCTTGTATTCCATGGCTAAGGGGGGCTTTGCTTTCCCAGCTGTTAACTCCTGTTGTTTGAAAGCTGCAGGTCCCTTGAGGGTGGCAGGCAGTGCATTCAGAGTGAAAGTAGGTTACTGATGCTGCAGTGAAGTGGTTTTGAGGCCAAACAGCTTTGATAACTCCAAAGAACCCCTTTTGTTGTTCTCCCTTTGAAGTGGGACTGTGCGTGTACAAAGGGGTTGGTTACACGGAATATTCCGGAGCTGAGCAGGGGTGAAATGCTGGCAGGGCAAGGAAAGAGAGTATTTTGCCATGCAGGAAGTGGGGGTGAAGGTAAAAGTTCCTTTTCATGCCAGTTTTTGTGCTTTTCCTGGCTCTCTGGCAGCAGCCTTTCCTGATTGACTCCTGCAGCTCGAGAGTGATGCTCGATGTGCTGAGGAAATAATCAGGTGTCGTTTTCTCCATGACACAGGGCTATTTCGGAGCTGCTGAATAATGCATGGAGTTTTAAGGGAAAGGCTAACCTGGATTTCCTCATGCCCACTGCTTTCCAAGGGCCTTCCTGGCTCTGGGGTTGTTAATTCTGGCTTGCAATCACAACTGGTTTAGTTTATTATTTACTAGTTTTCCCATCGGGATATTACTTGTGATCCCAAGCCAATGGTAACAGCCCATCTCCACGTATTTCCTGGCTCAGCTGGGTCTTGGCTTCTTCCTGCCTCACCTCTGGAGCTGGGAAGCTCCCAAGACCCTGCCAAGGAGGAGAACGCAGCCGCAGGAATAGACGCTGCTGTTGCGGTGCTGCTGGTCACTGTCTGGCATCCTCAGGGCCCTTTCTGAGCGCATCTGGGAAGCCTGGAAAACCATTCCCAAATGTGTTTTAGTGAACTTTGAAGCTGCTGATCAGGCATGTGGACGTTGGGCTGCTGCTTTCCCCAGCGTGGCACTTCACAAAGAGCTGGAGGGCACAGTTCAGTCTTTATTATCCAAACCACCAAGACCATTGGTAGGTTCATCTCCTGTTTGATTGCATTCACTTTAAAGGGGGAAAATGCTGGAATTTTCCCCCTTTAAATATATATATATATATAATTCCCTTAGAACATATAAATTGTATCAAAACATGTTTGGATGGAAATCAGGGCATTTGCTCCATGAAGTGTATTTTAACTCAGTATGATGTGGAAGGAGGTTTATCCTAAAACCCCCTATCTGTGAGACTGCTTTATGTTAGTGGCTTTTTATTGTTGCTCCACGAATAGCAATAATACAAACGGCCCTATGATTCCATGCAATCCAAGTGGTTTATACCTGCCTGCTGGGCTTAGCCTCAAGGAATTGATCAGATTCCAGTAGTGGGATTCCAGTTTTGTTTGTATTCAGCTGCTCAATCAATTACTTTCTGTGTTAGGGCCCTTCTCTGCCCTTTAGTCAAGGGATGTCCCTTAGGCTCTGTCCTTAATTCTCCTCTCGTGCATCCTCTAGCCCCAGGTTTAGCGCCCGGTGTGTTTAGGCAGGGCTGGCGTTCCTGATCTGAGCAGCACAGCCCGAATCTTGGCTTGCTGCTGCAACGCTGTGCTCCCAAAATGCAACTGTCCTGGTGAGAAACAGATGGGAGAGATTGATCACTTGTGTTCAGTGGGGATCACGTGGTGGTTTTTACAAGAGGAAGTAAGAGTGTCCTGGTCAAATTCCAACTTGGATAACTGCAAGTGGAATTTAGATGGGCAAGTGTCATATTGTGTGGCTACTGCATTGAGGAATAAGTAGCTGGGGGAAGGGAGAAGGAGACAAAAGAATAAGTGCTTTAAATCAAGAGGCTGCGTGAGGGATCTCTGAGGTGGTAAGGAGCAGGGGACATGGTGTTCTTCATGTGATTTAGTGCTGTGAGCTGAAAATGGCTCCATTGAAATCCTTCATGCATATCTACGTTAATGGAATGTTGTTCAGTGGAATATGTCCTCTGTCTGGCGAAGGATGGGCTCCCTTTGGGAGATACAGGAGGAGAAGAGGTGTTTCTGTGGAGGTGTGCACCTGGTTTGATAGGGAGGCTTATAGGAGTAGAGCGGGGCTATCTGTGCTCCTGTGGGTCCAGGAGGAGCTCAGATGAGCATCTTGGTTCAGCCTTGAGGCAGGGGGTGGTGGACAATAGTCATTGCCTTGAGTTCCATATCCCAGGAGTGCAGCAGCACTTCTGGTCCCCACAAAAGGTGCACTTGTTTGTACCTGAAGCTGCCAGGTTTGCTTGAAGCAGTGCTATAGGCCAGGCCACCCCCAGCAGGTGCAGCTCACAGATGCCATACCCTGTGTCATACCCCAGTTTTGCAAGCTCAGAACAATTAGCTGATGATTTTAGGGCTGAATTAATTGACTTTGTCTTCTCTGTTGTCTTTTCTAGATACAATGGTCAACGGTTCCTTGGCAACTTTCTCCAGAAGAATAATTACTCCTGTTCTGCTCTTGCCATAATACCAGAATCCTGTGACCTACACATCAGTGCTCAACACCAGCAGAGAATCCTACTGTGTTCATTCTGTGTAGATGGAAGAGGCGTCGGTCTCGAGAGTCCATCCTGATTTCAAGCTGCTTCCTTGTTTTTTCTGGGATTAAAGGTGCTCAATGAATCAGGGCCCCCCAAATGAGTCAAACAGCCAATTCATGCCAACAGTTGGTTGAAAACTGTGCGGCGCATGTAGCAGGGATGGCGCAGGAGGACAGTCGCCGTGGTCAAGTGCCACCTCCCTTTTATCATGGTGCCAGCCAGGAACTTGATCTGTCCACCAAAGTATACAAGAGAGAGTCAGGAAGTCCTTACTCTGTGTTGGTGGACAGCAAAATGAGTAAACCACATCTCCATGAAAGAGAGGAGCAGCCATATTTCAGGGAGAACAGAGCGGTAGGAGAGGTCCGGGCTGTGAAAGAAGATAGAGAAAACTCTGAGGACTCTGAGGAGGAAGAAGAGGAGGAAGATGAAGTGACTTACAAAAGGGAGCAGATTATAGTAGAGGTAAACCTTAACAACCAAACATTAAATGTATCAAAAGGGGAGAAGGGTGTCCCCTCCCAGTCCAAAGAGACTGCTGTTCTTAAGACCAGCAGTGAGGAAGAGGAGGGTGACAGTGGGGAAGAGGCCACTGAAGACAGTAATGATTATGAGGAAAATGAGAGGCAGAAGAAAAAAGAGAAAAGAGTGGAAAAAGTTAGTGTTGCCCAAAGGAGAACAAGGAGAGCTGCATCTGCTGCAGCAGCCACAACTTCCCCATCACCCAGACCTACAAGGGGTCGTAGAAAGAGTGTGGAGCACCCCAGGCGTAAGAAGAAAGCTGCAAAGGAGCCCAAGGCACCTGTGCAGAAATCAAAGTGTGAAGAGAAGGAGACTTTAACCTGTGAGAAGTGCCCCAGGGTGTTTAACACACGCTGGTACCTGGAGAAGCACATGAACGTCACTCACAGGCGCATGCAGATCTGCGACAAATGTGGGAAGAAATTTGTGCTAGAAAGTGAGCTGTCCCTTCACCAGCAAACAGACTGTGAAAAAAACATCCAGGTAGGTTTGCTCACCTGCTTGCCAGATTTCCAAACCTTCTGTCGTGCCCTGGAGACAAGCTAGCGGACGCTTCAGAGGGGGAAATCTTTTGCGCAGCCCAGGTTCTGACCGAGACCTTGTCTCTACGTATCAACACTTTGGTGTCTTCCAAAGGAAGTAAATGGCAGGGAGCAGAGTGTGCAGCTGCCATCTGATGCAGCAGAGTTACTGTAGTCTTTAACCACGAGTTGGGGAAAACACAAAGCTGCTAATGTCAGATGCAAGAAACAAGCGCGTTTGCAGTGAAGTCCTTTGGCAGGATAAACCCTCCTCCTTCAGGTGCTGAGCTCCTGCAGCTATCGCTAGCTTTAATGTGCACAGTGTTTCAGTGTCCTGAAGTCAGTCACAGAGCATGGCCAGGTAAGATTTCAAAGGGAGAGTGGAATTCTGGCACGTTACTGGTCTTGGAATTGTGTGACATACCAGAGAGGCAAGCAGGTGAGAAAGAACCTGGGGAAGTCAGGATGTGAACTGGTGTTCAAATGGAAATCCTACTGAGCCAACTGCCCACAGGTAACTGACAGTAGGTGTTCATGTATGCATTTGGCAGTACATGAATTCGGTGACTCAGTCTGTTAACGGCCTTTTCCCAGTGTAAAAAAGCTCAGTATATCTCACTGATAATATAAAGATCTCTGGTCTTTGTCACCCAAAGACTTGCAGCTTTTAATTGGATCCAACAATGGCAGCCTGTGTTGTAACAGAACCATTTTAAAGTCCTGAGTTGTGGAAAGAGCTCCAGAGTTTCTGATTCATTCGTGGTTTGTGCTTTGCTCACAGGCATCTGTGTTCTCATGTAACTGGGGGCACTGTTGTTGTAGCTGCTGATTCAAACGTGCTTGCTTTGCCTTGTTAAGCTCGGCACAGCATTGACATCTACTTCTGAAGTGATCCCACTGCCAGCATGGAGCTCAGCTTTTGTGCAGCTGAAATGCTGAGAGTTCACAGGGCTTTGGCGAGTTCTTTGTCTGCCCAGTGAGTTTTAGCAGCAAGATTTAAGATTTTGCTTGTTTGTTTAAATGCTGCTCTGAATTGGGATTCAATTCCCACTGTGCGGGAGACAGCCGAAGTGTCTGCTGTGATTTCTCTTTGCTGTAAGACTCAAACGCAGCTCTGTGTAACATTGTGCTGTTTTTCCTTATGTTTCAGCTCAGAGGAGGAAGACTCAAGGAAGGAGTAGAATGTAAGATACTGAGTCTTGAGCCTAGTTAGCAAAACACATCAACATTGCAGTGTGTCCTTGCAGCTTTTGAAATGGATACCGCACAAGTTTAGTGCAGAGGGCATTGAAATGCAGATTGCAGCAGTGCCCCATCATCCAGGTGGCTCTTTCACAGCATAACACTCTTTAGACTTGAAGCAGGAATTCAGGAATATTTGGAACATGGGGCATAGAATGGAGGAGGAGCCTGTAAGCCATGCCCACACGTGTTGCTCAGGGGTTCCACTCCTGTGCCCCGAAGTGATAGGGTAAGAAGAAATGGTAGCAATTGTACCCAATACAAGCAGAATCAGGTCTAGAAACCTTCCCAAATCCTTCCAGTATTTGGGAATCTGAAGGACTGCTGGTCGTCTTCAGGTTCCCACTATAAGCGTGTATTCAACAATTGTTTCTGTCTCTCCTGACGTTTGGAATGTGGTTCCCAGCTGCCTGCTCGTTTGGTTTTATCACACATGGCAAAAGGAGTAAGGGGGTATGAATATGTTACGTTAATACAGGGTTTAATGTGTCAAGGGGGATATGGAGCTTTGTCTAGGAGAAAGAAGTGGTTTCATTATGGGAGTGGTAATTGAACTGATAAGAACATGAGTGGCTCCTCTCTGTGTTTTTCACCTAAGTGAGGGGATGTATCTCTTTTTCCAGGTAATTTCTGGGTTTCATCCTTTTAACATGAGCACCGTCACAGGATTTCTGTTGTCACCTCAGCCTCTCTCTGTAGTAACTCTCAGTATTCTAGAGTACTTGCTGCTGACCATCAATTAAATGTAGACTGACCAATCCAAGGGTTTGCTTACCTTAAATCAAAGCTTTTTGAGCATTTCTTAGCATTGCTTTACTCTGCAGGGTTTCTTTTTTCCCCCCAAGGGCTACAGTTTGGTCCTCACATGCCTCCACATAGGTACTTTTAGATGCAGAGTCTCTCATTGGCGTCAGCACGGTGAGTGGGGTACCAGGGTTTCCAAGCCTGCAGAGATTGAAGCCCTGTAGAAGCAGCGTAAAGTGGCTGTGCAGAGAAGCAGCAGCTCAAGATGGCAGAAGGCCCAGCAGTGAGCAGCAGGCAGCTCTCCTTACCTTGCAGGAAGGAGGGTGATAGGGAGGCAGAAAACTGGAGATGCACCAAACCCCCCAACACCCAACAGAAAATAACAAGCCACAATTCCTGTCTCTTCACGTCAAAGATGCCTCCGTGTCCTCACGTGTGTCTCCTGTCAAGCTTTACAGCTCAGGTATGCTGGAGTGCTCAGGCTGCTCCAAGGACTTTTTTTGTCAAGTCTTTAGCAAGAACGAGCTGCTGGGGGAAAAAGAGATGCGTGAGAGTCCCTGGATCCTGCTCCTCGCTGACTTTCTGGACATCACAGAGAAGAGATTCAAGCATTGTTTGCATATTGTCAATTTAGACCTATAGTGCTGCTGATCCATATAAATGAAGAGTCAGAACACCAAAGATGGAGGTGACAACTTGCTTTGTGCCACACTCTCCACATGGTCAAGAGCTGCAAGAGGGAAGCTGCCTTCTGTGTAGAGCTAAAAGGAGATGAGAGAGCTCTGAGGCGTGTTGAGTGTTGGAGGGGTCACAGTGCTCCTGTGAAAGACAGAGCTGGACGTGCAGATGGGTTTAAAGGCAGTGTGGTGGTGGTGGCCTCCTCCACCTCTGTTGGCTTCTCCCCACATCAGGGGTTGGGCTTGCTCCCAAGCCAGCAGCATCAGTGCCTGTGAAGTTGTCTTCTCTGTGTTAGCTCCTTGAGGGCTGATCCAGCTGCATATGCTGTTGCACTGGGGAAATAAGTGCAGTGGCTGTAGTGCTCTTCAGGTGGCACCACTATGCAGTGTGTTACCTTCCTCTCCAATCCTGCTCAAGCTGGCTTTTCTTATTGTAATTGTTTCAAGTCTGAAACAATCAACGTAGGCTTAATCTGAGACAGTACACAGCCTTTTGACTTGGTTTGGGCTTCTTTTTATCGTGCAAGAGGAAGATCCATGGCTTAACGCCACTGACTTGAATTACTGAATCTTTCTAATTGAGAATTCCTTCTATTTATCCCATTCATTCAGTGCGTTTCCTGTAATAAATCATTCAAGAAGCTCTGGTCCCTCCATGAACACATCAAAATTGTCCACGGATATGCAGAAAAGAAATTCTCTTGTGAGATCTGTGAAAAGAAGTTCTACACCATGGCCCACGTGCGGAAACATATGGTTGGTGAGTTATTGATCAGTGCTTCTGCTCGTTCTGCCTCGTAAGCATAGAATGATTTGGGTTGGAAAAGACCTTAAGATCATCCAGTTCCAATCCCTTGCAGTGGGCAGGGACACCTTCCGGTAGAGCAGCTTGCTCCAAGCCCCTGTGTCCAACCTGGCCTAGAACACTGCCAGGGCTGGGGCAGCCACAGCTTCTCTGGGCACCCTGTGCCAGCGCCTCAGCACCTTCACAGGGAAGAGCTTGTGCCTTATATCCAACCTGAACTTCCCCTGGTTCAGTTTGAGCCCATCACCCCTTGTGGTTCTTAACTCCTAATGGCTGTTTTGTGGAGAAATACAATAACTTCAGTTGTCTGAGCTTTATCATCAGCAAGTTCAAGTCTGTAGTTCTGGGCAGCAAGCAAAATCTATGTGTGTCTATGTGTATGTAGCTCTAAGCTGTTCAGAAGCTGGAGGAAAACAAATGGTTCGAGAAAAGATTGCATTGGAATGACCCTCTCTAATGTACTGTTGTGTTGCAGCACACACAAAGGACATGCCATTTACATGTGAAACCTGTGGGAAATCATTCAAACGCAGTATGTCTCTCAAAGTACATTCCCTGCAGCATTCTGGAGAGAAACCTTTCAGATGTGAGGTGAGGCAGCAACTGGTAATACATGGAGATACGGTAGCAGGAAGGTATAAACTTAGAAACCCTGTCAGTGGGGACTGCAGGTGGAAACTGAATTGCCTTGTAACTGAGGTGTAGTTCCATTAAAACCTGGGCAAACTCTGGAGAGCACAGCAGAGATGCAGCCGTTCAACCTGGGATACCTGTGGTTTGCTCTGACTGCTGGCTCTCATGCTTTAACTCAATGAGTACCCACTACAGCAGGATCTGAATCCCACTCTTCCCTCAGTGTTCAGAGCAAAGCCTGATGCAAATGTCATTAATCCTCCCTGCCCTGCCCAGTTACTTGAAGCAGATGGCAGTGAAAAAACAAATCACTGCTGGATTTTCACTTGGGGGAAACACTGCAAAGGGTGGTGTCCTTGGGATCGGAGACTGGGTTTGCATCTCTTATAGCAGATGTGTGCTGGGATGAGGGAAGGTCTCTCCCTGCTGCACTCACAGACTTTTGCCATTATCATTTTATGCCTGCCCTGGGGAAGGAGGCTCAATGGGGCAGACTAACCCAGTCATGTGCCTGGGGCAGATAATGTCTGTCATCTGATGGGGATGCTTGTGGGTATCACATGATGGAGGCAGGGGGTGCAGAGCCCTTCCTCTTTCCAGAGCAGGTCTGGTGGCTCACTCTGCCCATCAGATGAGGCACAGCTCCAGCCGGACACCGAGTACTAGTGGTGGTTGTGCAGCCACGGTGGTCCTGGGAATAAGACTCCTTAGGAATGGACTTCCCTCATAGCAGTAAATAATAGCTGTAAAGCCAGGCCCATAAAGCTGCTGTTGGCTTTGCTGGGTGAGCAGAGTCCTCTAGTGGAGGCTTGCTGTAGTCCAGCAAAACCTCCAAATTACATCTTAAGCCAACAGAAGCACTTTGCTGTTGGCATAACCCTGTCCCTGCTGCCAGCAGCTGTGTCAGCTAAAGGTTGTGACTGTTCCACGCTCCTTGCCAAGGCTCCTGTGCCAGCAGACCTCTTAGCACAGCCCAGATTCTACTGGCTGCATCATGTAAACCCAGGGTCTCTGTGTGTACTAGTTCAGGTATTCTTGGCTCCTTACCGTAGTCAGTTCAAAGTGCTGTCCCCTGACTACCTTGCTTCCTGCTGTGTAATGCCTGAAGCATCACAGGTTGCTGTTTTTCTGTTGCAGAACTGTGATGAGAGGTTTCAGTACAAGTACCAGCTGCGCTCGCACATGAGCATCCACATTGGGCACAAACAGTTCATGTGCCAGTGGTGTGGCAAAGACTTCAACATGAAACAGTACTTTGATGAGCACATGAAAACACACACTGGTAAGAACTAATCGAGGAAAAGCACAAGTACCTCCAGGACAGGAACTTGCTTGTACTTCCAGTTGTATTCCCTTGCTTGGAATTTGGGACCAAAACTGCTCTCCAACCTAGAAAATCAGAGAGGAGAGGTCCATACATTATCTCACTGTTAGATCTGTAGTCCTGTGATTCACTGTGGGGGAAAATGAGAGGTTAGGCTTACTTCCTTCTCACTGTGGTCTGAAGGAGCCCCTCGCCAAAGCCTTGTAGAAGATTCTCATGCATCAAAATCCGAAGGTGAGAGAGGATTTCATAAAGACCGAGGGCTGCTGTGGAGCAGCTGTGTCTGTTTGCTGAAGGCAGCAGTCACAGTAGCCTTTGTAGGCTGCAGTTTGTTTGCACAGAGGTGCTGAAGTGTAAGGGTTAGCAGATGTTCTGTGCCTCACTGATTGCTGGCTCTGCTTGCAGGAGAGAAGCCCTTTATCTGTGAAATCTGTGGCAAGAGCTTCACCAGCCGCCCAAACATGAAGAGGCACCGCAGAACTCACACAGGGGAGAAGCCCTACCCGTGTGACGTGTGCGGCCAGCGATTTCGCTTCTCCAACATGCTCAAGGCGCACAAGGAGAAGTGCTTCCGTGTCACCAGCCCCGTCAACGTGTCAGCTGCTGTCCCGATCCCACTGTCCACCACTTCTGCCACCACGGTCCCTGCTGTAGTGAACGCGCCCACTGGCCCAGCGCCGCCCATCAACCTGAACCCAGTCAGCACGCTTCCTCCGCGCCCCATTCCCCACCCGTATTCACACCTTCACCTACATCCTCATCCTCACCACCCACATCACCTCCCGGTGCCCCCAGTCCCTCATTTACCCCCTCCTCCAGCTCTTTTTAAGAGTGAGCCTTTAAACCACAGAGGCCAGAGTGAGGACAGCTTTCTGCGACACCTGGCAGAAAAGAACAGTTCAGCACAGCACCACTAACGTCTCTGCTCCCTGCCAGCTGTTCCCCATTCATGCACATGGAAACCTGCCCTCCTGGCAGCCCAAGAGGGTTGGTTGGTGAGGATCCTTGTCTTTTAGCCCCAGCACACGGTCCCGATTCTACCCCTTGAATCAGTTACCAACCGAGGAAATCCTGTTTCGGATCAGCAGTGCTCCTCTGAACCTGGGACCCAACAGGACTTCAACCCCATTTGCTTGCGTTTTGCTGGTGACTTTTCTACATTTCAGATACTGAGACTTGTGGGATTTTCTAATTTCATATCAGCTGATGAGGTATGCTTGCTTTTATAGCCTGGCCTTCTCCTCAAAGAGGAGACAGGCCTGGTTTTCCTTTGTACTAATCGGAAAGGCTGTGAGATTAATACAGAGCATTAATTGTATCACTGTGTATCGTAATGGATTCTTTTCAGCTTTTGGGGCTGGCTGTGGAGTGAGCCAGCCACGTATCACGGTATATTTGAGCATTATAAAGAAAGACACAGAAATGTCTTGTTTGTGTAGCTCTCCTAACACACTCTTTATTTTACTACAGAAATTATTTTAGAGGTTTTTGTATAGACCTATTTAGTAGTCTGTTTCTAAAATGAAATGTATTTCAATAAGCGGTGTAATTTTTTCAGTGTAGCTGGACCTATGTTGTATAATAGATAAATTTTTATAATCATCAAAATGTGATTCTTAAAAAGATGCATAAAGCTTCTAGAGTTAAAGTTATTCTTACAACCATGCAACTTAAAAGGTGCTGCAGAGAAGAAAGGAACCCAAGAGGTCTCTGGAAAGGTTGCCTCCGAGGTGATGGTGATTTAAGGACTTTAATTTATTTTAGTAGGGCTTGTTTTATTCCTTTTTAAACCTTATGTTTCCCTTCTCACAGTTTTGGACAAGGACATTGGGATACCACATTCCCACCGCACAGGTTTTCATGGGAGGTATGGATGGGTTAGAGAAGGAGCCCCTTACACATAGGGACCTGCTGCTTTAGGAATAGAGAGTCACAGGAGAATGGGAGATGTGACAGCAGAGGGGACATCGAGTACCTCAGATCAGCCAAGCATCTTTTCTCTTGAAGTTGGGGATCTCATCCAGTGCTGCTCTTCAGATTGCCTCTTGGAATTCCGGGAGTTGTTAGGAGAGGGGAATGAAGGGAGATCATGAAATGGGGTGTTCCTGACTGCTTGATTGTAAGACTGAGAAGCTTGAATGAGACGATGGTGTTTCAGTTGCATTGTTGAGGAAATGCTGATAGCACTGTATGGACCATGGGAAGCTCTATCCCATAAACGTAACGTGCATAAAATGATGGGATGATTTCTAAGGGTCGTAGTCATACTTATGGCAAAGCTAAGTTTTCCAGTTGTAGGATAGGAAACTCTGAATTGTAGGCATGTCGCTGTTTCATAATCCCGGAAGGCAATGAGGGGGGAATGGCAGGTTTAGTGCAGGGCTGGTGGGCTGGAATGCCAAATGTCTCTGTTTTAACCAGTGAGTAGCTGTTATTTTTTCAGGTTTGTATTTCTCTTCAACTAAAGCTAAATATAGCAGCATTATGCAATCTAGGAACTTGTTGCCACCTTCACTGACGACAGAGGCCCAAGGCAATGTACTGTAAGTCCTCTTTTCCTTAAAATTCCCACTTCCCCATGCTGCTTTTTGAGTTAAATCCCACCAAACTACACCCAGAGATCTTCATAGGCCAGATGTCTGCTTGGTAACGAAGCGGGGGGTTTGTGGCTGATGAGATTCTTCCTTGGGTTACTTCCTCCCCGTTAATGCTTTGAAGTGTTTTGAAACACCAGGTCCGCTGTTGAGAATGAGCTCCTTGGGTGGTGTTCTGGTCTTCACTGTTTTCTACCACCTCACCATTCATGGTGGGGTTTTTTCATAACAAGCATAGGAAACTTGAGGACCTAAAAAGGGCAATTTGTGCCCAAGAAACCTGCTCAGTTTTGACTGAGCTGAACCCCCTGAATAATAAAGCAATGGTTTTTTACGTGTTTTCTCTATCATATTTATATGCACCCTCTACCTTCTAAAAGCAAAAGCCAATTGTGGAACTGAATTCCCACTCATGACGATGCTGACTGTTGTAATTACTGTGGCTGGTCCGCCCCGGAGGTTCTATGCATTCCACGTCACCTTTGGAACCTACATTTCTGTCGTGCCACTCTTCTGGTCAGGCCTGTTATGAACTGATTTTTAAATGCTAAAAAAGGAAATAAGAATAATAATAATAACCTTGGTTAAATGGATTGTATTCCAGTTTTGCAAAATGATTTTTCTTCTCAATAAATTTCCAGTATTAGGCTGCTATTCAGAATTCCAAAATCTGGGACAGTTTTGTTCTATTATTTAGTTCACAGCAATGATGCACTTTGTATTTCTTTTTCCTTCCGAGACTTCCCAACTTCCTTTCTGTGGAAGAAGATTAAACTATCAAGCCCATTTAATAGTCTGTCAGGGTGTGACATGATGTCAACCGATTCTCCTCAGTATCTGGGACAAACATACCAAGAGCTGGGCTAAGAGCCTTGCAGTGTGATAGCTGAGAAAGTCCATATTCCAGCAGGAAAAAGAAAACGGGCGTTCCAAAAGGCTGAGGAAATTCAAGGATGAGATGTGCTGTGGCTTCTCCTTAAACGTGCATTGCTCTGCACAGCTCCTGCAGTTCGTGCAACGCTACGGAGCCTATTCTGGTGTGTTCGTGACTTTCTGCTCCTGCTGGCAAACCAAGCGTGATGGTTTGTATCAGCTTGTCTGTGTTGAGTAACTAATGGGGTTGCTTTGTGGTGTTAAAACGCTTCCTTCAAGAAGAGCAAAGACGAATGATGCCAGCTGCACCTCTTCAGCAGGGACCGTAGCGATAGGACAAAGGGTGATGGGTTCAAACTCAAACAGGGGAAGTTCAGGCTAGATCTAAGCAGAAGTTGCTCCAAGCCCTGTCCAACCTGGCCTTGAACACTTCCAAGACTTGGAGACATGGCAGAAGAACTAAAACCATCCTTAAATAAAGGCAAGCGTTTGCATCTCCTATGGATACTAGGAGAAAAGCCCACCTTTGGGTCCACATGTGTCCTCAATAAGAATTTTACCCTGGCAGCAACAAGGGAATTTGCAGGTTTTCAGCTTCTGATCTAATTCCGACCAAGGACTGAGAACTGCATGAACTTCATGGCTGGCTTCTGACCCAGCAGGATAATTTCTGCCTGACTTAACCTGTTCCAGTTTGTTTTAATGCCTGAGCAGTAGTCGTGGATCACAGGGGCTCCCTCTGGTCTCAGCAATAACCAGTGTTTTGTGGCCAAGGCCACGTTCTCTGTCGCATGAGCTGTGGGGTAAAGACTGGGCTGGGCTGCAGTGGTTTGGGGTGGAGGTTTGGATTGCTTTTAAATTGACCTGTATGGTCCCTGCATTTTATTGACTTTATTCATCCCTTTCTTGCTCTATTCCTGCCTTTACAGATTGGAATTGGCAAATATCTTCTGATGTAATGTCTTGGAATATTGAGAATGGCTGCCTGTGTCCTGAGTCATAGCCTGCATGTATGTGCAGAGTGGATGTGTTTTGCAATGCAGGGCATCTCTTTGTGTACCGAGAACTCGGGTACACGTGCATGTAGCCAAAGGAGGCTCCCCAAGAACAGCAGCTGCTCTGGATGTTTGCTAAATCCTTCAGTCACCCTTGTCTTCCTGATCCCTCTGAGTCACCGTGCAATGGGGGTGTGTGGTACGGGCGTGCATTGATAATCTTCATTCTCCATGCTCCGAGGCTTTTACCTGCGCATCAGAACTTTGTAACTCACGGTTCGAAACCGAGAACTGATGTAAAATTTTCCACCCAAAAGGAAATGCAGCTTTGGGTTGGATTCCCCCTCCTGAAGAACCTGCCCGGCCCCTGGGCACAGTGTGGAACCAGGCCACAAGTCCCCTGTGGAAGGGCTCTATTAATTATTATCTTCCCCTTGGAGAACTCTGACCAGGGTCATTCCTGTTTGTTCTAATGGGCCGACACAGCGGCAGTAGCGTTCCCTCAGTTGTTTTGAATCTTGCTTCTGCAAAGAGGAATCTGTAATAGCCCTGATGAGTTGAGGATGGCTTTCCATGGAAATACACATTCCTGAACGAGGTGCCTGGTGTCCCAAAGGGTCACTGAGGCCATTGAGCTTCTATGGAGCCAGGCTGGGAGAGCTGGGCTGGTTCAGCCTGGAGAAGAGAAGGCTCCTGAAGGGGAGACCTGAGAGCAGCTCCAGTGCCTGAAGGGGCTCCAGGAAACCTGGAGAGGGGCTTGGGACAAGGGCCTGTAGGGACAGGCCAAGGGGAATGGCTTGAACCTGCCCGAGGGGAGACTGAGCTGAGCTCTTAGGCAGAAGCTCTTCCCTGTGAGGGTGCTGAGGCGCTGGCACAGGGTGCCCAGAGAAGCTGTGGCTGCCCCATCCCTGGCAGTGCTCAAGGCCAGGTTGGACACAGGGGCTTGGAGCAAGCTGCTCCAGTGGAAGGGGTCCCTGCCCGGGGCAGGGGTTGGAGCTGGAGGAGCTTTCAGGTCCCTTCCAACCCAAACCAGGCTGGGATTCTGTGTATTGACCAGTTAGGGTCTCGCCTTAACAGCTGGTGGGGGAATGCCCCATCCCTTTCAGGGAAGCGGGATTGACTTTTCTGGTACAGCACTGAACCGATCAGTTGTGGACAGATTGGGGTTTGTGTTTGTTTGGGGCTACCCTGGTGGGTTGGTTGGTTGGTTGGTTGGGTTTGGTCTGTTTTAATGCAGCAATAACTCATTAGTGAAGCTTCTTGAGTGCCATGGGAAGGTTGTGAAATGAGTGGTTGCTCCATACGAAAGTCATAACATGGCTTGTTCTCAGAAATGCATAGCAAGGATTTCTCCCTACATGAGAAGTTGTGTAACACATGGGAGGAAGGGGGAAGGATGGGCACGCAGGGAACTGAAATTGCCTTTCTGAGCCCCTCTTTAATGCCTTTTGATTTCGAATGAGAGCTGATAGTAGCAAGAAGTGAAGGGAATTAAAGTGAAGTCAGGAGGAAGCTGCAGCACAGACCTGCAGTAGCCAAACTGCTGCGAGCCCCCATCACAAGTAACCCTGAACTGGAAAGCCAGTGGGGATCGGTCCCGGCTGCTCATTTGACCTGAGCAAAGGTGAGTGTGTTGTGGCCAAGTGCTCTTCCTCTTTACAAGCTCTGGTTTGCAGTTTCGCCTTCAGCTCTGCCTGCAGTCCGAGAACAATAACCAAGGGGCAGCTGATAGCGGGGCACAACTTTGTCCTCAGCCACTCCTGTGCCGCTGCCATGCGCTGCACGTATGGCGGTTAAAGGCTGTGTGGTGCTGTATTCATCCGGATGGGTGGTGTATTTGCAGCTGCACAGTACCCCTGCAGCCATGCACAGAGAGCTTGCAAAACGAAACGGAGAGCACATTACCAAATCGTTTCCAGTTTTGCTTTTCCACCAGGACTCCGGCCTGTTCGAGTTACTTCTTCCCCAATAACTCAGTGCAGGCACTGAACTGATGTTTGTGCCCTTGCCCCATGAAATAGCGGTGTGCTTTCATCCAGACCTCGCAGGCTGTGAGAATCGCTTCACACCTTTAGCAGGAAGCCAACTTTCTCAGCCAGCTTTGATTCAGACTAGGGGGAACGGTTGTAAAGAGACCTTTGCTGTTCGGGGGCTCGCGGTGGTGGTCACTTGAGCAGCCAGGCTGAGTAAGTGTAGTGTGTGGCTGTCAGGCGAGTCAGTAACCCTGTGGGGCAGATGTGGAACCTGCCTGACATAGACCCATAGAACAGTTAGGGTTGGAAAGGACCTTAAGATCATCCAGTTCCAACCCCCCTGCTATGGGCCGGGCCACGCTGTGAGTGAGTGACAGCAGGCACCAGCGCTCTGCTATTTCTGACCCAGACAGCAGCCCCCAGCCCAGGATCACCATTTCCCCTTTCGGTTCTTAGCTCTTCTGCATCATTTCCTCTCTAAGGTTTTGCAGGCATAGATGGTGGCTGTAATCATAAAGGAGTTCACAGCCGGTTGCCTCTTTGTGGTTGTATTTTGCCTACCTATGGGCAAAAAGCTGGGAACGCAATAAAGTAACAACGGGGAAGTCTTGCTCACCTCACGGTGTGTTTGCGATCGCTTGAGCAAAGCAGGGAACAGGACATAGACAGAGTTTCAGCTGGAGAGGTCTCGGATAATGATCCATAACATTAGTTCAGACTGAAAAATGATTCCTTCCAAGCAGCCCAAGCATGAAGGTATCAGCTTTCTGTTAAGCCTTAGGTCTCAGTCCAAAGGTCTTGAATGGGACGTAGGCTTTCATAACTGTGCTCTGCTTCTTAGGTAGCCCCTGTGATCCGAGCAGGATCCCTGCACCTCCCTTCCACAGCACAGCTCCTGCAGGGCGCTACAAGGAGATGCATCCTACGTGGACAGCGAGGTTGGGATTTGCCTTTAGCTGCCCACCGGCCCAGATCCGAGGGGCAGAAGGAGAGCACCAAGGAGGCACGTTCCCTAACTGCCCATTCCGTGCTGTAATGGAAAATGATTCATCAGGCATCACCCAGGAAACAGGGAGCAGGTCAGAATATGCTGCTTTAGCTGGACTCAGGGTTTGGGTTCTTACAGAAACCGTGTCTTTAGAGCAGTTAATTCATAGGAAAATTCCTGTTTGGCCTGAAATGTGGGCTGGGGTTCTGTGGATACTGAAGCTACTTCCAGAAAACAACTGGAATTCACTATGCAGTGACTCATGGATTGTAATTACTCGTTTTAGATGTGTGTTTTCACTGCTGACAGTAATCCAGCCACTGCCTGCTCTGTACAAAACTGATGGTAGATTGACACAGAAGAGAAATCCAGTTTAGTTTAAACCAGTGTAACCCGTGGTACACTGTGGTGCTGTCGGAGCTCTTGGCTTTTCCCATCCCACAGAGAAATCATTCCCCATGGAGCTGCAGTTTAATCTATGTCCTTTCTGTTGAGGAGAGCCCTGCAGAGGAGCCGCTGGAGGAGGATGAGCCAGGAGATGGCAGTGGAGCTGATCGCTGCCTGCTTCTCCAGGTAGCAAATGAAGCGGATGAAGGAAGGCAGCTTCTGCTCTGCCGGTATCCAGGTTGGAATCCGAAGTAACTCACTGAAGTAGGAAACATCTCCGACGTGCAGCTTGTTCCTAACTCATTGCTAATGCCCCCCGTCCCTCAGGCTGTCACGACGCTGAAGTGCCTCCCTAATTAGAGCCGCTGAGCGCTATGTCCGTGTTGCAGTGACTCTTCATGGCTCTGTCGGCTCAATTGTCTGAGCTCCTTTCGGAATTGCACCGAGACAGAGCCCCGAGTGTTGTCCTCGAGTGTTTTCTAAACACACTCAGCAACTGGAGGCTGCGACGAGACGTTTGTCACCCCTGTCAGTCTCTTCGGAACCCGTTGTGCTGATCGGCGTCAGTTATGTTGGGTGACTGGCAGGGAGTCGGAGGCGTTTTAGGCTTGGTTTATGACAAAGCAGGCTGAGATTGAACTTGCTTCCATGGGTGAGAATAGGATTTCCAGCAGGATGAGGGCAGCGTGCTCTAGGAGAGCTGCAGGTACTGAGAGCATCACCTTGCTCTGCTCACCAGCACGGTGGTGTGAGCGTGGCCAACGTGTCCTGTGTGGAGATGATCAGTGTTACCTGGGCATCTCCTGTGCCGCCTCAGCAGAAGCTCATCCCATCGGATGAAAAGCCCAATCTTGCTGCCTACATTTCCTGTTTTCTCCATGTTATATAGAACTGAACATATGAAATACGTTGGCTGCTGATGGGCAGTGACCTAACCACTGCTCTGGTGAGTCCTTATTGGTGACTTTCAATGCTAAATACAAAACCAAAGCCCATGTCAAAAGGAGAAACACAGGGAGGCTCCATGAAATGAATGGAGCTCGCTGTTGTCTTGCTTGTTGGTTCTTGAGAGTTTTCCTGATACTGACCATATAAATATTATTCAACCACCAAAACCGTTGCTATAAAAGACGCTTTGTTAGAGATCACTGTTGAGACAGCAGGAAGTGACTGGCTGCAATTGATGGTTCCTTTATCCGTGTGCCTTGGAGACTGAGCCATAGGGATAGTAAAGGAAAGCTTTGGTTTTACACAGAGCCCATGGGCACAAGGGGGTCTGGCACAGATTCCACGGGTAAGCCATAACCCAGCGTGCTCTGTGCGCTGCAGGATGGAGGTGAAGCAGGGGAGGGATGGGCCGCAGGACGTGGATGCTGCGGGCTTTAGCTCTGGTTGTTGGGTGCTGATGCAACCTCGGTGGTGAGAAAACGGGACCCGCTCCAAGGGAAACGTGCACCGGGCGAGGGCCGCCTGCCTGTCCCGGGGCTGCCAGGAGCCGGCTCAGCCCATGCAGCAGGCGCTGTCCTCACTTGCTCTCCACGGTTCTTAACAGTGGAAAATCACTGGGATAGGAGGACTGCTCCCTGCCAAGCTCCTCCGTCTGCCATGGTTCGGGAGCGACCTTTGCCCCGCTGCCCGTCAGGGGGAAGGAGATGGGAGGCAGCAGGGAATTTGCCCTTCTGAGGGTCGTGTACCCAGTGCTGTGGTTTGAACACGGCTGCTGCGTTAACAGGGGCTGGTCTAGCTCCGAAGGTGGGGAATACGTAAGGAGAGCAATCATAGCCCACAGTGCAGGGGAAGCGGGGTGCACTCTGCCTCAAACCCCCGCGATGCCTCCGGCTCCGTAAGGGATAAAACACTTCCCTGGTAGCTGGGTTGCTCCTGGGGGAGGCTGCTGCTGTCGGTACGTAGAGGAGGGTGTCCTTTAGCAGCAGGGCGAGGCCGAAGGTCTCAGAATAGCAGCGGTTTGGCCGCAGCAGCGCTCAGAGCTCTGAACGGTGCCAGCCTGGGGGCATGGAAAGCTTCGGGGGTTACAGCTCGAGCACGACGTGGCGGCCCCCGGAGCAGCGCAGGGCACAAACCCAAGGCCTTTTTGCAGAGCTTTGCCCTTTTATTTGCGTCCTTCTATTCTCGAACCTCCCTAATTAAAAGCGAGACAAAACCCAGCCTCTTAACGACGTGTTCTGAGGGCCGGGCGGCCGCGGCCCCTCCCTGCCTCCGGCCCCCGAACAAGCGCGGCTTTATGCGGTTATCGGCACAAATGAGAGGTCCTGCAAAGCCGCCGATACCGCGGCACCGCCGCCCGCAGCCGGCGGGGGGACGTGGGGCTGCGGGCGCGCCTGTGCCAGCAGAGCAGCCCCGTTCCGGGGAGCGCCGGTTTGGGGCATTGCCGGGGGGCTGCTCTCCCCCTTTTTGGGGCAAAATCCCCCCAAAACGGTTAAAGTGTTCCTTAATGATGGTTTTACCGATGCTCGGGGGGGTGGGCCCGTTGAGTGAGCGACCCCTCCCCGCGGAAAAGGGGCGTGTCTCTGCCAGGCCCCGCCCCCTGTGTGCGCTCCGGTGCGGCTGCCATTGGCTGAGAGGGCTGTGACGTCTGCGGACTGCGGTTGTTCCGCGGGGCTCCGTTTGCGTCGCCTTAAAGGGGCCGCGCTCGCGGCAGCCCCGGCAGCGGCGCCGGCCCCGCTGCACCGCACTTGGCACCCGCCGGTGCCCGGCCCCAGCAGCGGCCGAGGGGCTGCGGCCGCCTCCGCACCCGCCGGCACCGGGGCGGGTCCGACCCGGTAAGGAGGCTCCGGGGTTCATTGGTGCGAGGCGGCACCGGGGCGGCCGCTGCCGGTACCGGGAGGCGCCGACCTGGCGGGAGGCTCCGAGGAGCCGTGCCCCGGGTGTGGGCTCCGGGAGGTGCCGATCCCGCAGCGCCCTGCGGGGAGCGGGCGGACGGTGCCGGTACCGGCGGGTCCCTGCGCTGGTCGGGACAGCCGGTACCGATCGTGCCATGAGTCCGCCCCGTCGCGGCTGTCACCGGTACCGGAGCGCCCGAGGAGAGGCCGAGCGTGAGCGGGGCCGGGGCGCGCCGGTGCCTGCACCGGAGCTGCCGCCGCTGTCACTCGGGGCTGGCACCGGCGCCGGTGCCCTGAAGGGCGCGAGGCCGCGGGATGCGCGCTCCCGGCGGCGGCTCCGGCACCGCAGCGGGGAATCCGGTTTCGAACTCCCCCAGCCCGGCACCCGCAGCGGTTTTGGGGTGAAAACCGCGTGTTTCGGGGTTGTTGGGGGCAGCGCAGAGGGCGCCGGGGGCTGCGGTGACGCTGCGGGTCGGGAGCAGCCACCGTAAACCCGGGGTGCCCGGGACCAAGTCCGCGTTCCCGGGGGGCTGGGGTGGAGCAGGAGCCGCGGTGGCACCGGGCAGGGCTGGCGGAGACCCCTCCCCGGGCAGGAGAACTTTATCCTCTTGGCCTGCCCTTAATACTGCTCTGGGAGGTGGGCACATGCGTTTGCCAAAGGTCAGTGGTGAAATTGAGGTGAAAAACGTTAAAATCGGGCAAAAGCCGGGTCTGGCGGGTGAGAAAATCCAGCCCCGGGGCTGTGCCTGCGGCTGGGAAGTGCCCCCCGTGCCCCCTCCGCAATTCCCGGCTCCAGGATCGGGCGCTGATCCCCGTGCGCACGGCGGAGGGCGGGGGTGCAGCTCCGCACCGCTCCTCTGCGCGCAGCTTGTCCTGCCCTGAACCCTCCCCGGGCTTGAGGCTGCGGAGATAACAGGGGTGGGGAGCGCTGCGGGGCCCGCTGGGGACGGGAGGATCCCGGGGAGGCTGGGGGGAAAGCTCAGGGGGTGAGGGATAAACCAGGCTGGGAAGTGGCCCCGGGGCTGAGCCCAGCAGCTCCTTGCTGTTACCCAGCGGGTTTTGCTCCTCACCCGGAACTCGCTTGGATCCTTTTCTGTTTGATGGGATTAAGGAGCAAATCCCCCTCTTCTGCTCTGTTCCAACATCCAGGCTTTGCATAATGGTCGGAAGCGCGGCCGCTTTTCCCTTGGCTTGGAGGGAGTCCCTGCGTTGTGGACGCTGGACGGACGCGTTCCCGGGAAGCAGGCGCCGGGTGAGTCATCTCCGTGCAGAAATAGCTCTGCTGGGAGCAGTGGCACGGTCCCCATGGGATTCACTTCTCCCCGCTCCGGATGGAGCCGGCTGCGCCAGCCCACGGCGCTGCCGGTGCGCCCGTTGGCAGGGATTGGAGGCACGGAGGGCTGGGAGCTTCCCTGTCCTGCATGGGGCAGAGCCGGGGGCTGAGGTCCCACCGCTCGTCCTCAGTGAGCACTGATTTATTATTAAGTCACTCCCAATGCTGGGATCTCCCTTTTCTGTATCCTAAGGGGAAAACAGCACATACGGGAAGGGCAGCGTTTGCCCCGCAGCCCCCAGAGGCTGGTGGTAAATCCCACCCCGGGTCTTCATTCCTTAAATAACTCTGGTTTAGGTTTTAGTGTCTCCCTTGCATAAAAGCAATGCACGTTTGGATGCAGTGAATTGAGGGCAGAAAGCAGAAGGCAGCTCTTGCAGGAGCGTGGTGGGATGCTCTGGTCTCCTGTGGGTGGGTGGGAGCAGCATTGTCCAAGCAGACTTCATGGATTATCATTTTCCTTAGAAATCCCACAGAAAACGCCCCAGGGGCCCCCTTCCTCCCCACTAACTCCCAAAGGGAAGCTGAATCCAGCAGGCTCCATGCAGCTGCACTGGGACACCGGGGCAAGGAGCCCCATGCAGCAACTGGGAGCAGTTGGATTTATCCCTGCTGGGGCTCACGATGCTTTAGAAAGAGCAAAGGAGCCCTGGGGAGCTGCAGGGCCCTGTGCTGAGGCTGGGGATGGGCTCACCAAGGAGGGAGCCAGGAGAGACCAAACTGGTTTTGCTCCAGCTTCTGACGTAGAACCATGGAACCCCGGCCTGGTTTGGGTTGAAGGGACCTCAGTGCTCATCCTGCACGGGCAGGGGCATCTTCCACTGGAGCAAAATGCAAGGACCTTGGGTCCAGAAGAGCTTTCCCAATGCAGGTCCCCGTTGTCCCTTCGTGTGCCCACAGTGGTGCCCACAGGATCAGTGAGCCCATTCCCTGCAGCACAAAGTCTCCTCCTTAAGGCTTCGACCCAAGTTCTTTTCTCACCGCTGGCAGCTCTTTAGGGCCTAAAAAGAGACCAAAAGGACAATTCCTCTTTCACATTTGGTCTTTTTCTGTTCCTCTTGCTTCGGACCTGCAATTTGTGGTGGCTGATCCCACGCCCAGGCTAAATGGAGCATTCCTTGGCTTCAGATGATGCCTGCAAACACCCCTTGGCTTCTGATGGGGGCTTCTACGAAGCAGTGCCTGGTGTCTGGTTGGGAGGCTCCCCAGGACCAAGGTTTCCAGCTGGGCTCTCACTGCGGTTGTGGTTTGTGCTTCCAGCACAGTCCTGGACCGCGCTGGTGCCCAAAATAGGTTGGTGCTGGGCTCCTGTCCAGCCCAGTCCCCACAGAGCACCTCGGGCTGCGAACCCCGTCCTGCTGCCGCGCGCTGACGCCCAAATCACTGCAGCCCTCCCAGCCCGGCTGCGCCGCGCTGCTGGCACCCAGTTGAAGTCGGCCCTGTCCCGGTGGGTGATTGCGCTGCCCGCTCCGTTCCGGGAGGATGCCTCCATTGAGAAACCCATCCCAGACTATTCCTGCTGGGAAAAAACGCAGGGCACCACTGGAGCAGGGCGCGTGTTGCTGGGGTTTACGGCTGAGCCGCTCTGCTGCCTGCTTCACGGGCAGCAAAGCCCGGGCGCTCGAGGGAATTAGGAGGGCTCAAAAGCATTAAAGGGGCTCTGCAGAGGCTCCTTTAATTCCTCCATTCCCGGCACAAAAGGTCCCGAGTTTGGGAATTGGCTGCAGGACCCGGCTGTGCCATTTGGTGCCAGACCCATTGACACCCCCCTGTTGGTGCTTTGCAGGCAGAGGAGCCCTGAGCGCTGCCTTCAGCGAGCCGCTGCCCGCAGAGTGATGCTCCTACCATGAAAAGGTGCTGTGAGGGCGTGGGGCTGCCATGCCTCTTTAAGGTCAGTGCCATTCGCACCCGCATCGGCCCCTCTCACCAGCAGGAATTGGGTCCCCATCCTGCAGGTCTCCGGTCGGGATCATGGGAGCAGCAGGAGGTGCTGCAGGGGCCATGGTGCCTTTAGGCTCCGTGCCTGCTTTGGGGGTTAGAGCGGGGCAGGAGGAAGCTCCGAGTTATCCCAGGCTTTGTGGTGCCTACAGAACCCAATGTGGGGGGGAAGCTGTGCCCGGGTGATGGAGCAGGAATCAACTTACGAAGTGTTTTCCTGTTGGGAAGAGCCAGACTGGTCCTGCAGGGACACAAACCCCTTTTTGGGATACCCCTTTGGGATAAACCCATCCCCAAGGTGTCCCTGGGAGGACGGATGCGGCGCTTGCTCGGCCCGGTGACCCCTTGACTGCAGGAACGGGATTAACGCTGACAAAATGAGCTCTTTATCGGCAGGATAAAGGCCTTAGGGCTGGGGCGAGGGATGCCAGCAGGGATTAGCCCCCCCCCCCCCGGAGCCTCGCTGGGCTCAGCTGCAGGGGATGAGGTGGCCGAGGAGCATGGCAGGGCTGGCAGCCTCTTGCTGCTGCGGTGCCACCGTGGCTGTGCCAAGCGCCTCGCGCTAACGGCGGGCGTCCTCCTGCACCCGCAGGGTGTTGGCATGGCCGGTCCCCGGCCCCCCAGGTTCCTCCTCGTCTTTGACTTCGACGAGACCATCGTCAACGAGAACAGCGACGACTCCATCGTGCGCGCGGCGCCGGGGCAGGCGCTCCCGGACCACATCCGGCAGACCTTCCGCGAGGGCTCCTACAACGAGTACATGCAGCGGGTCCTGGCCTACCTGGGGGACCAGGGCGTCAAGATGGGCGCCTTCAAGACCGTGTACGAGAGCATCCCGCTGTCCCCCGGCGTGCCGGAGCTCTTCCAGTTCCTCTCCAAGCAGCACGAGCTCTTCGAGGTCATCCTCATCTCCGACGCCAACATGTTCGGCATCGAATGCGCCCTGAAGGCAGCCGGGTTCTACTCCCTCTTCCGCAAGGTCTTCAGCAACCCGGCCAGCTTCGACAAGAGGGGGTACCTCACCCTGGGGCCCTACCACAGCCACAAGTGCCTTGACTGCCCGGCCAACATGTGCAAGCGCAAGATCCTGACGGAATACCTGGCCGAGAGAGCCCAGGAGGAGGTGGAGTTCGAGAGGGTTTTCTACGTCGGAGATGGTGCCAACGACTTCTGCCCTGCCGCCGCGTTGACTGCCGCGGACGTGGCCTTCCCAAGGAAGGGCTTCCCCATGCACCGGATGACCCAGGAGATGGAGAAGAAGCAGCCGGGAGCCTTCCAGGCCACCGTTGTCCCTTGGGAATCAGCTGCGGAGGTCGCCCGCTACCTGCAGGAGCTCCTCAAGAAGTGCTGATGGCTCGGAAGGGACCCGGGTGCTGGCAGAGGAGAAGCCTGGGGGGGGGGTCACGCTGTGGAACCCCCCCAATCGGCACCGCTCACTTGGCCCCGCTCCTGGGCTCTTTTCCTGCCCTCCCGCTCCAGCTCCTTCCTCCCCGCTGATACAAGCACTTTCTCCAGGTCCCCCTTCCCCTGCCCCATGGAGGTGAAGCCTTCTCTATGCACTCGGACGCTTGCCCCTGGGTGTTTGCCAACACTAAAGGTGATCTCGGGGGGGGGGGGCTTGGTTTTCTTCCCTTCCCCTTTTGACTTCACAAGAGCAATTCCCAAAGGACCAGGCTGGGTCCTCCCCACGGCTGGGCCCTGCACGTGCTTCCTCGCGCCTTCATCCTCCTCAGCCGCCCAGCCGGGCCACGAGCTGCCTGCTGCTGCCTTCATCCCGATGCCCGAGGGCTCTCTGCCTCCTCACGAGGCCACTGGGAATGGAACCCTGCTCCTGAGCCTGGCGATGGGGTCGTCGTCCCCTGGGGCTTGATTCCCCAAACACCCCTGACACGAGGAGCAGGAAGCCTTTGGGAAGGTGGTACCTTGGAAAACGCCTCCTCCAGCCCATCCCCAGGGCACTGAGGAGGAGCTGCCCTTGCCTTCCACTGCCACCCTCTGCATCCGCTGCCAGGGCAGGTTCCTCCTCATCCCGCGCCATCACCGGTCACCTCCCTGCATCCGCTGCTTCAAACCAGCCCCCTTGTGCCCTGGGGATGAGTTTCCCTCCTGCCCTGGTTGAGAGGTGCTGAGCCCCCCCCCGGGGGGTCTGGTGCTGAGCCCTTCCCTGGCACCAGGCCCCCCGTCCCCTGCAGTATTAATCGCCCCTTCCAATCGCACGCTGCAGAGGGGTCCTTCAGTCCTTGCTGCTCTCTGGTGTTGGCTTCTCCCGGATTTCTCCACAGCCTTAATGGCCCCTGGGGGTGGCGGAAACCCCTCCAAAGCATAGGAACCCCGGCACAGGCCTGAGCGGTGATAACCAAAGCAGCCCCGAGTTGTTCCTCCTCTTCCTTCATTCCCCCCCGCTCCTCTGTTCTTCCTCCTCTGGACCCTGCTCAACTGTGTGGAACTTAAAGCCATGGAATTAAAGAAATGCATATCTATGTATACGGATACAGAGCTATATATTGCAGAGACACAAGGGGTTTGTATCCAGGGCATAAACCTGGGAGTGGAACAGCTCCGTACGTGTTTGCTTCCCTTCCTTGGGCCGGTGAAAGGGAGGGATGGTGATGGAGGGGGAGCAGCAGCGTGGGGCCAGGCTGCAAGTGATGCTCTGCAGGAGGGAGCCCCTCGGGTACCCCTTTGGTGGAGGACTGGGCCCTGGCTCATCCCTTTCTGCATCTCAACAGGCGCTGGCACAGGGTGCCCAGAGGAGCTGTGGCTGCCCCATCCCTGGCAGTGCAAGGCCAGGTTGGACACAGCGGCTTGGAGCAAGCTGCTCCAGTGGAAGGGGTCCCTGCCCATGGCAGGGTTGGGGCTGGAGGAGCTTTGAGGTCCCTTCCAACACAAACCAGTTCTGTGGCTCAAGCTGATGGGGAACGGGCAGCAGGTTCCTGGGGCTGGGAGCACCGCAGGATCCGTCCGTGGGGACCAACATTTCCACCCCTGTGCTAAACCTCCCCAGTCCCAGCAGCAACCAATGCCGCTGCCATCGAACACACAGCGAAAGCGTGGGGATGCTCTGGGTGCTGAGCAAAGCCAGATTCCGAGGCGAAGCGCAGCAGGAGCTGATCCAGGCGGGGATGATTCCTGGTGGGAGTGCAGGGGGCTCACAAGGGCTCCACGTAATTGCCAGGGAAGAATCCCACTTCCTGGCCCATGACACCCTCGCACCAGCCGTCTGAGTGGCGCCGGGTGACGAAGAGGAGGGCGCCGGGCTGGAAGGAGAGCTCATTGTCCTGCTGCTGCGTGTAGGGGTACAGGGCCACCACTGTGAGAGGAGGGAGGGAAGGGCCATGGAGCCACCGCGGCGCTGCTCCGGGTTCACTCCAGCCCCAGGGCAGCGCCGGGCCCTGGGTGCTGTGATTTGGGCCCAACCAAGAGCACCCTGGCAGAGATCAGGGATGGGGGGGATCCGCGGCACCTTTCTCCACGTAGCTCTGCGGGGCCCAGGGGGGGTCCTCTGCAAGGGGGGGGGGTGGTGGGGCCACGTCCTCGAAGTCAGGCAGAGCTGGAGGTGACGGCGGCGGCAGCTCGAGGTCATCGGGGGCTGCAGTGGGGATGAGGGGCTCCATGGGGGAGCGCCCCGTGTGCCCATGACCCCCCTGGGACGGGCACCCCCGGGCTCACCTGGGGGCAGGGTCTCCAGCGGGAGCAGCTCCGGGTGCCCGGGGAGCGGTGCTGGTGCTGGGACGGCAGCGGCGGGCACTGGGCACGGTCCTGGCAGCGGTGGCGGTGGAGGGGGGGGGATGACGCTTTCCCCGGGGGCCCCGCTGGAGCTGGGGGGCAGCAGTGGCGGTGTCAGGGTGAGGCCGGGCTGGGGCCAGCTTTGCCCCCCCCTCATTGCACAGAGACCCTCGGCCCAGGCCCGGGTGGGTGTCACTCACTGGCACGGGGGGGCCTGATGTGCGTGCAGACCCCTTCGCCACCCTGTGCCCCAGCCCTCCCCATCCCGGACCCTCCCCAAGAGGCTGGGTTTGCTCTAGAGACCAGCCCTGCCCAGAGCAGCGGATCCCCAAACCCCCCTCTGCAGCTGATGGGCAGCGGCCGCCCTGGGCTCTCCTGACACCCCCCCTCCCCAGGCCCTCCCAGCCTCCCCGCAGCACCGGTACCCGATGGAGAGGAGCGAGGAGGAGGAGGAGGCCGCGGGGATCTTGTCCTCGGGAACCACGGGCGGCCGCACGGGCTCGGGGACGCGGCCGCTTCTCCTGCGGGCAGAGCAGGCGCTGAGCCCCAGCCCGGCCGCTGGGACGGGGACGGACCCCAGTGCCCCCAACCCCGCTCCCGTCCCCCCGACGAGGCTCACCCCAGGGTCCCCGTGCGCGCCAGGGTTCCGGTGCGGGAGAGCTGCGTGCTGCGGTCCTGCGGGAGCAGCGGGGTGACGGCAGCGGGGCCGTGCCCCCCGTGCACGGGGAGCGGCACCCCCGGCCCTGCGCTGGGTCCCCCATGGGAGCCGCGGGGCGGAGGGAGCCGAGAGGCCCCACGGCGGCTCCGTGGGGACCGAACCCCCCCCCCCCCGGCCCCCAGCGCCTTCCTGTGCCCGTGGTTTCGGGGCTGGGAAGGGCCCGGCGCGGGAGCGAGCGCAGCTTTGCTGAGCGCTGGGGGCCGCGCTTCCCCTGCGCCCCCCTCCCTGCCTGGGACCACCGAGCCCCAATGGGATGAATGGGGGGGGGACGGGCAGGGCCCCACTGAGCCGCTGCGAACCCATCAGTGCCACGCTGGGCACAGCCCCGGGCTCACCTTTACGCCGTGGCCGATGGCGTCCAGGACGCTGAAGTTGAGGGGTCTCCTGCAGTAGGGCTCCGGGCAGCGCGGGCCGGGGGGGGCCACGACCCTCTGGCAGGCCGGGAACCTCCTGCTGACGGTCAAAGAGCCGATCTCCCGGCGGGAAACCTTCTCCTTGTGCATCTCCACCCGCTGCGGAGACGCCGCCGTCACCTCTGCCCCGTGCCGGGTCCTCCCCACCTCCCTTCCCACCCCATCTGCCAGGGAGGGGTTGCGGGGACCGAGCCCGAGCCCCGCAGCCCCCAGGGCAGATCCCGTTCTGCTCCGTCAGAAGCGATGCCCTTGGTGCCAGCACAGCGGATCGGGCCCTTCCTAAAGCGAGGAGCGGGGCAGGGGCAGGTGTGAGGCTCAGGCACCCAAAGCCGTTTTCCTGTTGCTCCCAGTGCGATGCTGGGGTCTCCTCCCGTGGCTGGAAAAGCTCCAGGCGACTTCCAAGTGCCAGGAAGAGGGCGGGTGGTGACGGGAATCCACACCGGTGTCCCCAGGCTCCGGGAGGACAAAGCCAGCCCCCAGCGAGGGCAGAGCCAGGCCAAGGCTCCGAGCCCCATCGCTTCACTTCAGAGGTTGCCCAGGCAGTTCCCATAGGATCCAGTGGGATTTGTGAGTGCCCAGACCAGAGACCAATGACCCAGCCCCAGATGGACTCAGCCCCCCTGACACGTTGCGGGACCACCAAGGACATGGTCCCGCATCTCCACTGCCAGGTGATGCTGCAGGCGGGGGTGAGGGGCTCTGCATGACTTGGGGGGGGTCTTTGTCCCCTCTGAGCTGCCCAAACCCCCCCTTTCCGACAGCCCCCAGCACCGACGGGTCCAACCTGGGCCACGCAGTTGATGTCGGCCTCCACCTTGCGCAGCTCGGCCGCCCGCAGGTCCAGCAGCCGCAGGAAGGCGCTGGCCAAGCTGCTCACCTGGTAGCTGACGCTGGCCAGGGACTGCGCGCTCAGCGCCATCGTCTCCTCCAGCGCCTGCCGCTGGTCGCTCGCCTGCAAGGGGGGGGCACAGGGGGTGGGACGGGCCCGGGGACCTCCACGTGGAGCCCACAAGGTCCCTTCCTTCTGCTTTCCAAATGCATCGAACTTCCCCCGGCCTCCCCAGCACCAGGGATCCGCTGGTGCCTCCCCGCGATGCTGCTGCTTTGGTACCGCTCCCTTGGGGACAGCCCCAGGCGCCACCAGCACCATGGGGATGGCGGCTCAGAACCCCCGTTAGAATGGGCTGGGGTGGAAGGGGCCTTAAAGCCCATCCAGCTCCAACGCCTGCCACGGGCAGGGACCCCTTCCACTGGAGCAGCTTGCTCCAAGCCCCTGTGTCCAACCTGGCCTTGAGCACTGCCAGGGATGGGGCAGCCACAGCTCCTCCGGGTCTCACCACGCTTCCCCTTCAGCTCCACTCCGGTAACTCCAACCCCTCGGGAGCAGCCGCAGGGTCTGCCTTGAGCCTGTTTCACCCCAAAGGTCCCCATCCTTCCCGCAGAGGGGGCCAGGAAGGAGGGGGGATGCTGGCGGTGGCAGCGCTTCACGCGTGCTCTGTGCGCACAAGCACCCGGTTCACCTCCACGCTGCCAAGAGGCACCCCCAGCCCCCTGGGGCCAGCGGGGTTGGTGTCACAGGGGGATGGTTCCCTTCATCCCAGACCCACTCTGGGAGCTGAGCACAAAACCCTCTACGGAGCAAGAGGGGAAACGGAGGCACAAGAGACCCCCAGGCAGCAGCGCCATGCGCTGGGTAAGGGTCGCTCGGGTTCCATCCGCAGCGGCAGAGCCTTCCCCTCACCGCCCGGAGACCACCGAGCCCTCCGGTGCCGCCGGCACCACCCCAGCGCCAGCCCCCGGGCTCACCCGGCCCCTCACCTGCACGTAGTTGCTCTCGCAGTACTCGGCCACCCTTTGGAGGTTGCAGTGGTGCTGGCGCAGCACCTCCTGCCCCGACGGGATGCGCCGCTGCAGCTGCTCCAGCTCCGCCATGGTGCGGGCTCTGCGCCCACTTCCTCCCCAGCGCCCTGCTTTGAAGCTCGCGGCCGCGCTGACGCAGGGGCCCGAGGGGCACCCCCGGGGCCTGGGGCCCACCCCGGCCCCGTCACATGGCAGAGAGCTGGGGAGGAAGCCTCAGCCCCACGAGGGACGTGCGGGGCTCACGGCAGCGGCAAAGGTCGTGAGTCCCGGACCCAAACCCACCCTGACCCCCGGGTCCGTGCGCTGCTGCTGCGGGGCTCAGCCAGGCAGGGCCATGCCCCCCCCGTCCGCCCCCACCAGCCAGGCAGGAGACGCAGCCAAAGCCCCCGCTCAGCACCACGCCAGGCCCGCGGGGATGTGCCGAGTGCCCCCAGTGAAGCCCCCGGTGAAGCGCCCGGCGCAGGGAGCCCTTTGCTGCCCGCAGCTCTGGTCCCTGGGAGAGGCCGGGCAGGAAATTCCCACTTCCCCGGTGCTTGGAGATCCCTCTCCTCCCGCAGGTGCTTCCTTGGGGCCTCCCCTGCTCTGTCCTCAGCCCCAGCGCCTCTGCACCCGCCAGACAGGAGCAAAGCCCATGTCAGGGCTCGGCCCTTCCTGAGCCTGCGGCCCCACCAGCACAGGGAGCAGGGAAATGATGAATTTCCTCCGGCTCCTCACACCCTGGAGGACCCAGAGCTGCTCCCGGCCCCCAGCGAGGCCCCCTGGCCCCGGCTCCTCTCCTCTTCCTCCCCTTCTCAACTCAGGGAAAGCTGCTCCCATTCCCTGTGCCCCAGGCAGCGCAGGAGGCCCCATCCCTGGCAGTGCTCAAGGCCAGGTTGGACACAGGGGCTTGGAGCAAGCTGCTCCAGTGGAAGGGGTCCCTGCCCGTGGCAGGGGCTGGAGCTGGAGGAGCTTTAGGGCTCCTTCAACCCAAACCAGGCTGGGATTCTGGGATTCTATGGCAAAGACACCCATGGCAGGGGTTCAAAGGCTGCTTCCTCCTCCATCCTCACCCTCCCCGCAGCCCCACCACTGATTACCCTGGGCTTTGAGGCTAATGCCCAACACCTGACCAGCTTATTCTCCTGAGTCTATTATCAGCTTAAGGACCAAAGACATCTGCTCCCCAGCACCCTCCCGCAGAGCTGAAGGAGTCCTCAAGCCTGGAGCAGGAGAGCAAGACCGCAGCCAACGGCATCTCCCCTTGGATGGGTCTCTGAGCATCTCCACTGCTGAGAGGGGCAGCCCCTCATCCCCAGAGGTGAGTGACTCTGCTCCCCCAGGCACACATCGCATTGTGGGGTCCCCCCGGTTTAGGTCAGCAGCACGGCTCTGCCGTGGCTCTTGCTTATGCTCTGCTACGTGCCCCTCCTGGGGCATGGATGGGGAGAGGAGCGGCCATGAGCAGCCACACAAAGCCAACAGGGTCTGGGACACACCGGGTTTAAAGCCCAGTTCTAAGATGGGAACAGATCCCAGGCCAGGGCAGCTTGTGCAGGGATCTCACACAGCCCTTGGGTGGGCTCTTCCAAACCCCATGGCCCCAAAATCTTCCAGGAGCAGCCAGCAACGCCTCTGGATGCAAACAGGCAAGTTCAGAGCAAGGAAGGGGCCATACTCAGCATTATCTGGGGGGGAAGCATGGACCAGGAAGGTCTGGTTTGAAACCTGGCATCCAGGTTCTCTTACGAGGCTCCTGCTCTGACAGCCCAAAGGCTGCAGCCTTTTTCCAGGCTCAGCCTCACTCAAGCACTCACCTCAAGGCTTGGGGAAACCTCTGCGGTAGCAAAGAGCTCTTCAGAACCCAGGCTGGGTCCTCCTCTGCTGCCCTCCAACTGCATCAGTCACCCTGTGCCTGCTGAGGCCAGGCAATGGCAATCTGGTTACAGCAGACGATACGAGAAGGGCTTTGAAAGGTGCCTCCTGCCTTTAAAACCTTACGAAGGTTTTCCTTTAGCATCAGCCCAGCTCTCCCCGTGGGAGGAGCTGAGACATCAGAGGTGTTTGCAATACCAGTGGGGCTGAAGCAGTGGTCCTGATGTGCCTTAGGAGAAGCCCAGCTCTACCCTAATGAGCCGTTTCCTCGTGCTTACAGGGCAGAATGGCTCAGGACATGACAGAGAAGGAGCTGCTGAAGATGGAGCTGGATCAGCTGAAGAAGGAGGTGAAGAACGAGAGGCAGATGGTGAGTCCTGAACCAAAACACAACGGGGCCGTTCCCTGACTGTGCTGCAAGGGAAAAGAGCCACAACCCCTGCAATTGAGGCAGCAGCACGGGCACTCACACCTCCCCTCAAGGCAAACAGCCCCCACTGGGCTTAGCCCTGTGTCCTCACACCCCAAGAGGTGCCCCAGCACCGGGGGGATGCTCCCGAGGACACCCCACGCTGGGTGGGATGCTCATGGGCACGGTTCCCCTCTCCTGCCAGCACAACTGGGTGTGCAGGCAGCTCTGCCATGAGGATTTGATCCCGTAACTCCCATGGAATGTCTCCTTCCTTGGCAGATCTCCAAGACAGGCAAAGAGCTCAAGGAGTACATCGAGTCCATGGCAGGAGAGGACCCGCTGCTGAAAGGAGTCCCCGAGGACAAGAACCCCTTTAAGGAGAAGGGTGGCTGCACAATAAGCTGACCCCGCTGCTGCTGTCACCGCTGGGCACAGGGATGCTCCCATGTGCAAGCCAAGACTGTCCAATCCTGCTTTCCCTGTAGTCTGCCCTCGGCATGGGGGAGGCCAGAACCCAAGCGTAGTGCACCTAAGGGCCAGCAAAAGCAGCAAACCAAAGAAGAACCCCCCCCATTACCCCACTGGCACGGAGATGAGGTTCAGCAGCCAGCACGGCGCCGGCCCTCGTGCTCCCAGAGCTCAGCTGCACCCGGCTGCCTGCAGGCAAAACTTCTGCATTGGGAACAGGCAGCAGCACCCTGGGCTCGACCGAAACCACGGAGCTGGGTTCAAGCAGCCCAGGCCCGGAGCTGAGCCCCGCTTGCTGCAGCAGAACCGTGCCCAAGTCAGTTCCTCTCCGTGCATCAGGCACAGGAGGGGTGATTCCCACTGCTCCGAGGTCAAACCCCACCGCTCACTCTCGCTTCCTCCCCTGGAAACCCCCCGGCAGCCATCGGAACGCAAGGCCGGGTCCTGCCTGCACACATGGGGCTCTGAGCACTGCCCCTGCTTCCCACTGCTCCCTGCTGCTGCCACCACCGGCCCCCGAGAGGGGCAGAGGGGCTGCAGGGCCCCATCGCACCGTGGCCCAGCCGCGATGGGGAGGACTTGGAGCAGGCTGGGTGCAGCAGCTCCTTGGAGCAAGCAGGGCAGGACCCGGCGAGCCCTAAGGCAGCAGTGCCAGGCTCGGATCCCCCTGCTCCCAAGCGCAAATCTCATCCCCTGCTTCATAGAAATAAGCCAGCTTCTGTGTTCGGGAGGGTGATGCTTTGGGGAAGTTTTGGGGCTGTTTGGGGTTTTCTTTTCCTCGTCCATCACAGCTGCGTGCGCTCTTTGGGGAAAACACTCCAAAACTTGCCCAATCTTATTATTTCAGCTCTTTTTATTTGCAGTTCCTTTGATTTCTGAGGGCCCCTCAGGTCCTGTCCCACTTCTGCCTCACGCCAGCCCACCTCTGACAGCACCGCCGCCCTCAGAGCCCAGACCCGCTCAGCTCCACACATCCCGCGGCAGATTCAGACCCAGCAAAGACAAAGGCTGCGAGCTCAGGGCAGGAGCAAAGCTCTTTCATCCGCTGCTCGGGAAGGGGTGGTGGTGCAGCCGGTACCTGTTGGGATGGGTGCGGGTGGACCGCGGTGCTGAGGCTCCAGGAGCACATGGAGATGAGCCTGGCCCCCAGCTCAGTGCTGTGCTTGAAGGGAAACTGGTGTCAACCCCACTTGGAGCAGCGTTTTCCTGCCTGCTGGGCCACGGCCTGCGCCCATCCGGGGCCAACCCTGCTCAGCACCGCCTACGGGACCCCTTCAGCCCCAGTAACGCCCCAGGATGGGGGCTCCCTTGTGGGGACTGACACAGGGAAGAGGCTTTTCCTCCCCACCGCTCCCTGCGGCAGCTCCGGCACGCACCTACCTCCCTAGCCAAAACCGACCGAAGCGAGGTGGTTTTGTTCCTTCCTGCAGGCGCTAAATAAACCCGACAGCTCCACCGCGGCCTCTCTTTCCTGCGGCGGCACGGGGCAGGGGGGGAGAGCGGCTCCACCGGGCCCCGCGGAGCGCCAGAGCGGCGCTGCCTGGGCTGCAGGGCCGATAACCGGGACGCGGCCGGGTCTCCTGCGGGGACTGACCCGTTAATCGACGTTAAACGGCTGGAAACGTGCGTCAGAGCCGCTAAGCCGCTGCTGAAGGGATTCGGGACGCTTCCGCCCCCAACGGCGGCTTACGGCCGGGCCGAGGCCCCTCACTACGTGCAACCCAGACCCGCACCCACCGAGCTCCTGCGCACTAATGCGGCGTAGCTCCACCGACAGCGGGGGGGAGGCGGGGCGGAGGGCGCTTTCAGCCAATAGCAGCGCGGAGAGTGGGAGTGACAGCCCGCAAAGCCAATCAGCGCTCAGAGCTAGGCAAGCGCGCCCCGCCCTCAGCACCAGCCCGCCTCTCCTGCGCATGCGCAGTCAAGAAGCGGCTCCCCCGCACAAAATGGAGCCCGACGGGTGCCGGGGGTGGGTTGGGTGCCCCCGGTTGTCTCCCGTTTGCCGGCCCGCCCCTGCCCGCTTCACGTCCGCCTCCGTTGCGTTACCGGAACGGCGGCGGAGAGAGGCAAAAAGAACGCGAGGTCCCACCGAGATTTGAACTCGGATCGCTGGATTCAAAGTCCAGAGTGCTAACCATTACACCATGGGACCGCTGCGTAGCGTGGGTATCGCTGCGCTCTCACTGTACCCCGGTGCCCGACGCCGCCGGGATGCTCGCTCCCGTTATCCCGTTCTTGCGGCGATGGGATTTTGCTTCCTATCCCTGCCTTCTCGCTCCGGTACCGGCAGCGCCCGTTCCCCGCAGCGGGCAGCCCCCGGACCCCTCCGGGCGGCTCAAGGGCACCGAGAGCGACCGACCGGTCGCTCTCGGTGCCCTTGAGCCACCCGGGAGGGGTCCGGAGGCTGCTGCACATCCAGGACGCAGCCTCACCCCCCCTCCCATCACCTCCGGGGTAGGAAATGATCTCAATTAGTCCTTAAAACCCCGTTAAATCACGATATCGGCCCCTTTATGGGTGCTACCGGCACCGAGGACAGTTTGGAGCATCCTCTGGGATGCTTCCGAGCTTCACCGCTGCCGCCTGCACTCAGTCGTCATCATTTGCACCGTTTATTTGGGTTTTCCTCTATTTCTCCTTTATTTTTCCTCTATTCCCGCTTTATTTCCTCTTTATCATTTTTTTCCTATTCCCCCCTCTTCCTCTCCATTTCCTTCTTTATCAATTTTTCCCTATTCCCCCCCATTTCCCCTTTAATTCTCTACTTTTCTTCCATTTCCCTGTTTTCCCCTTTATTTCTTGATTTTTCCTCCATTTCCCTACTATTTCTCCTTCATGTCCTCTATTTCTCCATTTTCCCCTCCATTTCCCACTTTATTTTCCTCCATTCCCCCTTAATTTCTCCTTTCCTCCCCATTCCCCCTTTATTTCTCTATTTTCCTCCATTTCCCCCTTTATTTTCCTATTTCCCTCCATTCATTTCCTCTTTGTCCTCCATCCCCCCTTTATATCTCTATTTTTCCTCTAGCCTTCCTTTATTCCTCTAGTTCCTATTTCCTCCCGTAATCCTCTATTCCTTCCTCTATCCCCCCCTTTATTTCCCCTTCTCCATCCCCTACCCCCGTACAAACGCACACAAACACGTTGTGGAGGGGTTTTTTTTTTGCTCATTTGTCTTTCTTTCCTCTTTATTTCTCAATGAAACAGTGGAGTGAAGCGGTTGGTGGCAAAAAAAGAAACCAAACCAAGGAGTAAAAACAACCTCGCTGGAAGAGCAACGGAGCCCACGTCCATCCAAAACCCCAACTCCACATCCAAGCCAACAAACTGCCTCACGCGAGGGGCCAAGGCAAGAACACGGATGAGAAGAGGAAAAGAGGAGAGGGAAGGGGAGAAAAGAAATCAGCTGAAAAGAGGAAAAACCAATTCTCAACACAGGAAAGCACAATCGAGCTTCGGAATAGCCTCAAGTTGCACTGGGGCAGCTGCCAGGAGGAGCAGCACCCTTGGGTGCACCCGGCTGCTGGATGAGGAATGGGTGCTCCCAGTGATGCAGAGTGATGCAGCACTCCCAGTTCAGCTCCATCCCCGCCTCACGCTGCCACCAACCCCACCAAGCCACTGGAAAGAGAAGGAAAACCATCCCATCGCCTGCGATTCCAACAGCAAAAGCCAGGCTTGGACCGGGCTGGGGAAGCGGGCAGGATGGAAGCGCACTGCTATGGAAGTACTGCTATGGAAGAAGGAAATAGCCACGTTCTAAAGGAAAAAAGGAGGTCATGGAAGATTGAGCATTCAAAAGAACATCAGTCACAACCCAACATTTTGGACTGCTGAGGTCTGGAGCTTTTACAACTAACGACCACTTTCAAGTGAAAAAGAAAGCCCATAAATTCTATTCTTAAAGAACATTTTTCTTTGGAAAAAGAGAGTAGTTTTTTCTTTTTTTTTTTTTTTTTTTTTTTTGCTTTTTACTTTTTTTCCCCTAAACTACAGCCTGTGGAGTTGCCACTACCTAGGTTTCCATCTATTGTCGCTAAGAGGTAGATAAAACAAAAATGAATTGGTTATATATAAGGTCGTGCCCCCCAGGTTTGATGGGAGGTGAAGCTGAGGGGCTCCATGGGCACCGGCCCCTTGGGGCTCTCAGGAATAGCTCAGGCTCCCTCTGGAGCCACCCTAAAATCAATTGGGCCGCAGGAGGTGGCAGTGGCACGGGGGGGGGCATGGGTTTGGGACAAGTTTTCCTCCTGAAGGAATTTGATCCCAAGATGAATCCAGATGCGCTTTGAATGGACCAACGGGATTAACTGCTGGGTAGCGAGCACTCACACCGAGTACAGCCACGTGAAGGATCACTTTCTGCCCTGATTCCAGTCAATCCTAATGATTTTCCAGGATGATCTGCCAACAGCGATGGGAGAGCCTGGCAAGCCCAGTGCCATTCCCTGCCTTCCGTCCTGCCGGAGCCATGCTCCAGATCAGCCCTTCCCCACTCCAAAACATCAGCAAACTCTTTCCCATTGGATTTGGTGCTGCTTTACCAAGCCCATTTCCCAAACTGGTCCAAAACCAAATGGCTTCAGTCCTGTTGTACATTCTGACTCCTGGGGCTGAAATTATTAACTAAATTGGGGGGTTTGAAAGCAAAAATAATCCCTTTCGGTGTCAGCTCATGCTGATCTGCAGCACCCGAATGCTTTCCACAGTTCATAACCCACTGCTCTGCCACATGAGTGGGGACAGGCTGCTGCTGTGGGCCAGCAGAGCATCCCACTGCCATAGTCCAGCAGAGCATCCCGCTGCCGTGGGCCAGCAGAGCATCCCACCACCACCAATCGGAGGTGTTCAGACAACTAAGGAATCCTGTAATGCACAGTAAAGCAGCAGGGATCAACCTCACACCCAAGTCAACCCAGGGTTGACTTTTCAAGGGGGCCAACTCAGCCACGGCTCCACCCCACCACATCCCAGCATCCTGCAGAGCCTTCCTCATCCGCTCTCCTCTTCCACCACGCAGCTCTCCCCACCAGCCAGGACACCAAAACCACCTCCCCACCAGCCAGGAGGGTCTCTGCTGAGCTCGGGGGTGCTGGAGGCCAGATCCTGCCACAGGGGCAATGAGGGACCCCCCGTCCATCCCTCAGGGCCTCCCATCAGCTCTGAGGTAGTTTGCACGTGTGTGTTCCCCAGCTCGCAGCACCTGCACGGTCTCCATACTGAAACTCCTGATTCCAGAGCCTTGGGCTGGTTTTGCTCCGCTCTGCACCTCCTCCCCCATCACCACCGAGTTAACAAAAAGACATGAAATTCAAACCAGAACACAAACAAAACAAGGAAAAAGCTGATTCAACCCAACGGGGACGCAGCTCTCTCCTGCCCAACACAAAGCCACCATCGGGCATCCCAAATCCATTCTAGCCTTGAGTAGTTACTGCCAAGCACCAGATACCGGGCCCATGGCCATCTGCCTCCAACCAGCACATCAAAGCCTCCTGAGCTCAAGCACTACTAATTCCCACTGCTCCCAGAGCAAATCCATAGCCAAATCCAGCCCTTTGACTGGGAAAGACTTGGCACGGCACAGCCCGAGCCCAGCGCATTAGGAGGATGCTGAAATACGTCCGTGCCCTCGGGAGCATACACATTTCACAGGATCACACCGATTCCATCCAAATGAAACCAAAAAGAGCTACAATAGAAAATAAAAGGAATTAAAAACGACCAAAAGAAAACCAAAAGCAGAAAGAAAAAAAAAAAACCAACCTCATAACCTAAATTCTCCCCAAACAAGAAAGTTCCGAACCTATCAAAGCCTATGTTGTGTGGAGGCAGGCGCAGGGAGGGAAGACCTACACCAGTAAGAACTTCACTTAAAGAAGCCTTCAGCTGCCTTAGAGCGCGTCTGTGTTTCTGATCTTGGTTTTTCCAGAGCCCAGAAACCATTCCCAACAGCAGGAGCTTCGCAAAGGTTTTCCTCGCTGGCACTGATTCACTGTCTGACTTTCACTCCTTGCTCCCACTCGTTCTGCACTAATGCAACGAAACCAAGCCCCAAACCTAAGGCCCAGGAAACAGAAAACGAAGCTTTCAGGCAGTTTCTTTCCAATATTTACAATGGATTTTCCTCTAAGTGTGACTCCATCAAACCCTTCCCTATGCATCAGCCAGGTCAGGCTGCATGGTCCAGGCAGCGCTGCCAAGCCCAAGGATGCTCTTAACGCCTAAGAAAGCATTTAGAGCTTGGAAGAGAAGAACCATTGCATTTGGGGATTCTCGTGTTCCTTTCCCTCTGTCACCAGCTGCACAGCAAAAGAAGCCTCGAAGAGCATTAAAATGAGGTGAACCCCTAAATCCAAGTCTCTCCATCATGTGGTGGCGGCTCGCTCCAGCGATGCTTTGCGCAGGACACAGCACCAGAAGCACCAAGTGCTTCCAAGACATAAACTGGCCTATCCGCACACCAGCCCTATGAGGTAGGAGAGCAGCATCACCCCCAGGGGGGAAACTGAGGCACAGAGAAGCACTTGGTTTCCTTTTCAACCCTGTTCCCAACCCTGCCCAGAGGCTCCCTACGTCCACTTAAAAGCTCTGCATCCTCCTTCCCCCACGGAGAAGGATGTTTCAAGACCCCCCCATGCACCCCCAAGGGCTGGGGCTGCTCCTTGCTCATGGGGAAGAAAAATAATTGCAGTGTAAAATAAGGTTAAAACCAGATTATTTCTGCTGCGATAAAAACGAGGCAGGGAGGAGCCGCCGGCGCCGCTCACCGCTCCATGGGGAAATTCCCCCTCAATTACCTTATTCCCGAACACAGCACCTAAAGGAGCTGCCGTGGGGCCAGGGATCCTTCCTGCTTGCTTTTGGGGTTCACTCCCATTATTTTTTCCCTGCTTATTCGCTCCATACATGATCCAGGGCTCGCTCGAGTCTCCTGCCACCCATCTCATCCAGCTGCGCCAGGGATCCTGGTTTATCCCGCTTTTGCTCTTCCCAGCTCAGCTTGGCTCCAGAGAAAGATGGGAGAAGCTTGGAAGCATCTTCCTTACTGCAAATCACTTTATATATATAAATAATTTCCCTAAGGAAAACAAAGAGATCCCCCTTGAAATAAGCACCAATCACTCCTACATTACAGCACCGGGACCAGCTTGGGGCTGGGAAAAGCATCCAAGGTTTCCCTGAATCATCAGATTTTAGGTCATCTTCTCACTGCAACAACCAGATCGACAGGACTGGGGGTGCTCAGGAGTGGGATTTGGGGTGTTTCCATGGGCTTTTGTGATTATTTTCCTTATCAATGATACAGCTTGAAGCAGTTACCCGAAACGCTTGCTGCTGGAAAGACAATTCTCATCCCGAAGTCTGAATACACTGGTCTGTGCAAGGCTGGAATTACAGGGAAAAGGAAAAAAAAAAAAAAAAAGGAAGTAGAGAGCCACAGGTTTCGAGCAATAAACCCGTCTTTCCCAGGAGAAATGCCAGGTTTCCTAAAAACCAGAGAAACCAATGAGGAAAACCCCATGGAAGCCCCTCTCCCATCACATCAAGGGGCAGGAGCTGCTGCCAGGGTGCTGCCAAACCTGAATTTTGCTCTTCTGAGCCCAAACTTCTGGGGAAACCCAGTAAAGAAAAGGGTCAGCGCTTCCCTACTGGAGCTGGGCTGATCCCACGCTCCGCTCCCACCCCAAACCTGTCAATGGGAGAGGTGCGGGTGCTGGGATGAGGACGGCAGCACTTGATCCATTATAAACCCTTTATACTTAACCCCCATTCAAGCAAGGGCCATTTACTTGCAGGTGAAAACCAGCAAGATGGGACTTTAAAAACCCAATAAACCAACCCTGGGAATCTTTTAGAGCAGGCAGAGAAGTTCAGGCCCAGCGGTCCCCAGGATCGGATCCATCTTTCCTCTCCTCTATGCATCCATATTAAAAACGTGGCTCCCGTTCTTTTATATTAATTTTTCCTCACTTTTTTTTTTTCCTTTTTTTTTTTTCTTTTCCTTTTTTAAAATCATTTAATCCTCGGTAAAACGGAGGCAAATCTCTGTCAAATACTTAACAGCATCATAGTGGAGAAGATGGTTTCGACGCTGCCTCCGTGGCAACCCAGGAGGCTGAGTCGGTTGGGTTCTGGGATATATATATAAAGATATATAAATATATAGATATATATATATGGCTTCCAAGTGTTTGTATAAAAATTGCCTGAGCTGGTGTGGTTTCGATACCAGCAAACCCCTTGTACCCCACTTTGCATAGTCAATGCTGCCTAGGAGTCCATCCTTGCATCCCGGGAGTGGAAGAGTTCTGATCCCAAAGCTCTTTCGTACTTTGATTTCGCGCTGGAGTTGGCTTGAGAAAAGGCCTTTTGCAGGCAGTGGCAGGTTTTTGGTGGGTTTTTCTCACTGGAATTCATTCCCAAAAAAAAGAAAAAAAAAGGAAAAAAAAAAAGGAAAAAAAAAAAAAGGAAGAAAAAAGAAAGAAATTCAGTTTTTTCCAATCGAAAAAGAGTTGGTGGCTGTGATTTATCCAAGGTCTCGAAGAGTCGCGACATGTGACAGCCCTTGTGTCGTGCCGACATTCCCGACATGGCGTGAAAAGGCCAGAAACGTAACGAAGAAGCTGCTGCCATCTTTTCCACTATGAAATTCCTGGCGTTCTCCATAGAGAGCTCATCCCACCTGGGTTTACCTGCACGGAACTCCTGGCTCAGAAGAAATTCTCCAACTTCTCTGTTTTTCATTAAAAAAATAAAATATTCAAGACTATTCACGACTTTTATATAAAATATCAGCAAGCCCCAAAGAAAAAAACTCAAGAAAAAAAAAAAAACCCAAAAAAAAAAAAAAAAACACAAAACACCAAAAACATCCATTGCTGAGGTAACGTCAGACCTTGAGGTAGCTTTTTTTTTTTTGCTTTTATCTTCTTTTTTTTCTTTTTTTTTTCCTCTTTTTTGTCTTTTCTCTTCTTTTCCTTTCCCCGTGTCGACGGCGGCGGCGGCGTTGTCCTCTCGCTGCTCAAACACACAGCAAGACCTGGCCTGCCCCCCCCTCCCCACACCTCCCTCTTGTTGCAATGGTTGCAAGGACAGGACCTGCTGCCACCTTCCCTTCTCAATGGAACCCCCCCTGTTTTCCTGGCCCGCTGTGTCTCAAGCTGGGCTTGGATTTGGAGGAGGAGCCCAGGAAAACGGCGGCTGGAGCGGGAAGGCCGGGCTCCACTTGGGAAAAGGATTGCTTCAAAGCACCAGCTTGGGGTTGGTTCCCAATTCCCTCTTTTTAGCTGCGAATTGGCTCCCCCAGAGCTGCTCCCAGGTCTCCTCCCAGCCCGTGCGGGGGATTCGGCATCATCCCTCTGCCTGCGGTGAATCCAACGTTGCCTTCCCACCCTCCCGCTCCAATGCGCGGAACAAAATCGGTGTCAACCCATGTTTTGGCTGGATTTGCAATGGGAAAACCACGCTGTGACGGCCCCACCATGGAGACAAGGCCTTCCCCTGCCTGGAAGAGGCGATGGCAGCAGTTACTGTCCCTTCCAAAGACTCACTATTCAAACCAAATCATTCCAAGAGATCTACGATAGCAAATCCACGTAAGAGTGATGGGAATCAGTAACCATCTTACATTCCATTGACGTATATATTTGGTATCGTCTCATGAGAACAGTGATGCTTACTGCAGAAAGGAGGGGGGTGGGGGGGTTTGTTCTTTAAATAAGGGAAAACTGAGAAATATGCACCAAACGTACCCAATTTCAAGACTTTTTTCCCCCGCTTGGAGAGATCTGGAAGAAGGGGTTGGAATGAGGTGGATCTTTAAGGTTCCTTCCAACCCAAACCATTCCCTAGGGTGCAAATTGCCCCAAGGGAGTTCACTCAATAGAAGACTCCCTGCGTGTTTCCTCAAACACTCCAATGGGATTTTGGGCCACAAACCTCCTGTTCCAGGAGGGGAAACCAAGGCTGAGGATGCACCAAAGGAACTGGGCAGCAAAGCCAAGTCCCCTGCACTGGGCATCTCCTTGCTCAACCCTCCAAGCCCCCAAACCATTCTGCATGTGTTTAGTTCCCATCATCTGCTTAACTAAAGAGCTGAAGACGAAGTCAATGTTTCCTACCAAGCAGGGGTGGGTTTTTGCTTTTCTTCCTCTTTTTGGTGGTGGTTTTATTGCTGTTGCTTGAAGGGAAGAGGGAAAAGCAAAGGTGCTTCCTCAACCCTTCCCTTCCCCAGGCCGTCTGCCTCAGCTCTAGGACAAGGCTGTCACCTCCTCATGGGGAAAAATGGTCACTTTCGTCCCGCTCCTGCCATTATTTCATAGGCTTAAAAAGAAATTCAAATAATAGAAAAAGGGGGATTTTTCTTTAAACTGACCCCAAAAATGAAAAGAAACATTCAAAAAAACTGAAAGGGGGAAAAAAAAAAGTCATCCTGGGCAATAGAGGTGCTCTCCTGGGTTCTAAGGCTCCACAAGGCACTGCTCTGCAGGGAGGAATCCTGCCCTCCTGCCCACCGCTGGTTTGGAGGCTGGAGCGGTGCAGAGCTCCCAAGGGACTCAAATCCATTTGGTGCTAATATGAAGGGGGGATATTTCTTTTCATCATCACTTTTTAGCCCGCAATGGATCTTGTTACCAACGAGGGATGGTAAAAATCCATCGGGATTTCTCTTCCCAAAACCTAAAACGCATCCAAATTAACCGCTCCAGAAGGCTTAAAGCCACTCCGGCAATATCCAACCAGCTGCAGGAGGGAGGGAGGGGAGACGCAGCCACCGGGCTGGGATGGAACCTCCAGAGGCTACTTAAATGAGAGGGTGAATGCTGCACCCACGAAAGGGGACTCGGCTTCACCGTCCCCGGGCGCCCGGTGCCGCGCCAGCCTCGGCATCGCTGGCACCCGGCAACACCTCTCACGTCATTTAAGTAGCTGTCCCGGCACGTGGAGCTGAAAATGGATCCAATGGTTTTCCTTCCCCTAGCCATCTACCTCGGAAGCCAATCAAACCTGCCTTTAATCTCGATGGGTTAATGAAAAGTTAGCATCTGTCTACGGTAACTGATTCCCAGCCACTCTTAAGCCTGGCATTGGCTCGTTCCGCTTTTCCCGCTGGTGTCGGTGCTGCTCTTATTTCCTCCGTGCTTGCGTCTGCCCGCTCTGTCCCTTCTGGTGCTGCTGCTTCACCTGCGCCAGGATGTCCCGGATCTTGCGCTGAGCCATCTGCGGATGAGAAGAGCAAAGGGGGGAGCAGGGGGACAACGCAGGTGAGACCCCAGGGGCACGGGCAATGGCTCCGCTTATTGTGACAGGTCACAGAACCCCAGCCTGGTTTGGGTTGAAGGGACCTTAAAGCTCCTCCAGCTCCTACCCCTTCCACTGGAGCAGCTCGCTCCAAGCCCCTGTGCCCAACCTTCTCCAGGCTGAACAAACTCAAGCAGATCAGATGCTGCCGTGTTCAGCAGGGCCGGGTGAAGCGGCTCCTACCGGTCCCTTCCTGCCCTATTTTCAGAGGGCTTTCCCCCAGAAGCTGGATTTGGGAGGTCGCACCCCTCATACGCATGCACCCTCGCAGCTCTCCCTGCTTCCCCAACCACCGCCCCATCACCCTCAGCACAAAGCACAGCTCACCATCACCCACTTCCGCAACCACCACTGGAATAAAGCCTCCGAGAGGAGGCCACACGCACGGGCACAACCCCATACGAGCCACCAGAGAATCCACCATCACTTGGGCAGGAGCTGCCCGCGCTGTACCTGGCTGGCGTAGAAGTGCCCAATGATCTTCACAATGACCTGCTCATTCTCATCAGGGGTCTGGTCCCGCGGCACCACCACCTCTGCTGCCGTTAGGTTCTGCAGCTCATTGACCTGCAGGGAAAAGGCAGAGACCGCCCCCCCCGACCCCGGTCACTGTGCAGGAAGGAAATCCCAGCCAATCCTATGGGAAACCTGCCCCAGGCACTGGCATGGAGCAGCCACCCCCCAGGGTGCTCCCATCCCAGCACCGCTCCTGCTTACGGTTTTGCCCCCTTTGCCGATGACCCTGCCCGCGGCCGAGGCGGGGACCCGGATGTGCGTCTCCAGCTTCACTTCTTCCTTCGGTCCAAAGAAGTTCTCCTCCTTCAGCTTCCCATAAATCCTGCCTTGTGCCTGGGGAGAGGAGGGAGCACATCAGGCACCACCCGGGCTGTCCTACCCCCGTCATGGGACAAGCATCCCACCAGTTCCTTGGGCTTTTAACCCAGCTCATCCCATGGCAGCGCTGATGCTGGGTTTTTACCCAGCCACAGACTGGGGGGTCAGAACCGGGGTGAGCATCCTCCTCCTCCCTTCCCAGCTCCATGGGCGGCAGAGAGGGACACCCTGAACCCCCCCGGTGACAACAGCACAGGGGGAACCTTGAACTGAGCTTCCGGAGGGCCCGTGATGACCACCATGCGCACTTTGGAGTCCGGCGTCTCCGGGGGAGCAATCTGGAGGGGGAAGAGAGACGGGGGCTGCGGTGGGGAGCAGCGCAGGCAGGGTGGCCACTGCCCTCCCTTCCCCTGCACCGCAGGACTGGGTCTCCAGCCTCATCATCTGGGCTCTTCCAGGGGTTTTCCCAGCCTGGAAAGGACTCTCTGGGACAACCCTACCTTGATAGAGGCACTTGCGAACCGGGAGAGCTGCTTGATGTGCTGGCCCTTCTTCCCAATGATGGCCCCGACCGCCTGCGCGGGGATGAAGACGTGCACCGTCTCCTGCTCCGGAGGCTGCGGGTACAGAGCTCGGTGCCACCACAGGGAGCAAGGCTCCAAGTCCCCTCCCAAGTGATGCCCACATCTCTCCCAAGGGTGCAGGGCTGAGGCACTGCTGGGTATCTGAGCAGCATCCCCACCACACACACACCAGTCTGAAAGGCCAAATCCTGCACCCGTGCCGGACCTGACCTCGTGCTGACAGCAGGGGATGCTGGAGACATCACCCTGACCATCGCAAGGGGCTGGAGACCCCCGAGCTGGAAGCAGGAGCAGTTCTGCTGCCTGGTGTTCACCTACCATGAAGGAGCTGTACGGCGCGGCCCCGGAGACGCTGCTCGGTGGCGGAGGTACCGCGTTGGAGGAGGCAGGGAAGAGGCCAACCGCAGCCAGGTTAAGGCCAGGGATGAGGTGAGATTGCAACTGAGGGCGAGATGAGAGAAACGGGTGTTGCTTTTACCAGGGCATCCTCCTGCAGAGCTCCCGTCAGCTGGAACGCGGGGCAGGACAAACCCCACTCACACTCATGGCAGCCACGTCGTTCTCGTAGGCTTCCCTCACTTTCTTCATGATCTCCTGCTCGGCTTTGCAGCAGTTCTCAATGGAGCCCTTCACTGTGATGGTCCTTTCGGGGTTGTACAGAGTCAGGTCCTGCAAGCTGATGACAAAGCCACCATCAGGGCCAAAACCACGCAACCAAACCAGTGGGTGCTGAGCTCTGCAGCCCTGGAGGGATGGGGAGGGGATGCTGAAGGGACACGAAGGGGAATATGGACAATACAAGACCTGGCTTCCCACCTGACCCCTCTCCTCCTCATCCTCCCCCCCGCCCCAGGCCCTGAGGAGCCTTACGAGGAGATGGTGATTTTTGTCTCCGTGTCCTGCTCCACTTTCTTCAGGTTTCGCCCTTCTTTGCCGATCAGGCGCCCCACAAAGTTGTTATGGGCCAAGATTTTCAGAGGCACTTCGTCAGCTCTGGAGAGAGGAACGGGGAGAAACCAGCATGAGGAGCACCGCAGCCAGAAGAGGAGGGATTTGGTACTGGGGGATGCGGGGAGCTCAAGTCCCTTTGCCTGCAGTCCCCCAAAGCAAAGCTCCGGCACGCATGGAAGCATCACGAGGAGCCGGGCGTTAGGATGGTACCACAGCCTGGTGAGGAGGGATGCACAGGCACAGCAAGGCAGGGGGAAACCTTACGTCTTGGTGTCCTTTGCCTCCTTCTGCATGATCTCCAGAATCATCTTGCAGGCAGCGGAGCAGCCCTCGGGGGTGGAGTGGATGCTGATGGCTTTTTCTGCGGCTCCTGCGTTTTCTTTGCGGTGCACGTCAATCCTGGAAGCACAGGATGGGAGCTGGGCTGCAGCAGCGCGAGTGCCGGCTGCTCCGCTCCCCGTGCAGCTCAAACTCCATTGTAAGGTTATATGCGCTCCGGGAAGGCAAGAGGAGTTCATTCCGGGCTCGAGGCTCGGCGTGGACGCAGCGGTCAGGAGCTCAAATCACACAAACCCAAATAAGGCACCAGCATCTATTTATTTTAAGCAACAGGAGTGATTAAGTGGTGGAGCAAGCACGTGCCTGGGGGCCGGGATGGGCTGTCCATCACTCCCTGTCTTAGATAAAGCCTTCCTTAGGGGACAAGAGCCGGAGCCAACATAAGCTCAGGGGTCAAATGCAAGAGCAGGGGGGGGCGAAGCTCAACAAGAACGTGCTAAATGAGGCTGCCCGCAGCAGCAGCCTCCCCACGTGCTTGCCTGGGTCCCATCCCAGCCAGGGTGGCCCCAGCAAAGGGAGACACGCAGGGAAGTGCAGGCAGAGAGCCTGGCTGGGGCAGGGCACGGGAAGGTGGCTCTTGGACACTGCCCTGCACAGCCCAGAGTAACCCAGCCTCATAAATCACTGCGAGCCACAAAGGCGCAAAGCAGCGCACGGGAGCACGGACTCACTTGGACTGCGTCTGCTTGGTGATGTTCCTGATGGTGGCCCCTTCCTTGCCGATGATGGCACCCACGTACTGGGTGGGCACCAGGAGGCGGAGCGGGATATCCACCGGCTGCTGCTTCACCGGGGCCCCGGCCGTGACGGGGGAGCCCTGCCTGGGGGCACCCCGCGCCCCGAAGCCGCCGCGCCGCCCGTTCTCCGGCCCCTGCAGGGACTGCTCGTCAGGGATGTAGGAGACCTTCAGCGCGTGGTTCTCCAGCTGGTGCCCGTTCAGCTTCATGATGGCTCTGGAAGGGGAGAGGGGCTGGGTGAGGGACCCATCCTGCCACGCTCCCACACGGAGCGGCAGCACCAGCTTGACCCAAACCAGGGTCGTAACACCCAGCACTGGGAGCAGGGAAAGGAGACGTCACTGGGGCTGTGGGGACTGCATGAACCCAAATGTCTGAAGGGGAACTCTCCAAGCCCCCGGGGCAAGGACGGGATCGTGCAGGGAGCGATTCCCACATCTCCTCCTCAGGATTTGTGGCCCGCATCTCAAACCCCTTTCCTGGCAGGACTTCAGGGGCTGCAAGAGCTGAAAGCTGTCGATAGATGGGGCTGGCAGCAAGAGCAAGGAGGCAGCTTTGGCCAATGCTCTCCGCAGCTCCAATGTGGTCAGTGCCTCAAAGCAAACCCACGCCAAACCCAAAGTGGCTGAACTGAGCCTTTCCCTGCTCTCAGCCCCATCCCTGCAGGATGCAAAGGGATCAGGGAAAGATGCCTGATGAAACAGCGCATCCCTGGAGCAGGAGGGAGCAGGGGAGAGCAAAACTCAGCACGGAACTCCTGCTGGTAAAAGAAGTGCAAAATATTCCACCCTATGGGGTGCAAAGCACAGGGCTGGTGTGGACAGCAAAGGGAAAGGAAGACAAACCAGGAATATCTCGCAGCTCCCTGCCCGCGTTACTGCACAAAGCCAAACAGGACAGCGGCTCCCCCATGAAGGCTGCTGCGGCCACATGGACCACGGCAAGCCTGGGTTTCCCAGCTGAAGCACTCAGCCAGGGGTGGTCTGGAACCAACTCTGGCAGTGACCACAGGAGATGTCTCTGGGGGCAGCAGTGGGGCCACAGCAGCCACATTCGAGACGTGTCCACCTCGGTGGTGGAAGCCTTCCCACATCAAAACCCATCCATCGATCCCTGTGCTCCTCCCGGCTGCCCTCCAAGGAAACTGCTGCTCCCGTCCCATTCCAGAGCACGTGGCCAGGGCGAAAAGAACACAGAATGAACAGCATGGAAAAGCCTGATCTTCCCTGGGCAGGATGGGAAGGGAGCTGCAAGCATCCCAGTGATGCAGCCAGCAGCCAGGGAGGACCCGTGCTGCCTGATGCCTACCAGCCCCTGTGTTATTTGGTCTCATTACTGCTTTTTCTAGAGACAAAACTCCTAAAATCATGGAAGTACGAGGAAATCTCCAGTTTTCCTTAAGCAAAAAGTTACTGTTTTACTCTCTGAACTGCAGAGAAAAGCCTAAAATCTTCAGTGCCCATCTGAAGGTGACGGAAATCAGAGCTCGGGAATCGCGCGCTCAGAGATTTCCGGCAGTTTTAGCACAATTTAGGGATTCTGGGATAATGTGGCTCCCAAAATCCTGTTTTCCACAAGCAGGGAAGGGGCTGGGGCTGCAGCAGGGAGGGCAGCCCCAGCTCCCAGGGGCCTGCAGGGCACTTACTGCCTGGTCTGCTCCCGGTTGGCGTAGGTGACGTTGACCACGGCCGTCTCGCTGTCCGTGTTCACTGCAACAAGAGGGGCAGGGATTAGAAAGGCACCGGGAACACCTCAGACTAAGGTTTGCAAGCGTTTTCCTCCAGCACCCAGGCTGGGGTGGGTTCACCCTGGGCAGCACAGAGCATCCTGCTCTATAAGAAAGCATCCTGATTGCGCCCTGCAGTAAAGGCACCGAAGGCAAGTCCATGCTGGCATCCCGCACCGGAGCCCAGGGACAGTCCCAGGAGCTGCTCAGAGCCCTCGTTTCCGTTTCTAAGAGCGTTGTGGTAACTCCGCTCTCATCAAACATCCCGGGGGCACCATTAACCCCTCCCGTCTCAACAAATCACCATCAGAGGCGGAGATAAAACCTGCTGAGTGGAGACGGATGCTCCCTGGGCAGCGTCGGGAGAGCATCCTGCACTGTCCCCGGCAGCAGCGCCTGGTGGGTACCCATAGGGCTGACAGGAGGGATGCACCCAGTGCAGGGACACCCAAAGGCACTGCATGGGACTCCTCTTTTAGCAGTAGGGAACAAAACAAGAAGAAAACCCCAACATCTTTAGCCATGATTTCTGCTGGCAAACGAAAGCTGCCTCCATCCTCACCCTTCTCCCCACCCAAAAGTGCTGGGGCAGAAAACACCTCAAATACACCTTTTGAGTCCTACCTTGCTCACAGTTTTCAACAGTGCCATACTGGGCTAGCAAACCATCCAGCACCTGGAAAAGGAAGGGAAGAACACCCCACATCACCCTGGGATTGTCAGGACAGAGCAGGGAAATGCGATCAATGAATCAAGGCAGCTTTCAAGTCATTAAGATTTCACAAGCAATTAGATGCAGGAAGCTCCTGCCTGCCCCAGGACACTGGAGCAAGGAAAAGTCCCGTCGGCTGGCCGGAATTAAGGATCCATTCTGTTCCTTATACATCAGATAAATCACATAACCCTGTTATTAATGGGGGTTTTTGTTGGTGGAGCTCGCATTGCTTCTACCGATTGATTTTACTCCCGCACTGGAAGAGGAATGAGCTATGTGGAAGCGAGGGGCTCGTATTAGACCCAATTAATAACAAAGCAAAGGAGAAGTTAACTTGAATCCTAAGTACAAAAACCTGGGAGGGGGAAATGAGTCCTTGAATCCCATCCGCCCTTCCCCACGTGCTCCTCCTACCTCCCATCGCAGCTGGGGTGGGATATTTCGGATCTGGATTTTCCGGCTCCTGCGAGAAAAGGGAAGTGGTTAAAAAGCAGATTTGGTGTCCAGAACATAACCACCCCCCCCCACCACCACCCAAACCCCTGCACATGGATGCGTGGGCTCAAGCCCTGCCTTTCCGTGCGCTACCAGGATTCCTGAGGCTGATGGCAGCCGCGCAGTGCTGGGTTTGTGATGGGAGCTTCAGAGAGAACAAGAGCCCAAGAGCCCCCGTAACATGGGCATGGCTGGAAACACCCCTGGTGCATCCCTGGCAGTGTTCAAGGCCAGCCTGGATGGAGCCTTGGGTGCCATGGTTTAGTGTGAGGTGTCCCTGCCCATGGCAGGCGGCCGGAACCGGATGATCTTTAGGTCCTTTCCATCCCAAACCATTCTGTGATGCTGAACTTTAACTGGTGAGATCAGGATGTGGGACCCAGCTCCAGCACCCGAGATGGTCCCAGGCTGCTTCCCCACTTGAATTTGGGCTCTTCCCAACCTCATTTTCCCCAAAATAGAAACTCTTTTTGTACTTCCGATGCCAAATTTGCCCCGGGGGGTGCTGTGTATGTGTCCCCCCCCCAATCCTGCAGCTGCTGCAGACAGCTGGGAGCAGCCACGGGTTCACCCAACACACCAGAGCACATCCACAGCACCCCAAGAGCCCCCACCTAAAGGCAATGACATCTTTAGGTGCCCAAGGCTTTGAAGGACGCAGCTTTGTGGGTGCAAGCCGCATTCAAACAGATCCCTATGGACGGCTGCTCCCCCCCCAGCCTTGCCCTGTTCTTCAGGAATAACCAAACCCACTGAATGTTAAGATGCCCAAAGATAAGGAAGATAAATGCAGGCAGCTCAATATTGCGTAAATACCCTTGGACCTGCTCAACACAGACCCAGGCCTCAAATCTAAAGCATTTATGCGTGAAATAATCCCCAAAAAAGGAGAGAAAACGATATTTCGGATCCTTATCTTCTAATTCCACAACTTTGAAAAGAGGCTCAGCTCATCTGTCAGAGAGAAGAAGCCGCAGCATGAAACTGCCCAACGCCATCGATGCGGTTCAGCCACACAGGTAAGGATGGAGCCCTCCTCAGCCCCTTCATCCTGCGAGGCAAAAGCAGCCGCCTCCAGCATCCCCCCTGACCCTTGCTTCCGATGCGAAGCCTCGCACACCAGCACCCCTGCAAGGCCTGGCTCTGGTCGCTTGGATTCAAACAAAACCAGAGCTGATGCTTCCCAAAGTCACCAAAGATTCCCAAAGATTCCGAGGGATGCAAGAGGCAGACGTGGGGACGCCCCCCCCGCAAAGTCACAACGAAGCACAAGAGAAAGAGGTTTCCCAGTGCTCCCACCAGCTCAGCCACTGGGAAGCCCCCGACGCGGCACATTTTGTTGCTGCTCCAGATGCACACCAGGTGGATGAGGGGAAAAGAAACCAACCCAACCCCTAAAATCACAGCGTGTTACGAGGGGCTGCAGGAAGCCAGGGGCTGCAGGAAGCCGGGCGGGGGACGGATGACTCTGAAACCAGATCTCTCCTTTACATGCTAATGCACATCCTAAAGTGAATAGGAGAGAGATTACGAGGTCCAGAATGCGAAGAATGTCCCAGCCCAGGCAGGGTCAAAAGGATTTGAAGTGACAGAGGAAACCCTGAAGGTCTCCCACCGCCCACCCCTGCTACGGAAACTTCTCCAGATAGCTCCAAGCATCTGCATGGGCAGAGCATGTGTTCTGCACATACGTGACCGGAATCCAATGTGCTATGGAGAGAAAAGAGCCATTTATGTCCCCACACCGTCAGTCTGTTGGTGGCATCTCATTTGCTCCCCCTAAGAGCCCCCCTAGAACCAGATCTCTCTCTGGGCTTGCTGGAGCAGCCAGGCAGGCAGAGCATCACCCGCATCCCTGACGGCAGTGAAAGGTGTGGGGCTGCTCTGCCCCTCAGCACAGCTTTTATCACACGTTAACTACCCAGCAATTCCTCCCATCCCAACCACAGCACGGGGATTATTCCCTGCCTCCAACACCAAGATATTAAATCCCCACACGGCCACGCTTGTAGGGAGAGAAGGGTCTTTTATCGGCTCAGCCGGGTGAGCAGCACAAAGCAGAGCGCGATCCCGCGACTTCCGGCCCATCCGTGCCCATCCTGCCCCAGGGAGGGTGGAATGGGAGCCGCATCCATCACCCTTTGGCGAGGTCTGGCTCCATACGGAGCTGCCCCAGAGCGGGTGGAAATTCCCCTCCGACGCCGCTCGGCTCCGGCTCTGCCCGGGCGCTCGGCAGCGGCTGTGCTTACAATGACAGAGGAAGTCGTGAATAAATAAACCCTTCGCTCGGAGCAGGTCCTGCTCGGTTTGAGTCCTCGCCACCACGGAACGTGACAGCCCGGCTCTGCCCGCTCCCACCTCCAAACAAGTAACGCCGCGAGAGGCAATTCCCTATTCAATTCCCTATTCACGATGTGCCAAAGGCAGGAGCTCCTCCTCCCGCGCCGCTGAAGGGAACCTCACAGCATCCACTCGCCCAGGCTCAGCTGCCAAGAGCAGCGCCCGTGCCCCTTGGGTGGGCAGGAGCCCCCGACCAGCACCTCCAGCCCAGGGAGAGGGCAAGAGCTCTGCCGGACGCTGCTCCGCTTACGGCAAAGGCGGAAGCCTCCCAGATCCTTGGGATGAGCCGGAACGAGCGATGGACCTGGTAAAGAAACGTCTGTTTGCAAATCTGGGCACTCCTGTGCATGCCGGTGCCTTGCTTCCACTTAAAAAGAGAAGAAATGGGGGAAGAAAGAGGAGGGCGATCAAGTGCTGGGATGCGAGAGGAACCGCGGGTCCCAGGGATGGATCCTGGGGTAGCCCTGCCCCTGCTCCATGCCTGCGATGATGGAATCTGAACATCTCACTGCACCCATCCTTCAACCCTCAAAGCCCTGTCAATGCGCCCGACAGCCCCGTGCGGATCTGCAGCGCGTCCTGCGGGACCGGGAGGCGAAGGAAGCCTTTGGAATCTCTTGATGCTCTCAGTAAACCCCCCCCAGCCAGGGACTGGATTCACCGGGGGGGGGAAATCACACCCCCCCATCGATGTACCTGGGCTGTAACAGGACCAACACCACACACAAGCATCTTGGGTCATCCCCTCGCGACTCCCCGAGATTGGCTCCATCAATGGCTTTCCTTCAGCCGGCTCTTGCAGCAGCTCCACACACCAACAGGTGAAACCTCACCAGAGGGAACAGCAAAGAGATGGAGCAAAGCGCCACGGAGCAAGAGGAGAACCCGGGAAAGGGGCAGGAGGATCCTGCAATAGCCGCGTGCTGCGGAGACTTCCCACCCTCTCGCTCCGTGCCCATCGATACCACACGGATCAAAGCCAAAGGACGCCAGGAGGAACCTCTTCTCCAGAAGGGAGAAACCAAGGTGAGACGGGAAACGTGGCAGCAAAGGAAAGCTTCGTTCATTCAGGATACGCCCAGTGCCGGTCTCCAACAGCCCTGGAGCCAGCTGGAAACCACCCTGTGTCCCTAATGCACCCAGAGCACGGCCGGCACCGCTGGCTCCCGGTGCCGCAGCCTCAGAGCCGTGCACCCTTGGGTGCATGAAGACTGCACCAGCCTGCACAGCAAACCCTGACCAGGCAGGGGGGCAGAACCACCCTTACAACACCCCCAAAATCAGCTCCGGGTTTGGGGAGGTTCTGCTTTGGTTTTCAGCTTTTAAATCTCACCGGGGAACATCCCAGCGTGGGGTCATCCCTCGGGATGCAGCCCCAGACGCTGCCTTCGAGAGGGTGGCCAGAGCCTCCTGCTCCATTAAGAATCCACTGGTAATTCCCTGGCGTGCCCTGGCGCGGTGGCAGGGACCCACAGAAGGGGCGAGTTAGGGGCAGGCAGCCTGGCTGGGGGGCAGTGGGAGTCTGCTCCCAGAAGTGTTTTGGCCACAGGTCCCAAAGCTGCATCCACAGGGAGAGGAGCATCCCTGCATGCGCAGCCCCTGAGCGGGTCGGCGGCAGAGCCTGGGATAAACCGGTCGCTCCAGCGTGTTCCTGCGCATGGAGGTGCCTCCTTCCCATGTTCCTGGCACATCCAGCCTCACGGCACAGGCAGGGGCTCACCAATGGACAATGGGTTTGACCCCAAGCATCGCCAGCACTGGTTGCATGCAGGGATGGGCGCTGGGAGGAGAGGAGGATGGAGGTGCGGGATGCTCAGGTCATCCCCACCATTGCCTTTGGGGTGTGTAGCCCCAGACAACATTCCCTATGATCCAGAGGGAACAGACACAACAGCCTGTGTTACCAGCACACGGTGCTCTACGAGGGAGCAATGACAAGCTCCACACACAGGGTGACCCCCCACAAGTGAAACAGCCCCGTGGTGTCTATCTCCAGTGCCACCAGCCCTAGGGATTTCCTTTCTCTTCCCGCATGGATCCAGGTTTTGTTGGGACAACTCGATTGCCCTTTAGCCCCCAAGTCAGGGGCTGATTCCAGCCCTGAGCACTGCAGCAGGGGCTGCTGGTCCTGCACTGCACTGCATTAGGGGTCAGCAATAGCTCTGCAGTCACACCAGAGCCACACACAGCCCAGACACACTGTGGGGTGTTGCTACAGCATCTCCCTTATCCATCACCTCCTGGACCTCCTCCACCCACCTCCATGTACTCCTCAAAGCAGAAGTGACTGAAGACACCAAGATGCTGAGGGACCAAGCACTGACAGCAAAGGACCCCCAAGCTCCGGGCTCTTCCCCAATCCCAACCCCATCCTGGCATTGACACAGCTCCTCAGGGCTGGAGAAGAACGTGCAAAGCCAAAGACATGGGGGAGACCCTACTAGAACTGAACAACCTCAATGATGGCTTTTCAATCAAATGCAAATGCTATGCAAATTTGGGGGCTGAAAACACAGTGCATCCCTGATTCAATTAACAGCATTTCATTTATCTAGTTAGGCTTTGATTCAGGAAAGCACTTAATCCTGTGCTTAATGTGGTGGTGTTGTTGGTTTTTAATGTTTTAAACATTTCTTAATAGGAAAATGTGGTTGCTAAGACACAAACGTTGCCAAGGGGACTCGGAGAAAAGTTGTAGCAGGAATTACTTGCTTTTCCCTTATAAATTGATCGGCTCCCGATTTGCCGGCATCTCCTGGAAGCAGGAATACTATCCCTCACCTCCCTGCATCGAGAAGGAAACAAAAGCACACAGCAGATCCCTACCGCACCCCCGAGCATCATCCCCGCGTTTGGATGGGATCTGCTCCAGGTTTTAGCCCCTTCTCCTGTGATTTGCCCCTCCAAGCCACCACATCTCCACCTCCCCGTGTGCTGGTCGGGGGTTGTGCCATCAAACCCACGGACACGAGGACTTCCCAGCAGGAGCACGAGGTCCTCATCGGAAGCACTCACTCAATGGCAAGGCAGGAGGAAACCCACACACCAGATGATGCTTGAGCAAAGCCAATGATCCCCATGCCCTCCTCAAACGCAGCACTACAAAGGCTTGAGTCCTGCTTAAGCAGGGACAGATACTGGAATGCTGGCTGAATCCAGAGCTCCTGACCCAGCAGGCCCAGGTTGAACTTCCAGAGCCTTCATGGTTTGCAGTAAAAAACTCAATGCAGGGATGGGAAGGAGCCATGGAAAAGTCTCCCCCTGAGTCTGCAGAGCCTAAAACCGGAGCTCCGAGACGCGGAGGCATCACATTAGTCCTGAGCCTCAACGCCGCAATGGCAAACACTGACTTCTCCACATCTCCCACTGAGGAACAGCAAAGGTCTCCCAGAGAACCATCCCCAAAACACCTCCTCCCACCAGACCTCAACCCCATGTGCAACCGGCTCAACCCTAACACCCTTTCTTCTAAGAGCTCAACACACCCTAACCCTAACCCTCAAGCTGCCAGGCAGAGCATCCTTGCTCCCAAACCCAGCATCCTCCTTGCCCTCACATCCTACATCCTCACACAGGAACAACTGCTCCATAACCACCCACCAGCAAACAGCCCCTGTGGTCGGTGGCTGCTGCTCACTGCAGGCCCTGGCCAAGGCAGGAGAGGAGAGTCCCAGAGGTGCCCATGCAGAGCTGACAGGGAAGGGATTTCGGGGTGGAATAAAAGGAAGCGGAGGTTGGGAAAGAAAGATGCCAATACCTGGAATGACGAGGTGAGAGCAGCAGAAAGGAGGAGAAAACCAGGCTCATGCCTTGATTCAAGAGGCCCCTCCTGAGGAGATCAAACCAAGCCAACAAAGCCGCTTGGCTTCTTGCAGCTGGAGGGATGCAGGAGGGACCTGGCCATGGGATTTAGAGGAACACATCGCCCACCAAGAGTCCCATCCAGACCCACTCGGCACGACGTGGTTAATCCTGCCCATCAACCAGCTCGGCAGCCAGAACTGGATCTTGGGCTAATAAATCTAATTGGTTTCTCCCCATTAGCTCTAGTTGGGAACCGCTTTGTACCCGGAGAACCACACCTGGCAATGGATGAGGTCCGTTCATGAGGTATCCGTGAGCATCCCTTGGAAAGCCTCAGGGAACTCAGTCCTGGGTTTAGAAGAGCTGCTGCAGCTCAGGTGCAGAAGGCAGGGACTGGTTGATGCCCAGAGCTGGGAAATGCTCCTCTATGAAGCTGCTGTGTTTCCTCTCCACTCATTTCCCCACTGATCCTGCCTTGACGGTGCTGGCACGGAGCACACGCCACATCCACACTACAAAGTGCCAGCCTCTGAGAGCAGCCAACACCTCGGTGCTTCAAAAGATGCAGGAGACCTCAAAACCTCTTATCCTCAACTTACCCAGAGGAAGACTCCGGTCATCCCCCAGGCTGGTGCACCCAGTCCTTGCCAAAGTCAATACCTCAAGTATCTGCAGGCAGAACAAGTTCAGCAGTAATAGAGAGGAAGGATGGAGCAGTTTCACACAATGCAGCCATTCTGCATTATCTTCCCATTCTAATTGACTGGAGCCTTGCCATGGATTGAGAAGCTCTTTGATGCTCTGAACATGCCCCAGAGCCAAGCAGGTAAACTCAGTGGGTTCCCTCAAACTGATCTTCAATCGAACCCGACCCACGAGCTGGCACCGGATGGACTGGGAACTCAGCAACAAATGCGGTGCTTAAAGGCAGGTTTTCCTGCAGACCATTACACGGGGAGGGGTGGCACAAGTGGGACTTGTTCCTCTCCCCATCTTTTCCCTGTGGGCCTGGAAGCCCTTCCGAGCCCACCACTTCGGAGCAGGGCACAACACAACAGACTCTAAAGGAGCAGGCAGCATCACCTGCACGGCCTCACAGCACCAAAGCGCTGCTCTCGGCTTCCCTCCAGCCTTGATGGGGATACAAAAGCCTGAACAGAAGCACACACAAAATAAAGCATATTCTGCATTTTGGAGCGTTCTGCACATCTCAGAGCATCTTCCCTCCCCCGCCAGGGCCAACTGGAACAGAAAAGGGCCTGGGCATTGATCCTCCTGCCCCCAGGAGCTGCGTCAGGCACCAACACAGGACGGGGCTCATCCACCAGATCTCCTGCCCCGCTCCCCCAGATCCAACAAGGCACAAAAGCAAAGCCGGGATGGTGAAACCCCCAGCCCGGGCACAGCTCTTCATGGGTGCCTTCGTTAGGGTGCTGGGGATGGGGCTCCAGCAGGCAGCTGGGTGCTGCCCGGGCACCTCTCGCCCTTACCACGAGAGGGCACCTCTGCCCTGCTCCAGTGCCTCTCTAACTGGTTTCCAGTGGCTCTGATGGTGCTGCGGGCTCGGGGATGCTCTGAGTTCAGGCTTCACAAAGCAGCTGCAGGCAGGTCCCACATGCTCGGTGTCAGCAGGAACTCCATCAGCTCTCGGGTGGCTCTTAGACCACTCTCATTCACCACTAACGAAGCACCATTACAAGGGTGAGGGACAGTGTCACCCATTACCTTCCATAACATTTTGGCTACAGAAAGCGGCCAGGGGCATTACTGACTCCATTTCCAGCCTCACATGCAGTGGGGTATTGGCCCCTTACAAACCCACAGGCTCGGAGGACTCTGAGCAGGGGAAATGAGGAGGGATTTGATAAAGCCAAGGGGAGCTGCAAGGCTTCGGAGCCCCAACACCTCAAGCTGCACCCACACCAGAAAGGAAGAGGAAGCAAAGCCTGTGACTTGTGAGGGTTTTGCTGGCTGAGGTCTATGCCTGGAGGAGGAGGCAGCAGCACAAGGGCTGCCCCAATGCAACGTCCCAGTGCCGGAGGACTGCATGGGGCAGATTTGGCAGATAAGAATGGGTTCAAACTTGACAGCGTCACCACATGGGGCTCTGTGCCAGTGACACTGGGTCCCTTTCCAGCCCAATCAGGTCGAACCAGTGCAGTGACTGCAGGCAGACAAACCCTCCCCGAGAAGCTGCAGCACTGATTGGGCTCTTCTGAAGTGGATCCCAAGGTGGAGACCCTGTTGCCAAACCCCAGGTTAAAACCCACGATCAATTCGGTCATGAATAAGAAGGAAAAGGCTGGAAACCAGCAAAGATGGGGCTTTACCACTGCTCTGCTTGCTTCAGGTTAAATAGCGGAGCTGAAGCCATGTAAAGCCCAGCACTGCTCCAGCACAGCCGACCCAACAAACACACCCCAAATAAACTCAAGGCACCATTAGGGAAACCCAGCAGGGTCTGAGGGTCTGACCTGGGCATTTCCCTCAGTGAATTCATGTTCGTGCCCTCCCTCCTGCCTGCATTCCCTCACCATTCCCATCGCCAAGGTTTCCTGGAGCAAAGAGCGGCAGAAAGCAGCTTTCAAAGCTGCAGGAACAAGTATCTGGGGACGCCAAGGATGAGATTTGCACTGCGCAGGGGTGGGGGCCAGTGAGGAACAGAACCATGGGGCAGATAAGCTGGGAACCTCTTCATTCAAGGCCAAATCTTCTCTCCCCCCCAATCCACCATCACCCATAAAAGCCACGGGCGCTTTGCATCCTTGCCCTAAGCAAGGAGAGGCTGCAGATGTCAGAGCAATTGGCTGCATTATTAGTCCAGCTGTAAGTGAACGCTGAACAATGACTACATAAAGTTCCTATAAAGTTGTATATTTAGGCTCAAAATCAGCACATGCCACATTTTACCACTGAAGCAGCCCCATTCACACAAGCGGGTGGCTTCCCTGGTTACAAGCACATCCTTCAGAGCCTTGTGATGCCAAGGCTAAAAGCACCGCATGTATACGAGGTTCTTGGCTTCTCAAGGAATCACAGCCCAACAACCAACCCCATGAAAGCCTAAAGCAGCCCCGAGCTCTTCTTCCTTAGAGAAATCACAGCTTCCCTTTAGCTCTTGCTCATCCGATCAACTTGTTTGTCAATAGTTTTATGCCAGAGGCTTGAACCACAGGAGATCACCAAACACTTGTGAGTGCCTTCACAGCAAAGAAAACGTATACTCGCATATGTCTATATACACACACATATATACATCTATACACACACACATATACATCTATATACACACACACATATACACACACATATACATCTATATACACATCTATATACACACACGTATACATCTATATACACACACATATATACATCTATATACACACACAGGACTATGTGTGATCAGTCTGCTTGAATGTGACCGGTAAGAACCAAGGAATAACTTGGATAAGATGGATACTCCTGGTTCTAAGGCAGAACCTCAAAGCTTGCCCCAGCCCAGCAGCGCTGCTGCTGAGGACACAGCGCTCCCTGACACCTCACAGGTAAATGCTGCTGTTGCTTGTGACACCTTCCTATGGGCATCATTTCATTGCAGGTACTTCTGTGCATGCCACACAACCAGGTCTCACCCCACAGCCTTGGACCATGCAGAAGTTAAAGCCAGAGGAAACGTAAAACTGGAAGGGAGAATGGAGCATCTCAGGCATCGCTCCATCCCCATCTCACCAGGCAGCAGCTCTGTGGTCCTTATTCAGGTCTATTAAACCCCAAATAGTCCAACAACCCTTTCTACATGAAACACAACGGTCCCAATGCAGGCAAGAGCTAAAAGGTAGGGGAAGAAGCAGCTCTTCTGGACCTGCCTATGCCCCCGTCATCCATCCCCTCCTCTGGGGCTCCAGGAACTGCCGAAACCTTCCAGGTGTGTGAACTGGAAGACGCAAACCCCAAGAAACAAGGAGGATCCCAGCAGCCCGATGTGCTCCGGGAGTGCTCAGCACATGGGGCACTACGAGCTTCCGAACACAGAGCTGCTATTCCGATGCTTAAATGCAAGTTGGAAAAATCTGGCTCCAATTGTGGGTGAAAATCTGACCCGGGGAGCCCTTTTCTTCCTAATACTCTTTCCCCTTTTCTTTGGCTCTGGAGCACAATTCTCCTGTCTCTTGTCCACTCCGGACCAGGAGGCAATTCCCACAGGATCTCTGCTTTCCACCTGGGAATAAAGGCAAACTACAGCAGGACCCTCACTGCAGTCCAGCCTTTCTCCTTCCTGTGCAAATCCATTTCCCTGCCCTCTCCGGAGCTGTTTACGCATCCCAGCACCCTGCTCGGGGTGGGATCTGCATCCCGCCGCCTGCCGCATGGAGCCCTGCCAGCTCCCAGCGCTTCCGGGCGCACGGGGCGGCTTTTCCTCGCCGTGGGACCAGAGCTCAGAGCATCTCCCACCCACCCCGGGGCTTTGCTCTTTACATCACAGCGCGGACCCGGTTCTGCCAGGGCGCAGGGGCTGCTTTCCCCACCCTGGTTTGCTCCTCCTGGCCCAGACCATTCCAGTAGCCAGGAAAGTGTGGAATTTCAGCTCTGACCATGTCAGGGCTCCCGAGTGTCAGGTACAATAAAATAAATGACCCATTTCCTGACGGATCACGGGGGCTCCTCCCAGGCCCATGGACACATTTCTTTATGTTCGTTGATTTTCCCTGCTTTTTCCCCCTCCCTCTTTTCCCCACGGCTGCGCTTCCCCACTCTTTTGCATCAGGAGATGGGAGCAGAGGAGGGATGCTCTCGCTCCTGCCTCCCTGCTGACTGCTCCCATCCCATCCCCAGCACTTCCCCACCGGCATCCCCTTCTCCCTCCCCACTGAGCTCCACCAGCTCCCCGCCAGCATCTCAATCAACTGCTCCCCCCCAGCTTCGGGTTTATCACCCTCCTTCGGGAAGTTCCTGTGCAGGGGCTGTAAAGGCAGGAGCATTAACCCAGGGCAACAGCACAGGGAGGACGAACAGGTTCCCAAAGGCATTTTCCAGCCTACACAGACCACTTGGGCACCCCAAAGCCTCCCCTCTAACCAGGCACCAGCACCCAAAAGCCGCAGTGCAGGATATCCCACAGCTCCCCGGGAAACAGGCAAGGATGCAGGAGAAACATGGAAAACCCCTGCAACCCCCCTGCTCCACCTCCTCCAGCATGAACGTGGAATTTCCAGGTAAACCCCAGCAAAGATTCCCGAGCTGAATTCCCACAGGATTCACACCTTTCCTGGCCAGCAGCAGACGAGCTGGGAAGGCGGCCGGGATAAATCACCACACACCTCTCCAGAGTGTTCGAACACCCCCATGGGCCCGGGCTTCTCCCTTCAGAATGGGACAAGAGGAGCTTTTCCAGGTGAGCAGATTATTCCCCAACTGCCCCTGCCATGCTCCCAGCTAAAAGCCATCCCATGCGGGTGCAGGAGGACCCAGGACTTCAGCCCCATCCATCACTGATGCACGTTTCTCCCATGCCACTTGTTGGGTGAGTGGATCTGTACCCCCCGGGTACTCCCTATGGGACCCTCACAGACCATTTCCATGCTTCAAACTGGACACAGTAAGAACTCAAAGGGGCACAAAGGCTCAAACCCATCAGTGAGGAGGAAGGACAGAGCCTGCAAACTCCTTCTCCTCTATCAGGCTTTATCGGGGTCTGCCTGGCAGTGGGAACCCCTCTTACCCATGCACCCAAAGAGGCAGCAGTCGGTGCTGCTCAGAAGGGGCTGATTTTGGGGTGCACATCCTCGCTTCAGCTTTTAAATGTCTCTCATCGTTTAAATGAGAGCTTTCACCCAAAAAAGCTCAGAGAAAAACAGCCCCAAACCAAACCCAAAGCAGCAAATTCTGGGACCTCTTTAAAAGGTTTTTTTTTTTCCCAAAAAAAAGAAACGTGCACCCTCCAGGTTTAAGGCTCCCTCCTTTTTCTCCTACTTCGTTTTTAGGCAAGGGAAAGAAACCAGCATCCCCTGGGGGCTTCCTTACACATTTGCTTTGGGCTCCCACTTCTCCCCATCCAAACTGTCCCGTAAAACATCACTGAAAGAGGAAAAAGGAGAAACCAAAGCACCTCCCCCCCGCACCGACAGAGGCACCTCCCGTCCATCCCTAAACCCTGCAGGTCTGGGAGGCAGCGGAAAGGCAGGAGCTGGAGCCCCTGACCCCGGCAGGGAAAAGGGGCTGGAGACATTTCCTCCTGCTCCAGCCTGGAGCTGCAAAGCCTTGGGCCACCCTGAGCAGCCTGAACCCCCCCCCAACCCCTCCTGGCAGCTCTGGAAAGCATTAACAGCGCTGGGGGATGGGAATGGGGCAGAAATCGCCTTCTTTCAGGGTTTTTTAGTGCTGAAAGGTCTCAGTTTTCAAAGCAAGAGCTTGAACCCCCACCTCCCTTCACCACAGCTCTGTTTGCTTGGGGGGGGGTTAACCCAAAAGGCAAAGAGAGAAACGAATTGAACCAGAGCAGCAGCTTCGGTCCTGGCAATCGCCACCGAACTTCTCCAGGGAATTCCAGGTCTTTCTTTGCTTCTGGGATTCAAAAGCACCAAGCTCTTTAACAAAGAGCATCCACATGGGATGGGCTCCATCTCCTACAGGTTCCAAACTTGAAGCGCTCCAGTGGAGAAGTTAAATCGCAATTTCTTGGGCAGATTTGCCACGTGGAAAGGGGGAAATAAAAGCATTTCAGGCTCTAAATCGGTAAATACATTTTGCATCGATTTTAACCTTTCTGGCAATGAAACTCGCTCAGTTTTAGAGCTCACGGGTGAAATTTCCTGACAAATTAGTAAGGGATTAATTTCACAGCAAATTCTTCCTAGTTTTTCCTCGCTGGAAAGCATCATTTCCATGGCAGGGGGGTTGGAACCGGATGATCGGAAGGTCGCTTTCCAACCCAAACCATGCTGATTCCCAAATACCCACCGCTCTCAGAGGAGTACAATCGACAGCAAAGAGCTCTCAGCTCAAAGCTGGGGGCTCACAGAGCTAAAGCAAAGAACTCGAGTTTCTTCCCCTTTTTGGTAACCAAAAAAGCAGCAAAACACCAAATCCCCTTAAACTCCACATCCTCAGACAAGCAGCATTCATCCTGCCCATCCCCTTGCAAGCCCTGCCTTGCAGCAGGGGTGCTGCTTTCCTTTTACTGATACTCTTTAACTTGTAAACCAGACTTGGGTTAAGGGGAAGAGAACGAATTTAAGGCTGGATTCAAAGCACATTTTAGCTCCCCATTCAAGACAAGCATCTTGATTTCAACATGGGGGAAGAGCTCCCGAGCTGGCTTCCAGTTGGGTTTCCAGCTCATCCCCCCAGCACGGGGCAGGAAGGCACATTTTGGGATTAATGCTGCCAAACAAAGGAATCCCCCTCGCTGTTATGGAGCCACGGCTCAGGATTTCGTTAGGAACAATTAATTGCCCCATTTTGCACAGGCAAAAAGAACCTTTCTCCGGTGGGAAAACGTTCATTTGAGACAAGGAGCAAAGTGGGGGGGGGGGGGGGGGGGGGGCACTTTTCAGCGTTCTCCATCCATTTCCATGCACAACACCAAATCCTCCCCTCGCTAACGACATTTAACAGCTCCCACCTCTGCTCGGGAGCACACGGAGCCTCCAACCCTCCGAGCTGCTTGCGAAGGAGCTCGGCTCAA